>NW_003852577.1:1562277-1578322 GCF_000181295.1 Otolemur garnettii
ACTTTTCTAGAGACAGCAGTGAACAAAACGATTGTAGAACAGGAAGAGGCAGGTCATCTCCCAGGTACAATACTTGATAGGAAAACAGAACACAAAGAAGATAGTAGAGAGAGAAGTAAAAGAGATAGTACCCGGCTTATCTTACATTAAGAGGCCTTAAATGCTAGGATGTTTCTCAATGGGAGAAACATGCTGGAAAGATGTTTGGTGTGAAATGAACTCCTTATGTCATTATGGTCAGAACAAAATGCTTTCCCTTCTCTCTTGGTCAGTCCTCCTAGCCTCCTAGGGCACTTTGTAATTACCAGTCTAACAAGATCATAAATATCACATATGTAAAGTCTCCCAGATGAAGTATGTAAGGGTAAGAAGGGAAAGAACAGCTAGCAGAGCTTCTTCTCTTTTGCCATATTGCTAGTGGCAAATATTATCATCAGTTTTGTCCTTTAAAAATCTCCCATTCAGGGTGGTGCCTGTGGCTCAGTGGGTAGGGCATCAGCCCCATATACCAAGGGTGGCAGGTTCAAACTTGGCCCAGCCAAATTGCAACCAAAAAATATCTGGGTGTTCTGGCGGGCACCTATAGTCTCAGCTACTTGGGAGGCTGAGGCAAGAGAATTGCCTAAGCCCAGGAGTTGGAGGTTGCTGTGAGCTGTTATGCCATAGCCCTCTACTGAGGGCAAGAAAGTGAGACTGTGTCTCTAAAAAAAAAACAAAAAACTCCCATTCACTGTTTTTCTATGTTATAACCTATGCTATAATTCAATTCCTGAAGGTTCTGCTTTTCTTCCTTTCTAGTATCACTGAAAAGAAAGATTATACTTAAATTTGTTTTTTCTAGTCAACACATTTTTTCTTATTTACCCAGCAACACTTCTCTGTAGAAAGTGTGATAAAGTATTTTATGTTCTGTGTTCCCTAATGGGAAAGAGAGTATGTCAGGGAGGGGGACTAAGAAACATATTAAGTGGACAGTTTTAAAATGAAAAGTGTCATATCTGTAGCATATTATAAAGAAGTAACTATAAGAGGTAGCATTAAGCATCATTTGTCTTTTTCAATCTTTTTTATTTCATGACAATTATGTTGATTTTTAAAAAGAGTAAAAAAAAAAGAATATACTTACTATGCTTTGAACTTCTTTTGAAAATAATTTAATTAACTATCTGTAAAATTTTTTGAGGCCCACTTAAGATCCTCTCATGGCATGCCAGTATGCCATGGCACACCAGTTGAAAATCACTGACCTATAGGAATAAAAGAAAATAAGGAAATGAACTCAAACCTAAAATTGTAAGCTTAAAGGCCCAGAAACTTGTGTTGTCATTAATAATGGCCAAGAAATTTGGGAGAATTACTTTGAAGGAAAAAAAATGAACTTAATGTTAGATTTAAGTGGGATATCACGAAAAAATAGAGGACAAACTTTCTTGATAAGATATCAGACTTGATGTACAGGTGAAAGTCATCATCTATAGCAGTGGTTCTCAGCCTGTGGGTTGTGACCCCTTTTTACTGTATTAAAGGTTTGTGGCATTAGGAAAGTTGAGAACCACTGATGTGTAGAATTTGATTAAAACTTTATAGATTACTGAGGGAATGGAATGAAGTACAAATGACTATGAGTGATCTTTGCAAGATACAGTATCAATTTCAGACAAAAAATTGAGCACATACTAAATGATTACACATATGTAAAATTCTAGGAAATACAAATTATACGGACAGAAAGCAGACCAGTGGTTTCCTAGGGAGAGGGGTAAGAGGAGGGAGAGATTATAAAGAAACAAGAAACTCTAAGGATGGTGAATATCAGTTGTTTTTCTTCTTCTCCAATCTGAATGTACAAGTATTTTATTTCCTTTTCTTGCCTGATTGCACTAGTCAGATCCTTTGATGTTGAATAAAAGTGAGCAGACATCCTTTTATTTTTCCCAATCTTATGGGGAAAGATGTGCTCTTTTGCTATTAGGCATAAGGTTATCTGTAGGCTTTTTATAGTTTCTATTCCTACTCATTTTTTGTGTACATCAATTGAGATGATCAGATTTTCTTTTTAACATTAATATGGTGACTAAAGAAAAAAAAAAAGACAGGGTTTTTGCTCTGTCACCCAGACTGGAGTGCAATGGCATGTTTATAGTGAACTGCAGCCTCAAATTCCTGAGCTCAAGTGGTCCCCCTCCTCAACCTCCCGACTTGATTGACTGCATAACACCTGGCTCAGTTAACTTTTGAATGTTAAACCAACTGTGTATTCTTAGGGTAAACCTCATCCAGTAATAATATTATCCTAGTCTAGGTATCAGGATAATGCTGGCCTCGAAGAGTAAGTTAGGAAATATTCCTTCCTCTTCAGTTTTCTGGAAGAGTTTGTTACAATTGGTATGTTTTTCCCTAAATACTTGGAAGAATTTGCCAATGTTTTCTTTTGGGAAAGTTTTTTTTTTGAGACAGAGTCTCACTTTGTTGCCCTTGAGAGTGCTGTGGCGTCACAGCTCACAGAAACCTCAAATTCCTGAGCTTAAGTGATTCTCTTGCTTCAGCCTCCCAGGCTAGGACTATAGGCACCCACCACAATGCCTGCCTTTTTTTTTTGGTAGTAGTTATCGTAATTGTTTGGCAGGCCCGGGCTGGATTCGAACCCACCAGCTCCGGTATATGTGGCTGGCACCCTAGCCTCTGAGCTACAGATGCTGATTCTGTGGGAAAGTTTTTAACTACTAATTCGATTTTTAGAAAATAGGTGCACAGCCATTCCAGTTATTCCATCTTGAGTGCCTTTGATAGCTCACTATGTCTTTCAAGGAATTCCAACATTTTGGCTAAGCTGATGAATTTATTTGCTTAAAGTTTTTCATAATATTTCTTTAATAGCCTATAACTATCTGTGGAATTTGCAATACATCACCTCTCTCATTACTAATATTGTGTTCTCTCTTTTTCCTGATCAGTCTTTTTTTTTTTTTTTTGAGACGGAGTCTCACTATGTCACCCTCAGTAGAGTGTGATGGTATCACAAAAACCTCAAGCTCTTGGGCTTAAGCAATTCTCTTGCCTCAGCCTCCCATGTAGCTGGGACTACAGGCACCCACCACAATGCCTGTTTATTTTTTAGAGAAGGGGTTTCGCTCTTGCTCCAGTTGGTCTCAAACCGGTGAGCTCAGGCAATCCACTTGCCTGGGCCTCCCAGGTGCTAAGATTACAGGCATGAGCCACCACGCCTAGCTCCTGATAAGTCTTAATTTCAAAGAAGCAGGTTTTGTTTTCATTGATAGTCTCAATTGATTTCCTATTTTCCACTTCATTGATTTCTACTTTGATCTTTATTATTTCCTTTCTTTTGCTTTTTGTGTTTAATTGGATCTTCTAATTCCTTAATTGGTGAGTTAATTAGAAGCATGCTATTTTGTTTCCAAATATTTAGGGATTTTCCTAAACAGCTTTCTATTATTGATTTCTAATTTAATTCTGTTGCGGTAGAGAGCATACTTTCCATGACCTAAATCCTTTAAAAGTTATTGAAATGTGTTTTATGGCCTAGAACAGGGATTGGCAAACTTTTTCTGCATAAAGGTACAAATAGTAAACATTTAAGTTTTGCTTAAATGTCTGTCACTTATTTTCTGTCTTTTCTTAAGAAATTCTTCAGACTAGGCACAGTGGCTCACTCCTGTAATCCCAATACTTTGGGAGGCTCAGGAGGGAGGATCCCTTCAGCTCAGGAGTTTGAGACCAGCCTGAGCAAGACTGAGACCCTGTCTCTACTAAAATACATAAACTAGCCGGGTATGGTGGCAGGTACCTGTAGTCCCAGCTACTCGGAGGCTTAGCCAAGGAGGTCACTTGAGCCCAAGAGTTTGAGGTTGCTGTGGGCTATGATGCCATGGCACTGTACCCAGGGCAACAGAAACATTGTCTCAAAACAACAACAAGAAGAAATTCTTCGAAACGTGAAAACCATTCTTAGTTCATAGGCTGTATAAAACATGCTAGATTTGGCTCTCAGGGCCGTAGGTAGTCTGTTAACCCTTGGCCTAGAATATGATCTATCTCAGTAAAGTCCACTTTAAAAGAATGTATATTCTGCTTTTCTGCACCACCCAGAGAGGGTCCATATAGTGTACCGGATTCCTATCATAACTTAAAGGAAAATTTTCACAATGTCCAGAGCCCTTGATGTCCTTCAAATGAAGGAGGAGGATGTCCTCAAATTCCTTAAACTTTTTGTTTAAAAAGTTAATTAACTTAAAGGAGAATTAAATAGCAAGAAACAACTCCTATATCTCTGCTCATGCAGTTGCCATTTCTAGCAACAACAGAGCCCACTTAGGTGTTACCAACCTTGACTTCCAAATGGAGCAGTACATCTACAAAAGGAAAAGTGATGGCATCTATGTCATAAATCTGAAGAGGACCCAGGAGAAGCTTCTGCTAGCAGCTCAGGACCTTGCTGGCGTCAGTGTCACATCATCTAAGAATACTTGCCAGAGAGCTGTACTGAAGTCTACTGCTGCCACTGGAGCCACTACTAGTGCTGGCAGCTTCACTCTTGGAACCTTTACTAACCAGACCCAGGCAGTTTTCTGGGAGCCACATCTTCTGGTGGTTATTGATCCCAAGGCTGACCACCAGCCTCTCATGAAGGTATCTTATGTTACCTGCCTACCGATATTCTGTGTAACAGATTCTCCTCTTATGTGGATGTCACCATCCCATGCCACACAAGGAAGCTTACTCAGTGGGTCTATGTGGTAGATGCTGGCCGGAGAAGTTCTCCGCATGCATGGCACCATCTCCTGTGAATACCCATGGGAGGTCATGCCTGATCTCTCCTTCTACAGAGATCCTAAGGTGATTGAAAAGGAAGCACAAGGTGCCACTGAGAAAGCTCTGACCCAGGAGGATCTCAGGGTGAATGGGCTGCTCCCACACCTGAGTTTACTGCTGCTCAACCCCAGATTGAACACAGTTGTCCTCTGTGCCTATTCAGCAGTTCCCCACTGAAGACTGGAGCGCTCAGCTTACAACAGAGTGGTGTAAAGCTCCCACTGCTGAGAGGGTGGGAACAGCCACTGAGTGAGTGGTCTTAGGCTGTTTTTCCACAAGTTCTTCAATTAGATGGAAATAAAGCTGGCGGAAAACAATAGTTTTTAAAAACTGGGTCCACTTCAAAAAAAATGTATTCTACTACAGGTTGAAAATCTCTTATCTGAAATGTTTGAGTTGAGAAATGTTTTGGGTTTCAGATTGTTTTGAATTGTGCAAGATCTACATATATATGAGATATCTTAAAGATGAGACTCAGGTCTAAACATGAAATTTATTTGTTTTATATACACCTTATAAACATAGCCTGAAGATAATTGTATACAATATTTTTAATAATCTTGTGCATGAACCAAAGCTTGTGTTAAGTACTTAAGTGTGGAATCTTCCACTTGTAACATCATGTTGGTGCTGAAAAAGTTTTGGATTTTGGAGCGTTTTGGATTGCAGATTTTTTTTTCTTTTTAAATTTATTGTTGAGGATTCATTGAGGGTACAAGAAACCAGGTTTCACTGATTGCATTTGTTAGGTAAAGTTCCTCTTACATTCATGTCTTGCCCCCAAAAGACCCCACCCCTCTTCTTCCCTCTCTCTGCTATTCCCTTCCCCTACCCCCACCGTGTCATTAATTGTCCTCATATAAAAATTGAGTACATAGGATTCATGCTTCTCCATTCTTGTGATGCTTTACTAAGAATAACATGTTCCACTTGCATCCAGGTTAATACAAAGGCTGTAAAGTCTCCATTTTTTAATGGCTGAATAGTATTCCATGGTATACATATACCACATCTTGTTAATCCATTCCTGGGTTGGTGGGCATTTAGGCGGTTTCCACATTTTGGTGATTGTAAATTGAGCTGCAATAAACAGTCTAGTGTCCTTATGATAAAAGGTTTTTTTTCCTTCTGGGTAGATGCTCAGTAATGGGATTCCAGGATCAAATGGGAGGTCTATCTTGAGTTCTTTGAGGGTTCTCCATACTTCCTTCCAAAAAGGTTGTATTAGTTTGCAGTCCCACTAGCAGTGTAAAAGTGTTCCCTTTTCTCCACATCCTTGCCAGCATCTGCAGTTTTGAGATTTTGTGATGTGGGCCATTCTTGCTGGGGTTAGATAGTATCTCACGGTAGTTTTGATTTGCATGTCTCTAATAATTAGGGATGATGAGCATTTTTTCATACATTTGTTAGCCATCCATCTGTCTTCTTTAGAGAAGGTTCTATTCATGTCTCTTGCCCATTGATATATGGGATTGTTGGCTTTTTTCATGTGTATTAATTTGAGTTCTCTATAGATCCTAGTTATCAAGCTTTTGTCTGATTCAAAATATGCAAATATCCTTTCCCATTGCGCAGGTTGTCTATTTGCTTTGGTTGTTGTCTCCTTAGCTGTACAGAAGCTTTTCAGTTTAATTAAGTCCCATTTGTTTATTCTTGTTGTTGTTGCAATTGCCACGGCAGTCTTCTTCATGAAGTCTTTCCCCAGGCCAATATCGTCCAGTGTTTTTCCTATACTTTCTTTGAGGATTTGAGAGGCTAATTAAAGACACAACTCCCTTTATCATAGCTTCAAAGAAAAAGAAATACCTGGGATTTCAGATTTTTTATTTTTGATTTTTTTATTCAGATTTTATAGATTAGGGATGCTTAATCTATATTGCTAGTGGAGTGTTCTAGAAAAGTCAGAATATTGGTTACAGTGTTGTTTGAGTTTATTGTACACTTGGTAAGTTTCTACTTGTTCTAGAAATTATTGAAAGAAGAGTACTGAACTCTCTATTATTGTGGATTTGTCTGGAAGATTTTGCCCCAGTCATTTTGAAGGTCTATTATTAGATGAGAAACATTTAGGATTATCATATCCTTCTGATTAATTGGTTCCTTAATTATTAAAAAATAACCTTTATTATCCCTGATAAATTATCCCTGATAAATTATTTGCTCTGAGATCTACTTTATTTCATGTGAATATAGCCACATCAGTTCTGACTACTACCAGCATCAGTGTATCTTTTTCTATCCTTTCATTCTTTCTTTGTCTTTGTATGTAGCACATTTCTAATTGATGGCATGTAGACAGGTCTTGCTTTTTATCCAATCTGACTATCTTTGCCTTTTAACATGTCTAGATGATTGAATGTGATTATCGCTATTACATTTAAATCTATCATCTTGCTATTTTCTATTTGTTACAGCTGTTACTTGTTCCTTTTTCCCTCTTTTTCTGCCTTCTTTTGGATTGCATATTTTTTATAATTCTGTTTTATCTCTTTGTTAACTTATTAGCTATAACTATTTTGCTATTCTACTGATTGCTTTATGGTTCATAGTATACATCTTCAGCATAACCACAGTTTACCTTTAAGTGATATTAAACATATAACAAAAGAACCTTATGATGTCATCCTTCTGTTTCTCATCTCCTGCACTTTATAGTATTATGTCATATATTTTACTTATTCATGTTGTAAATCCCACAATACACAGTTATTATTTTTGTTTAAAAAGCTAATTAACTTAAAGGAGAATTAAATAGCAAGAAAAAACTCCTATAGCTCTCCTCATGCAGTTGCCATTTCCAGTAGTGTTTAACCCTCATATGGCACTGTATAATTGTATCTGGTGTCGTTTTCCTTCTGCCTGAGGGATTATCTTTAACATTTCTTGCAGTATGGTCTACAAAGTTATCTAGAAGAGAGAAAACTACTAATTAAAAGTAATTTAGCATTCCCTGGTAACCAAGTGAGTTATACATTTAAAGTGGATATTCCCCCTTTCCTGTCAACCTTACAATTTTCAAATGGTTTTAAATGAATCAACTGAAACATTCACAATTTTTTAAAAAAATACCTATTGGATGATCTTTGCTTGGTTTCTTGTAATACAGCCATTATTCTGCCTATATCAGCTTATTAACACTTAATTTTTAATTCTAGAGCTGTATGTTTTTCAACTGTATATGAAGGATAGTGCTATCTCCAAAAGGTTCCAAGCTAAAATTAAATTCCATGTAACTCTTTTATGTATGGACACCAGACTGTTGAATAGGAGCAATCCAAAATGAATTAATGTTTGAACCTGTAGCTAACAACATAAGTCTCTTATTCTTGAGTAAATCTCACTAGACAAGATCAGGTCAAATCTTTTCCATTCCTAAAGAATATACTATGTATTAGCTTTTATGGCCAAATGTGTCCTTTCCAAGAAGACAGTACAAAATTTATATGACCCCCTTTTGTTTTATTCTACCAAACACTGGTTTTAAAATTGTTAGAGATTAGCAATGTTTGTTTTGCCTAATAATGAGAACTAAATAAAACAGGGTCATTCTACACCCCATAATTTAGTCTTAGATTTTTAAAAAATAATAAAACTTATAATTCAATAAGTATTTTAGAATACAACTAGAAAGGAATCCTCAAGAATTAGAAACCAAGAACCTCTGCTAACTCATTTTATGACCTTTCCTCTACCAATAAAAGCTTCTACCACTGAAGGATTCATATAATAAATAGTGATTTGCTTAATTTTATTCCAGCCTTTTCATGTTCTAGCAGCCTCTTGCATGTCTCCTGTACACTCATTTTTAAAATTTTATGTTCTGATCTCTGTGCCTTGTGTGCCAAGCTTGAGAAATAAGAAAATTCCAAGTCTACTTTGTTTCTCAGAGAGTACCCAAATATTTTTAACGTGTCAATTCTGAGATCTAGCGTGCTTATGAGTTACCAGGGGGAAAAAGGAGGTAAGAAGGAAGACAAAAGGAAAACAAAAGGGAAGGAGAGTAAAACAAATTGTTCTTTAAGGGTGGCTTAAAGTGGTTTTGTAGGTCTAGGAAGAAGTGAGAGCTACACTCACTATCTGTAACTCTTTTGATGTAATTGGACAGACCCTTAACTAAGAAAAAACCTAAATATTAATTCTGATTTTGCCATTGTTCTTCAATGTGGTGTTCAATCTTCTGAAATTGGAGCCATATATGAAAAATAGCACACCTGAGAGCCTTCCAGTTCTCAGTAGTCATATGCATAAATATTAATAGCTGAAAAGTTGGCACTCTTTGGGAAGGTGGGCTATGGTCCTAGCCAGAACATTAAATCATTCACTTTATTTACACAATAAGACTATCTTGAGGCATTAATAATGATGAACTATGACTATTATGGCAAATATAATTTAAAAGCATACTTTTGAACTTTCATGTTGTCAATTTTCAGTGTCTGTGAACTCTCATCTCTCTGCTATGTACTACTATAAATAGCTTTGGCTAAACTGTAAAAGAAAATGGAAAAGAAACATGTTATACAACCATAAAATAGTCTACAACTTGCCTCTGAATGGCTGTGGGACAAGAGGGACTTTTGGTGTGCAACTGAATAAATCTGGGGTATCTTCTTACTTATTTGGCTTTACTTAGAGATTTTGAAAAAATATATAATCAGCTTGGCGCCAGTTGCTCAGTAGTTAGGGTACTGGCCACATACATTGGGGCTGGCGAGTTCATACCCAGCCTGGGCTTGCTAAACAACAATGACAAATATAACAACAACAACAACAAATAGCTGGGCAATGTGGCAGGCACTTATAGTCTTACCTACTTGGGTGGCTGAGGCAAGAGAATCGCTTAAGCCCAAGAGTTTGAGGTTGCTGTGAGCTGTGATGCCACAACACACTACCAAGGGTGACAAAATGAGTTTCTGTCTCAAAAAAAAAGAAAGAACAAATATATAATCATTATATTTATACTAAATATAGGACGATTGTGGCAGATAAGGTAATGGTTATGGGGGGAGAGGGGGTGGAGGGAGGATGATTGGTGGGATCACGCCTATGGTTCATCTTATAAGGGTACATGTGAATCTCTCTAATTGTAGAATATAAATGTCTTAACACAATAACTAAGAAAAGACATGAGGGCTATGTTAACCAGTTAGATGAAAGTATTTCAAATTGTATACAGAAACAGTATACTGTACCCCATGATAATATTAATGCACACTGCCATGATTTAATTAAAAAAGTAAAAAATAAAAAAATAAAAAAATAAAATAAATAAAAATAAAAAGATAAATTGAAGCAAAATATGAAACTAAAGAAAACTCTAGCTTGGTATCACGCTTTTAAGACAATTATTTACTCTTCTCTGCTATTAACCATACTTTTATGGAAACTTTTGAGGTATAGTAACTTTGACAGTTATTCAAGGTGGTATTTTAAAAACTAATAGTTATGGTTGGTGATGATGGTTATAAATGTATATATACCACCAAACTGTACACTTAAAAATGGTTAAGTTGGTCAGAGTGTGGTGGTTCATGCCCAATCTTAGCACTCTGGGAGTCTGAAGCAGAAGGATCCCTTGAGCTAGGAAGTCCAAGACTGGCCTGAGCAACATAGTTAGACCACATCTGTATTAAAAATAGAAAAATTAGCCTGGACCTGTGGTGGGCACATATAGTCCAGCTACTCAGGAGGCTGAGGCAGGAAGATCACTTGTACCAAGGAGTTTGAGGTTGCTGTGAGCTAGGCTAGTGCCATGTTATGCTAGCCTGGGGTGACAGAGCCATGCTGTACCTCAAAAAAAAAAAAAGATTAAGTTGGTAAATTTTATGAGTATTTTATCACAATTTTAAAATTTGGGAGAAAAAACTCTACTAAAGTTGAATGTTATGAACAAAGGTAGATTATTCCAAGAGGTTTTCATATAATTTGAACATGCATTTCATTTAATTTGAACATGCAGTTTCTGAATTGACCACTGTAGTCTGTTCAACAAATGAATCATCTCTAATTGCAGTCATGAAAAGTATGCCTGATTCCAAGTTTTAAAAATACCCATCACTCCCCCCCCTCTTTTTTTGTCTGTTTGTTTGTTTTTTGCAATTTTTGGCCAGGGCTGGGTTTGAACCTACCACCCCTGGCATATGAGGCCAGTGTCCTACTCCTCTGAGCCACAGGCACCCCCCCCATCACTTCCTTTTGAAAACAATCTTTACTTACCACTTCTCACTTTTGTGGCTATCATTGTACCTCCATCAATTAGTACCCATGACACTGTCCAAGTTTCTGATTTTAATCCAGGATGGAATAAGAATGTACAGAAATAAGCCTGTTAGAAATAGTCCAAAATAAAGAAAAATAAATTCTCTATGAAGACCTTACCAGAAAAATCTATTTCTAAGACTGCATCCTAAGGAAGTAAGTAAGGCAAAAATCTAGCTATTAGATTTTTCCTTTTACCAGTAGAAAAAATTTGATTAGAATCAATAGAAATGACCCAATGACCCCAATAAAGAACCGTTTTAATTATGAAAACTCCTTACATTTTGTAACAGAATACTTATTCAGCCATTTAAGTATATCAGCTGGGTGTGGTGGTATAAATTTATAGTCAGGTACTCAGAAGGCTGAGGCAGAAGGATTACTTGAGCCCAGGATCAAAACCAGCATGGGAAACACAGCAAGACCCCATCTCTACAATAAAATAAATTAAAATATATAGCTAAATATTTATTGCTAGGAAAAAATATGTATGTAAAGAACAAACAGGTATAGAAGTTTAATAACAAGGAGTTAATAGTAGTTATTTCTGGGTGATGAGTTTATTTTTTCCTACATCCTGCTTATTTGTATTTTCTTTCATAGCAATTGCTTGTCATAAGAAAAAAAAAGTTTTCAGAAATGCTTATTCAATATGTTGTCATTACTTGCTTATTCATTAATCCAATAAACACATTCACTTGTTAAATTAATTAAAACTTAGTCCTTGCCCTCATAGCTCTTAATTTATGAGGAAGAAAGGCATGATCAAACAATCTTGAAATTCCTGTCTTTCATTATCATCACTTAATTGCCTAGTCATTCCCTTCTTTCTCAAAGCACTTTCGCCCTCTGCTTATAGTATCTGCCTCCCTGCATTTTCTGTCATCATCATGTGCCACTTCAGTGTCCACATGGACAACTTGTTCAAAAACCATGAACTCTGTGTGACTTCACGAGCTTCTATAGCCACTTAACTCAGCAATTTATACTCAAAGTACAGTCTTCACTTCTAACCACCTAGAAACTACTCCACAACTTTAAAGTCCAATACGTTGATCTTTGACTATAACCACTTATCCTTCTAGATTTTCATTCCCTTACTCCCTAAACACCTGCTTTCTTACCTAATTTTGACTTCCATTCCTTAACTAGTCCCCTTCTTTCAAACTATAATCACCCACATAGCTTCGTATCTTTTCCTGTCCAGCCTAGACTGTCAGGTACTTAAGCCTTTCCTGCTAGTAACCTTTCTCCCTAGTTAAATTCCTTCTCCTGTTCCTAGCTCATATACATATTTTATACCATTTTACTTCAACTCATACTTGCTACTTCTCCTCTGCTCTTATCTCTTTCTATACTTTATCAGACCAAAAAAAAAACTATCAGATATGAACTCCCTTACCTTCCTGCTCTATACATAACCATCTTCACCTCTTTCCTTTTAGTCTCAGGAAGCAGTGTCCTTTCTCTTTTTCCATGTTAATTCTTTTACCTGCACCCTTGATGTCATATTCCCTCATCACCTACAGAATCTTGCTTTACTTTTATTTCTTCTCTTTTTAATCTCTCTTTTCAGCTAATTCTGTTCCTATATTTTATAAATTAAAATAAAATTTTATAAAATTTAAACTCTCTTCTCTATTCTGCACTCTCCCTACAATCATCATCCTATCCTGTCTTGAAGAAATGAAGAGCCTTGAAATAATATGCAATTATTATAAACATTATCTTTTAATATACTTTTTAACTCAACACAAACAGAATTCTGCCTCCTTAATCCACTGAAAGTATTCTTGCAAACATCACTAAGGACACAGTTGCCAATCCCATGATCTTTTTCAGTCTACTCGACCTGTCTTTACCTTCTGAGACGCCCCCTTTCTTTCCTTTTGAAACCTCTCTCCTACTAGCTCCCTGAACACTGAGCTCTAGTGGTGCTTTTCCCACCTTCTGTCATCCCTTCTCAGCTCTTCGGTTGCATCCTATTACCTTGCGCATTTACTAATTTTGCTTTTCAGTTCCTCTTACTAAAATTAGTCTCTATGAGCAACGGCATCCATTTCCTCTATAATCTCAACTACCACCTGTTTAGTGATAGCTATACCCAGCCCAGATCTTTCTTTTAAGCCTCAGTTGCATATATTGAGTTCTCTAGTGAACTTCTCCACTTAGATTTCCATTGCTTTAAAAAAATTTTTTTTTGAGACAGTGTCTTGCTTTGTTGCCCTGACATAAGGGCAGTGGCATGATCATAGCTGACTAAAACCTTAAACTCCTGGGCTCATGCAATCCTCCTGCCTTAGTCTCCCAAGCAGCTGGGACTATAGATGTTTGCCACCATGCCTAACTAAGTTGTTTCCTATTTTTTGTAGAGACAGGGTCTCACTATATTGCTCAAGTTGTTTTTGAACTTCTGACCTCAAGTGATCCTACTGCCTCTTCCTGCCTAAGTGCTAAGATTACAGGCATCAGCCACCAAGCCCACTGCCACACTGGCATTTATTCTTTTGTATTGAATTGTGTCCTCACTGAGCTTCTCATCTCCCTCCATTTTCCCACTTTTCCATCTCACACCCTTAAATACACACATACACTCTCACACTCTCAAAAGCTCTGATCTTCCACTTGACCCTATGTTTTTTGATGATACAACTGTATCTGATAACTAGCCCAGTGATCAAGGTGTCATTCTAAACTTCCTTATCTCTATCTCAACCATCTCAACCCTAGTCCAAAAGTTCATTATTTCCCACCATGACTGTAAAGTCACACAAAAATACTTAGATTTATTTGAAAAATAATAAAGAGTATTTTATAATATTCTCCTAGTGCCTAAATTATGAAAAACACCACATTACCTTGTTAGCAAATGATGAAGGCTATATAAAAACATATATAGCTTCCACTATTCTCAAAATTTAGAAACTTTGTTTATAACCAGTACCTAACAGCATTCAGATTATAGCTGCCATTGCTTAACTATTTGTTCATATTTGAATAAAGTACATACTTAAAGATATCTATAATAACTATTGAATTGCATGTTAAGCAGTTCAATAAATAATAGGATTTATAACAAAATACAATTTTTACAACTTGTTAGTTCATTAGAATTTATTTATGTTTTCTTTTTTGCAGAGTCTCACTTTGTTGCCCTGTGTAGAGCATGTGGCATCATAGCTCACAGCAACCTCAAACTCTTGGGCTTGAGTGATCCTCTTGCCTCAGTTTTTCATTTTTAGGAGCGATAGGTTCTCACTCTTGCTCACGGCGGTCTCTAACTCATGAGCTCAAGTGCTCTACCTGCCTCTGCCTCCCAGAGTGCTAGGTTTAAAGGAGTGAGCCATTGAGCCCAGCCCTAAGTTTCTTTTCGTTCCCATCCTCCTCATGAACAACACTTAACCTATCTATGCTCTCTCACTTTATAACAAACAATTCCTCACCTCCGAAATGATTACAGTAAATGCACCTTCATAGCCACCCGTAGAATAAGAATAGTGTACTCTTAGGTGAATCAGAGGAACTTTGCCTCTCCAAGTCTTTCCTACTTTGATCTCTGGTGCCTGAAAGGTAAAACCTTCTATTCCACAAGATATCCAACTGAAATTTTCCTGAAGTGAAATGTTAAGTGGATAAAATTCAATAATGCTAATATATAAAAGACAAACATGGAGCCTTCCTTGATCAATTGGGAAAGGAGACGGGGAAAGAGGTATTTTTAGGGGCCTTCAGAAGCAATGCTTTCCAGTCATTCCTGATTTTTTTCTGCTTTTCTTTAATACACATGTACTTTCATAGTAGGGGGAAAATGTTTAAAAGCAAGGCCTAAGTCTAATTTTAAGGGCAAAGAAAAGCTGTGTACAAAGTATTCTTACATTAAGTGGTTTAGAAGAGACTTTGAACTTTAACTTACGTACTACTATTTTTCACATCTAAAACTTTAAACTTTAGGAATGTCATAGCCAAGCATGGTGGCTCATGCTGTAATCCTAGCATTCTGAGAGGCCAAGGTGGGTAGATTGCCTGAGCTCAGGAGTTTGAGACCGGCCTGAGCTAGAGCAGGACCCTGTCTCTTAAAAAAAAAAAAAGCCAGGAGTTGTGGTAGGTACCTGTAGTCCCAGCTACTTAGAAGACTGAGGCAAGAGGATCTCTTGAGCCCAGCATTAGAGGTTGCTGTGAGCTATGATGCCATGGCCCTCTAAGGATGACAAAGTAAGACTCTATCTCAAAAAATAAAATAAACTTTAGGAATTTTAATTTTATATAAAAGGAAGGTAAATTTCTTTTCTTTTAAAATTAAGTCATATATATATAGATCATGAATACATTTATGCCTTTGTGGGATTCAGTGTGTTGATTATTTGCACAAATTGGAGTGCTTATATCCTACTAATTAACATAGCTTTCCCCTCATTTACTTAATCACAGTGTTAAGACATTTGTGTTCAATACTTGATAGATTTGACTTGTATCCTTGAAATATGCTTCATAGGTGAGGTCCCATCATTAACCCTCCCTCTATTGAACCCCCCCCTTATCATTCCCTTCCCCTTCCCTCCTTTATCCTGGGCTATAGTTGTGATTCATCTCTCATATGAAAGTGTGAGTGATTATAAATTGGTTTTATAGTAGTACTGAATACATCGGATATTTTTTTTCCATTCCTGAGATACTTTACTAAGAAGAATATTTTCCAGTTCCATCCATGTAAACATAAAAGAGATAAAGTCTCCATCTTTTTTAATGTTGCATAATATTCCATGGTATACATATACCACAATTTATTGATCCATTCATTCCAGTCATGGGTTGATGGGCACTTGGGGGAAGAGGTTTTATATCTCCACTACATATATCTCCTCTCCTGTACTATATATCTAATATATATATATATACACATACACATATATATATAACTTTTAATCTCCTCTACATATATCTCCTCTCCTGTACTATA
>NW_003852577.1:1578578-1606969 GCF_000181295.1 Otolemur garnettii
TATATATATACACATATACATATATGTGTGTATATATATGTCTGTGTGTGTATATAACTTTTTTTTTTGAGACCAAGTCTCACTTTGATGCCCTGGGGGAGAGTGCCATTGTGTTATCATAGCTCCCAGCAACCTCAAACTCTTAGACTCAAGCAATCCTCATGACTTAGCTGCCCAAGTAGCTAGGACTACAGGTGCCCGCCATAATGCCTGGCTAATTTTTCTATTTTAGTAGAGATGGACTCTCACTCTTGTTTAGGCTGGTCTCGAACTCCTGAACTCAAGCTATCTGCCTGCATTGGCCTCTCAGAGTGCTAGGATTATAAGCATGAGCCACCACACCCAGCCTCTCCTACTATATTAGTAGGATTGCAGTTGAAGTTTATTAAAAGAATTGAAGTTAAGTCAGTTTTGGGTTGTTTTGCCAATGGCACAAACATCTAATTGATAAAAAGAAAAAAAAAACCAAAAACCTCTGTGCTTATACAAATACATCCACCAATAAGGGAAAAATTCTTTGATGAAATATGTATGATATTGTTCTACACGGACAGTTGAAATGAACTTAATCTTCTGTTTTACATCAAATTCATTTTATTTTTTGAAGAGTTTCTTTAAAATTAGGAATGTAGTCTGTGTATGCTGTCATGAATTCACTAGGTCAAAAGTTAACAGTATGGGGTCATTAAGTAAATAAAATGTTAACAGCAAAAATTAAAGGACTTAAATTAAAAACATAGGGCCTATGTTTCCATCCTATGATGGAAAAAAGGAAGAAGTATTCCTATAAGAACTATAAACTGCTCACCTATTTAAAATAAATTACTTCTTCAGAGCTGCCTTAAAAGGTTAATTTGTTTTAAACATGTAAACATTTCTTAGTCAAAAGGGAATGTGATACATTTTAATCTCTGTATTTCCCTATAGATTTATTCTATAAGAAATAAACTATATATACTAAGAATAGAGATGTAGCTTGAGGCTCAACTGTCTTTAAAGAACTGGTCACACATCCTCAAGTCATATCTCCTAGAGAGCAGAGGTTCTCAATTTTATTTATTTATTTAAATAAATAAGAAATGAATGTTAATAGATTCCTGGTTCCCTGTCTTCCAGAACTTCCAGGGCAAGTTTCATCTCAAAACAATAAAGTTTCTTCTGTGAATGTCATGAGTTGCAATATTTTTTAAAGTTTTTACTCACTATAGTTTATTTTACTAAAAGTCTGCAATTTTCTTTTGACTAACTGTCAAGAAGAGATCCATTTCTATTATTTATTAGTCTTTCTTAATTATCTAAATTATTGTTCTCCAATATAGTAATTTTTACGGACAGGACAAAAAGTTAACACCAACCCTTGATACGTTTCAATCCTTGACTGTGTACAGTATATGATATACTTTTTGGGCCCTGTTATTTTTATTTATTTACTTTTTTTTGGTAAAACTTAAGAAAAGTTTAATTCAGTATACTGAGTGATTTATGGGAGATTAATCAGACGAAGGAAGCCAGACTAGTGAAGGTTTTTAAATCATAAAACCATTAAAGAAATATTAAATGAGCCATTAAAGCAGCGGTGCTCAACCTGTGGGTCGCAACCCCTTGGTAACAATGAAAATACATTGCAGCATTAGGAAGGTTGAGAACCACTGCATTAAAGGATGTTTGGAGCTGGGGATTCAGTTGTTATCATGTCTGAAAATAACAGTGGTCTTATTTAAAGGGTTATCACAAGTAGATGGGAATAAACTTATTCTTAGAAGCTATAGGGGGCACTTCTACAATGGGTGGCAATAAGAAAGAGGCCTGCTTTAACTCTTAACATTCTGATTGCAAACCTAAATAGGTCAAATTTCCTTTATTACACTTTTACGAAGTTTATATTATTTTAAAAACAATGTGTTAAAATGCCATATTTAATATTTTACCTTAGGTCAGCATTTTCACACTGATCTTAATTTGAAAAACCCACAGGTTTATCCCTTTCCAGGAACACTTATTGGCAGATAGAAAAAAAGGTTCATACTTCCTCAATAACTCTTAACCATTATTAACTGTAAACGAATTTTAGTTCAGTCTCATGATTTGTGGCCAAGAATATGGAGGCAAAATAACTTCTCATATGGGAAGATACCCTTAGACAGCTCCACAGTTGCAAGAGAATAAGAATTTAAAATGCAATCTGTGAATCTACTTTAACAACTTCTAGAAATTGGTGCTCTCAACTATGCAAAGAAAACTTCCCAAAACATAAGTCCATTTCCTAATGCGTACATAAATTTTCCTCCATATAACTAATATTGATACTCTTTAAAAATCACAAAGACAAGTTTCTTGTTCATAAAACATTGATGGATAATAAAGTACTTGTATTGATCTTTCTTTAGAAGAATCTACCCAACTGCAAAGTAATGTATGTTTCTATACAGTATATTCTCTTAAGCTGATGCCTAATTAATTATAGCATGTAGTTATTTAAGTAATCTCTGAGAAGGATTTTCTAATTTTTTTAATGTGTCAGTTAGCTACAGGGGAGAGAAACTATTCAAGACAAGTGACAGAACACTGTTATTACCAACATATAAAATAAGTCAAAATGTTGAATTTTAAAAGGAGAATGTGTAAATTTTTAGGGAAAATTCATCACATTCTACCAACAAATATTAGTAAATCTTGTGTAAATATGTAATTGCAGTAGTAGTCAAGATGCTGTATCAAATTTAATAGTACATCTTCAGGTATGACACTTCATAGATATTTAAAAAAGAAAAAAAGTAATTTTATGGATTTGTTAAACAAAAAAAGTACCAAAAAATGCCTAGGTGGTATTAAAAAAAACATATACAGCCCAGCCCCGGTAGCTTACGCTTGTTATCCTAGCACTCCAGGAACATAAGGCAGAGTCTCACTCTCTCACCCTAAGTAGAACACTGTAGCTCACAGCAACCTCAAACTCTTCAGTTCAAGTGATCCCCTAGCCTCAGCCTCCCAAGTAGCTGGGACTATAGATGCCTTCCACAACATGCTGCTAGTTTTTCTATTTTTCTTGTAGATAAGGTCTTGCTTCTTCACTCAAGGTGATCTCGAATTCCTGAGCTCAGGAACCTACCTGCTTCAGCTTCCCAGAGTGCCAGGATTATAAACATGAGCCTCCGTGCCCAGCCTAGAAATGTATTCTTTTAGAGTTCTAGAGATCAGAAGTCTAAAACAGGTCTCAGTGGCCTAAAACCAAGAGGTAGGCATGTTGGCATATGTCTGCAGTCCCAGCTACTGGGTCAGAGAAGCTGAGGCAAGAAGATTCTTTGAGGCCAGGAGTTTAAGGCTGTAGTGAGCTATGATCAAGCCACTGTACTCCAGCCTGAGAGACACATCAAGACTTCTCTAAAAAATTATATAAACTTTTTTCAAAAGATGTAGGGAGAACTGTGTTCCTTTCTAGAGGCTCTATGAAAGAGTCTGTTTTGCTGCCTTTTTCAGCTTCTAGAGTTCATGAACCTTATAAATCTCTGGCTCATGGTTGCCTTCCATCTTCAAAGTCAGCAGTGGCTGGTTGAGCCTCACATCTCATGACTGACTCTTCTGCTTTCCTTTACACACTTTTAAAAAACCCTATAATTACATTGAGCCTCTTCAGCTAATCCAAGATAATCTATTTTTAGGTCATCTGAGTAGCACCTTTAATTTCTATGTGCAATTTGAATTCCTTCTCACCATTATAACATAACACAATTTTCCTTTAGTTCCCCCCATGGACTGTCACCCATCTCTGAAATTATATCCAAACTATTTGTATAAATGAACTATTCTAGGTCTATAGAAAGAGTCTATAACTTTCAACAAATTTACAAATGTTTAAAAATCATTAGACTGGCCCCAACAATAGTCTGAAGAACACCAGTGTTCTCTTGGAAGCATAGTTTGGCAGTGTCAACAATGAACAGTTTTAGAATAGTTTTTTATCATTATATTTTTAACTATAATCATAAAACCTTGATATGAACTCAAAGTTTTTCTTAGTGTCTTTCCTCTGTGTGTTTTTATAAGGACCATATAAGTGGAGAGAAACAGGGAGAGAGGGAACTCACCTATGCACAAGAGCAAGCAAATGATACAGATGTTCTTTGAACCAGTTTTATTTTTTTAACCTTATGTAAATACTAAATAAACAGGTTTTTAAAATTGTTTTTGACACAGTCTCACTCTGGCACCCTGGTAGACTGCCATGACATCACAGCTCACAGCAACCTCAAACTCTTGGGTTCAAGTGATCCTCTTGGCTCACCGTCTTAGTAACTGGGACTACAGGCACCTGCCACAACGTCTGGCTATTTTTAGAGAGGGGGGTCTATTCTTGCTCAAGCTGGTCTTGAACTCCCTGAGCTCAAGCAATCCACCAGCCTTAGCCTCCCCAGGAGCTAGCATTATAAGCATGAGCCACTGCACCAGGCCAAAAAAGTTTTTTTTTAAGTTATAAATCTCTTTCAGAAAAATAAGATTTGTCAGGAAAATCAAAGGAACTTAAAAACCCTACTAAGCAAATTGTTTTTAAAACATTCACCAGTGTATACTGTTTTCAAGTTACTGTTCAGTATGTTTTCTTCTTTAAAAGTCTGCATTCTTTCTTGAAAGATGAACAGACCTATAGCTTTCACAGTTTTATCTGAATAAGTTAATATGCTGAAGCCAGCATTCCATCAATTGTAACTTACTCATTAGCAAGAGGGGAAAAAAGCACTGAAATTACAAGACCTTAGTTCTCCATATTACCTACATTTATCATTCATTTGCTAATGATTGCATTACAGTTTCCAAAAGCAAAATTCTATACTTTAAATTATGATTTCAGATTTACTCTTATAACAAATAAAGAGGAATAAGTAGGTAGAGACAGAAACTAGCCGGGTAGAAAGGGCTGGGGAAGAATAATTAACTTTTTACTCTATGGAAGAAAGAAGGCTGAAAACTTCTGCCCTAATTGAGTACCTAAATAATTGAGTTCTTTCTTCTTATAAAATACATCACTCTGTGGAATATTAACGTTCTGGGCAGGAATTCTTATTAGTTTTACCCATGAATTTGATGGTCTGAAATAAAAGGGCTTTTTCTTTCTCTTTCAAATTTAACTCAGGAATTTGCACCCCCTTGTGGTCAAACATAAAATTCTTAGTTTTCAAAAGACCATGTTTTCCTATTGGGCTTTTTGTTCAGGCATAGGAAGTACTGTATGTTACTTGATTTTGTTTTCCCTAGCAAATCAAGAAACTCTAATGAAGAATTTTAGGCTTATTAAATAAAATTTTAACCAAAATGGGACTTATCTTCTAAATGTGACCTCCACGTAAACTTTAGTCTGTGCAAAATGGAGATAATTGCACGCCACTTCAATGGGAAAATGCATGTATATAGTAGGTCCTCAATAAATATTATTTATCAACACCATCCCTTTAGAATTCTCTTGACAAGAGTATATCTAAAAGGACACATAGATCACAATTCTACAGTGAGGAAACCAGGTTGCGTTATTTACTTACTCATGAAGTTCTAATACAATCTTGCCAATAAGTTCCCCAAATATGTCATTTACTCAGATTCCTCTAGCTGATTCTCCCCACAGGTACATCATATTTTTAAAGTACAAAGAATTTGTGATTATCTCTGGAAGGTAGAAATTTGGATGATTTTTACTTTCCTATTTAGACTGCCCTGTTTTTTTTTAAATTATAATAACCAGAAAAAGCAATAAAACTACTCCATTTCCAAATATTATTCTTATGAAATGGAAAAATAAATTAACATCCTTATTCACCTTAGAGGAGTCATTACTCATATTTGGCTAAAATCATTTGTCAGGCTGATTTACCATTTTAAGACACTCTTGAATCAGAATGCTAACTCCTAATGGTACTAACTGAGGTACAATTTTTAAAACACCCATTAAAGAAGCCATTAAAAGATATGCTCATGACTGACTCATAACTATAAAGAACATTTACTAAAATGCTAAGCACTGTTGAAATGCCTTTAATATATTGGCTCATTTACATCCTTACAATACCAAAAGGTCCATCAGATCAAGTAACTCACCTAAGATAACACAGCAAGTAGCAAAGCTGGAATTCAAACCCAGGGGCAGTTGGTTCCAGAGTCCACCCAGGTAAGCAGCACACAAAAGTACCACTGAACCTTAAGACAAGGGCACTGCTGTGCCTTGTTAACCCTTGATGATCTCAAGTTGCTAAAATCCATTTCTTTTCCAAAGAACCTCAACAATGCAAACCTTGGTACCCTTCTCCCATTTCCTTACTAATTAATACTTTAAGCACTTTCATATACATTGTCTTATTTAACCTTCACAAGGAAGGTGTTCAAATACTGACTTTATCATTACTTATCGTCTTATCATAGTTCCCAGGGTTTTTTGTTTTGTTTTGTTTTGTTTTTTAAGACAGAGTCTCATTATGCTGCCCTGGGTAGAGAGCTATGGAGTCACAGCTCACAGCAACCTCAAACTCGTGGGCGTAAGCAATTCTCTTGCCTCAGCCTCCC
This sequence comes from Otolemur garnettii, assembly GCF_000181295.1. Classification (NCBI taxonomy): domain Eukaryota; kingdom Metazoa; phylum Chordata; class Mammalia; order Primates; family Galagidae; genus Otolemur; species Otolemur garnettii. Next base: position 1,585,125 of record NW_003852577.1, read on the forward strand.
AAGTAGCTGGAACCACAGGCGCCCACCACAACACCCGGCTATTTTGTTGTTGTTGTTGTTGCAGTTGTCATTGTTGTTTAGCTGGCCCAGGCCGGGTTCGAACCCATCTGCCTCAGTGTATGTGTCCAAAGCCCTATCCACTGGGCTACAGTCGCTGCCATAGTTCCCAATTTTTGAGAGTGGACGCAGGTTTGCCTAGATCTTGTGCTTCTGCATATCATTTGGAAGACTACAATCTAACCATATTAGATTGGTTTCCTCATCTGAGCCTTTGGTGACCTCATCTGTAAAATGAAGATAATATCTACTTCATAGGGCTGTTGTTACCCAGTAAACACGATTAATCCGTAAAGTATTTGTTTAGCAGTGTCCTAGCACACAATCAATACGTGGTAGCTGTTATTAGTTAATCAATGAGTCACACAAAGGAAACCCTGGATTTACTTCACTTGATGTGTCATTTAAAAAAAGTATCACCCTCAGGCCGCGCCTGTGGCTCAGTGAGTAGGGCATCAGGCCTCATACACCGAGGGTGGTGGGTTTGAACCCAGCCTCAGCCAAACTGCAACAAAAAAATAGCTGGGCATTGTGGCTGGCGTCTGTAGTCCCAGCTACTCCGTAGGCTGAGGCAAGAGAATCTCCTAAGCTCAAGAGCTTAAGGTTGAAAAATAAATAAATAAATCACCCTCTCTGGCTCGGCAGCTAGGGCGCCAGCCACCCCACCACACACACACACACACACACACACACACACACACACACGGGAGCTGGCGGGTTCGAATTCAGCCCCTGCCTGCCAAACAACAATGACAACTACAACCCCAAAACTAGCTAGGTGTGGCGGGCGCCTGTAGTCCCAACTACTTGGGAGGCTGAGGCAAGAGAATCGCTTAAGCCCAAGCGTTTGAGGTTACTGTGAGCTGTGACACCACATCATGTTACCCAGGAGACATAGTGAAACTCTGTCTCCAAAAAAAAAAAAAAATCACCGTCTCTTGGTCGGGCATGGTGGGAGGCTGAGGCGGGTTGACTGCTTGAGCTCAGGAGTTGGCGACCAGCCTGAGAAAGACCTAGACCCGTCTCTATTAAAAATAGAAAAAATGGCTGGAGGTTGTGGCAGGTGCCGGTAGTCCCAATTACTAGGGAGGCTGCTGTGAGCTGTGAAACGACGGTACTCTACCCAGGGTGACAGAGACAGATTCTGTCTCAAAAAAAAAAAAAAATCACCTTAAATGACATCCAAAGACTGCCCATGCCTATGTTCCAAACCGAGCAGGAAGTTTAAGGATAAATAAGACCGTAAGAGAAACTGGATTTGATGAAAGCGCCTTGAGAACAGACAGGCTAGGACAGGGAAGAAGTACTCCTGCAATCTTAAGTAATTATTAACTCGAAGGCAGGGCGCACACAAATACGCACGAGCACGAATATCTGACTAGCAAGGAGAAGAAACGACGCCTCCTGTGTGTGCTCAGGTTGGATGTTGGAGCTTGGAAGATGGCCAGGGCTGCAGAATCTGACAGATGTAGACTAGTCCACTTCCTTGCTACCGGTACTGCCACAGGCAAATTATTTAACGTCTCTGAGCCTTGGCTTCCCGGTCTTTAAACTGAGAACAGTTGTTCCTACCTCGTAAAGTGGCTTTGAGACTTAAGAGCGAAGCTCCTGTAAAGCGTTGGCGAAAGGAAAGGGCTCTACACACTGGTGGGGCCGTTTTAATACAAGCGTCTGAAGACACATTCCCTCGTTGGGAATTTAGACAAAGGCTGTAAGAGTTTTCCTCTGGAGCTCCAGGAGTATCTTGTTTACCTCCAGGAGTATACTAAATACCTGCCAATTGATAGGTGTTTGCGCACCCTCAAGCCCACGGTACGTACGGTCAGTCCGCCGCCGCAAGTCTGCAAAAGCTGAAGAAAAAAGGCTGGCGGACTGCGACCCAACAGGCAAGCGGACAAACGCGCACAGCAGTGATTCTGCGCATGTGCAAGGCTTGGGGTGGGGGCGTGAAGAGGTTGGAGTTTGCGCCTGCGCAAATGTGTCAGGAAAGCAAGAGGAGGGGGGTTAGAGGCGGTAGGTTAGAGGCGGTATTGACAGCTGCGGAGGCAGCCCGCTTTCCCGGCATGCCGTGGGGCGGCGGGGTTGGCTCTAACGAATTTGAATGAGGAGCCTCAGCGCTTTCGGCGCCATTTTCGAGTGATGCCTGATTTTTGCAATCTAGCAGGAGAAACCGGATAACCTGTCCGAGAGTACAGTACCACTAGGACTGAGCAAAAAAAAAAAAAAAAAAAAAATTTCCCTTGGAGCAAAGGCAGTCGGCAGTGCTTCGCCAAGGTTAGTGCAGTCGGTAAGAGTCTGAAGAAGTAGCAGGACCGGACTCGAGAGATGGCAGGGTGGGACCCGCTGGCAGTAGGGGTGCAAGGAGTGGGCGCTGGGTCTGGTGTCACTTTAATGCGAAAAATCCCAAGAAGTAGGGTTAGGGGTGACTTGGGTGTCTGCGAGTGGGCGGCGGTGCGGAATGTGGCGGGAGCGCCGGGAGACGGGGCTGTGGGGGAGGGGAGCTGCAGTTTGAGCGGGACGCGCACGGGCTGTGGCGGGGCGGCCGCCGCCCAGCGGATCTGTCAGCCAGACCCCGGGCCGGGGCTGCGCGCGGCGGGGTCTCCGCATGCCGCGGAGCCTTGACAGGAGGAAGGAGCGCGCGCTTCCCTCCCATTTCCGAACCGAGCCGCCTCTTCTCGCAGTTCCCGGCCCGCTGTCTTCCCGGGAGAGAAACTTGAGGTCGACGGAGGTATCAGGACCGAGGGTAGTGGGTCGGTTCGGCCGGTCCCGGCGCACGGCGCGCAGCCCATGGCACCCAGCCGTCTGTGTGGTGGTCCTTTGAGGCTCGGGCGTGAGGTGTCTTTGGAACGAGCTTGCCAGCCCTCGCCACCCCCCTGCGCGTCCCGTTCTGGCGAGGCGTAAGTCCGGCGGGAATGACGGCGCCCGACGCCGCCGAGCTGGGGCAGGGCAGGGTGTGAGGTCGCAACGGGCTCTCAAGGAAGACGCAGACTTTCACTTCTTCCTGGGGACTTCTGTCATTTGCTCTCACCCTTGTCCTTTCTCCTGGGAGAGATGAGAGACGGGCTTCGGGCTCCGATTCCTCCTTCGGGCTGTTTCCTCCGACTCGCGCTTTCCTTAGAAGATTTTCCTTCTCCAGTCTGTGAAACTTGTCGCGAGGAAACAAGTAATCTGGGAAACTAGCAATGTTTTCCTCCCGAAAGGTCTGTCTCGGGACCACTTAACTGTACTCTTGCAGGTACCACCTTTTCGTGGGAACCCTCTCGCCACCGAGGCAGAGAGGAGGGGTGGCGTTTGTCCGGTTTTTTACATCTAGCTTCGATCAGTTCTCACTCGACAGCTCTTGAATGCAGTGAGCCAGTGACTGTTAACTTTAGCTGATACTTTATGGCCTTCCTAAGAACCCCTCGTTAGAGACAAGCTGGATTCGGGGTCCTTTTCCGCGCTGAGGGCACCCCTCGATTAACTCTTAGCTGGTCGATGTTCCACGCGTGGGGCGCGCGGCGCTGGGCTGCAGATGTTCCGGAGATGCTTTCTGCAGCAACTGTTCATTTGTTTGCAGAGAGGAATAACGCTTCCTGGGAACTGCAGCTACCCTTCCTTAGGACTGCCTGCCTACCTTACTTCTCCGCCTGGAGTTGATAGTAAGGATTGATTGATTGCTTTCTTATATTTCTGAGAAGACAGATCCACCCTCACTCAAAATCTTTGCAAGAGGAGAGTAGGGGAGCGCTGTGTAATGTTTTTCAAATTGCGTCTAACGGAGCTTCCAAAACTGAACTTGTTGCCCCCTGATTGGCTGGAAGGAAGCGGGACTGGGGGGTTTGAATGTTGAACGCTAGATTATAATTCTCGACTTGGCGAAAAATTATATTTTTAGTTCGAGAACCACGGAAAGAGTTACGAGACATTAATACGAGAGTTTAAATAAACGTTGATGTTTCCCATGGTGTTTTTTTCCTCCCATAAAGGACTTTCATGTTGTTCTGAAATGCATATTAAAAGTAAAACTGGAGAGGCCGTTTTTTGTAAAATTGTATTTCTGATGGCTGAAATCACAACGCTTTTATGTATTTGACGCTGTTCTTGATTGAAAACACTGAGTGAAGGATTTAAGTTTTTTTTATACGAATTTTTTATCTTGAACTACACATAATTGTTGGATGTAGATTCCGGGGGAATTGTTTGTTAAACAAAAAGAAACAATTTTCTTAATGTTAAGAAATAATTTTTCCACATTTTCCATTAGAATATAATGTATTTTTAAAACTCTTTACATCTAACTTATATAGATAATGCTGATGCAGTCGTTGCAGTAAACTTAAAACTTTAATAGAGGAGACATTTATAATGTTTCTTAATTTAGACAATAGAACAGGTAAGTGCAGGTGCGTATATATGGTGTCGTTCCTTTGATAAATTTATTATGAAGAAATATAATGTATACAACAATGTGGGTGTGTTGTGTTGTGTTTGGTTGGTTTTTATTTAATGTTGTTTGAGACAGCCGTTGGTATATTTTTATTTATTACCAAGCTTGTCATTCTTTTAATTACATCTTGATAAAAGGCAGGTGTGGATTTCAAAGAAAAGCTATAAACTCACTGATAAACAGATAGCTTTATGTGCTTTCGCGAAAGAATTGTTTAATTTAATAGTTTATAACCTTTTATGAATAGTAGTTGAAATTTTGAAACTTATAGTTTGTATTTTCACATTAAGTCAAAAATGCAATGTGAGAAAATCGTCAAGTGGAAAATTAAATGACTTTACAAGTCTCCATAGGACTGTATATATAATTTATGTTAATAAGTGGAATAGCTAAATTTCTAATTCACACTATTTTGTATTGCCTTTATAACATGAATTGGGATTGTATAACCCATGTTCACTTCCGTTTTTCAAAGCTGTGTATTTTGGACCAACTCATGAAAATTTCATAAAAGGTGTAATTATCCTCTCTATAAAATTTGATTTACTGAAATTGAAGATCTCATTTCTATTTTAAATGTAATTACTACACCTAAAGTACCAGAACTAGTGGGGTTTGCTTTTTACTGTTGATTTTTGTTTTTGGTTTTACATTTTAATTTTCATTCAAATTATGTGACTTGTAGAATTTTGTGGATAGTGGGGGTAAGTCTTTAAATTCCTCCAGGCTGGTTAAGTTTAATTAGACTTTTAGCACTTTTGTTTATAGGCTTTTTTTGTTGTTGTTTATTTTGGGGATGGTGAGTAAAAGGATTGTTTAAATAAGTCATTTTTAAAAAAGGATTTTTTAAAATCCTTTATTTAAAATATTTTACTTAAAGCTTGAGAACACAACTAGCACCTAAATAAAATCCACAACATTAAAAATATTTTCCCTTTTGTGTGATGCTACATAAGAGGAAGAATTTGGTTTATCAGCATTTAAATTCCAACAGGTGTATATTTTTAATGTTTATATGCATATATTCATATTCTGTAGAAATTGATAGTTCTAATTTATATTGTAAAGACTAGAAAAATTATGATGTTGCTACAGAAGCTAGAGAGAATGAAAGAAGGTAAGGTATCTGATAGCATTGATTTTCATTTGTTTGCCCTTCATACTATTTTTAAAAATCCAAGTACAAGTGCAATTACAGCCTTTTTTTATATACCATTAATTTTCTTACTTTTACATTTATAAAATGTAGCCTCTGGATGTAACAGTGCATTTTTAAAAATCAAATTAATAACTATTTTAATGTTTATCAAAAACTACAACCAAGGATCAAAACTTGAATGTAGCTTTCATATTCTGGATCCCTTGTTTCATCATGCTTTGTGTATTACATTTTTGTTTTTTGTTTTGTGGAGACATGTATATTTTTGTTTATTTATTGGTATGTAGTGACTAAATAAGCAGAATGTCAGAATACTTCAATCTAGAAATATTGGTCAGTTGATTTGGTTTACAAAATGAAAAAAATATTCCCAGAAACCATATTAGATATTTTTTCTACATCTTTCTTCAATTAAAAAATAAGTAGATTACAAATTTAGAGTTTGTTAAAATTATCTTATAAAAATTTATCTCTTTAAAATATTTCTTACCTAAAATTGGCTCCTTTTTTTTTTTCGTCTAATGAAGCTTAATAATCCCATTGATTTCTTTTTAATCCCTTTTAAGAAGAACCAGATTATTGGTTGGATTATAATTGGAAAACACATTTTAGAAAAAATTGTCACATCAGAGTATTCAATGTAGTTTGTGGGTGTTTTTCTTGTTTGTTTGTTTGTTTTTTGTTCAGCAAACTTAGAAACATTGTGTGCCAGGCATCAAATTTTGGCACATGAACTCAAACTGTGACTTGCTGAAATATTTTAGCCCCCAAACTCAAAAGACCAAAGGAAATCAGTAATAAGATACCACTTTATTTCCAATAAGCATTGAAAATGAGATTAAGCATTTAAATTTTAGAAGTGACAGTATTAGAACTTTAAAGTCATGATTGTCTTAAGAGTAAAAGTCTCAATTTTAGAATATCAGATTACTAATATGTGTTTATGTATTTATTGGATTCTTTGCATATACAAATGACTGTATTCATAGAAATATTGCTTTCTGGTAGGGAGCTGATGGGGGTTTGTTTCTTTGTTTGTTTTTGGTTTTTTTGGCCTGGAGTTTTGGGCTTTTGTTGTTGTTTTGGTCTATATTAGATATACTTTAAAGGATTTTCCTTTTAGAAAGACAAGTTTCAAATACTAGAATTGATATTATATACATATATTTTAATTTTATTCAAATTTATTTCAAATTATGAGTAATTTAATATACTTTTGTTTACTCCAGCCTTGTTTCACTGAGTAATGTTTGCCCTGAAAGACTCATGGTGTCTAAATATAAATAGTTAGATTTGAGGTTTGAGTTTTATTATTTGAAGGTTTTTAAATAATGCCTTTAATCATATACATTGGTTTAATATTTATCATATTTATGTCCAGACCTCTTTTGTTTCTTATAATCTAGTATTTTTTGTCTCCCTACTGTTTAAAAACTTAACATTTTAGCATGTAATATGTTTGTTCTACTGTTTTCCTTCTATGATTTCTAAACTTAAGATAACCTTAATTTTCAGAGTGCTCAAATATAGAAAACTGTCTTTTGAGGAAGACTATGTAGAAATGACTTTAATTTTTTAAAATGTCATGGTATTTGGATTGGTTTTTTATAAGTTATTTATGATTGTGTGGGTTTGTTATTAAACAATATTTGGTGGCAGAGCGATAAAGAGGTTTTTGTTTGGTTTCATCTTTAATTTTCCTAAGCTATTTTTAAATAAACTCATTCAGAGCATTGTGATTCATGTATAGTACATTATAAACTTTGATAATTTAATAATATTTTTATATAATTGATTGCTACAGTAAACCATTATTTAGAAAGGTGAAACAAAGATATACATTCAGTTATATCTTACCTCTTCTTGGAAACATTAAAACAATATTTTTGTTCAGTAGTGGTTTATTTATTACTTGCAAATAATTTGTTTAAAAAACAAGTTCCACATTTGATCTGGTAGAACTGTAATTATTAAAATATTTGGAATGTCTATTATTCAGGTTGGGCAAAAGACAAAAGTTGAAAATAGTGGTAATCATGAAAATGTTTGATAACTTGAGGAGAAAGATAATGAAATTTTGTTCCTATCTCTTGAGTAATCTTTATAATGTATTTACTTCATGAGTTTTAAAAGCAGAAACTAAATTTCTGATATTTTCCTTATGAAATCCCCTTAACCAGTCCTCTGACAGCTACCTGCATACACAACACACACACGCAGACACACACACACACACTCATCCATGTTGCTTTGAAAATAGATGGCCTAAAGAGAAATGAAAGCAGAAACACATTAATGTGGTTTGTTTGAAGAGGCTTCAGATGCTACAACATATCACAGGTGTTTCTAATCAAGTTATTTCTGTTTTAAAAACATTATTTTCAAGTTAGGGCTTCTTTGAACACTGGCGAAATTGGGGTCATTTTGAAGACCTTACCTCAGTGTTCAGGGATCAACTATGAAACTACAGGAGATGAAAATCTGTTAAGTGTCTTCATGCTGTAATACATGACATTTTTATTACAGGTTTTGACCTTTAGGAGAGAGCCAGTTCTGGAGAACAACCTAACTTCTTTGATGGAATACTCACATAATATGTTGGAACATGCTAGGAGATTAAGGTACAATAATGAATTTTAAAAGCATATAATTTAATATCTTTGCAGTGTAATTGGACTAGACAATTGGTAAATCTGAAAGTTTTAGATGAACTTAAATCATTAAATAATTAATAGAAAATCATCCTGTGAAGCTGAGTTGTCTTATTAAACCTCTATATTTAATTTTATACAGTTGATGTTTTCATTGTTTTATATGTGGTCCACCTCCAACTGAATTTATTTCAAAAATAAGTATATATAGTAATTTCTTTTTCATTTCCTTAAGGTTATTATAGCATACTAAGTAAAAGAATTAAATAGTGGGCTTTCTGTCTTATAAAATGGAGGATTTAAATCAAAAGGAATTTGGTGCTTGGCTTTTTGACAGGCAGAGTAGTAGGTAGAGCCTGAAAAATACAGATAAGATTAATGAGACTATTTTAAGAGAATTTAAAGTATTCCAGGTAGTATCCTAACCAAAAGTGGCAGTGTGGTTGAAACTGAAAAACCCACTTTCTTAAACAGAAACTACTAGTGTCTAACTCATAGGTACTGTGATTTACATTGTTCATATCAAAAGTTGCAAATTCTAAAAATAAAATTGTAGAATGCCTAAACTTCCAGTGACTTTTATTGTCCTAACTTCCAAAATACTTTATTCAAAAGTTGCAAATTCTAAAAATAAAATTGTAGAATGCCTAAACTTCCAGTGACTTTTATTGTCTTAACTTCCAAAATACTTCCAACCACTTTTGTGGCATATGTGGCCCTATTCCTTTGATTTATATAGTTTTAGTGGAAAATTTCACATAGTATTTAGCTAATACAATTTTTGTTTTCTAAATGGTTATCTGGTCTAGTGAAAATGAGTTTATTGAATAATATTACTAAATTTTACTTGGTGAATTCTTTTACTGTAAACTATTAATCCCATAGTGAAGTATTAATCATAATATAGTCCTTAAAAAGCTATTTGCTAAATAAAGTGAAGTCTACTAAAATTTACTATAATTAAAAAAAAAATTACCTAAAAATGTTTACTTTATATACTTAAGATATAAGAAATCCTACAGGTCTTTTTTCATGAGAAAAGTGTAATTTAGTCCTAAGATTAAAGTGTAATTGTCAAGAACATAGAAAACAAGTCCTAAGACTGAAATGTAATTATCAAGAACAGTGCAAAATCTTTTAAAACAAATATATATGTCTAATTTTTTTAAAACTGAAATTGATATTTCAGGTATCTTCAGATATTAAATAGATAATCCAGGAATGTGAATCTATTAACATTTATATACAATATTAAAATTTAATGAGAATCAGTTTAATATAAAGGTGAAATCCAGGTACTTTTTTATATTGGTGTTCTTGGTGCTTGATTGAGATAAATACAAGGTAAAGAATGTTTTTATAACTGTGATAAGGGAATGTTTTTTAAAAAACAGCTTAATTTTAATAGGATGAAAATACATAACAGTTTTCTCCTTACTGATATAACCAATGTTTTTCAGTTTAGAAAACAGTTGGATAAAAAATAAAAAATATAGCTACCTGAGTAGAAGAAAAAAAAAATCCAGGTTCAACTTACCAATCTCAATTCAAATCTCTTCGGTGTATTAAATAAGAGAGATAGCATTTGGTCTTAATTTAGAGTGTTGTAATTTGTGATTTTTGAAGGTTTCAAAACTTACATTAATTAGACACAAATATTTAGTACCATGTAATTGTTCTCTCTGTAATTATATACTGGCTTATAAACATCTAAAAATTTAGTAAATATCTAAAAATAATATGTTTATTAACAATTTTCTTGTATTTGGTAAATTCTTAAGAGTGAGGAACTTTAACCTAAGTAGTAGTGTGTATTGTTTTAGGATGTAGATTAATAAAAGCTTCAACTACTACGTACGATTGACTTTTTTTTACCTACCTCTTAAAAGGCATCCTATATAGATTTTGACAGTTTTAAATTTATATACTTGATTGTATCTAACATTCTCAATAGGTGGATCATGATGTCAGAATTTGCAGGAAGAGATTAAAATTTTTTTTTTTAGTGATTTGTATCTCATTTGTGCAATATTTGTACTTTTGGTTAAGTGCATTGTCATAGTGAAGTAACACTCACTTTCAGGAAAAATTATTAATTGTCCCTAAAATACAGTTATACTGCTACTGTTCCTATCTCATTGAAATGGTTGTTTTAGGGTAGAAAGAATGTCTGAATAAACTAGAATAGAGGAACCTTAACATGTCTACATATTAAGGAACTTAAAATTATTCATTATTTTACATTAATATGTATAATGCTAGTTTATAAGGACAGATTATATTTTAAGCCCTTTGTCAGTTATGATAATTTAGTAGGTTTTGTGCTGCTGAGATATGATTAACTTTCTAATAATGTTTTATAAATGTTTGTAGAAGCAATTTTGTACATGTATATATTTTGTTTTTTACTTGAAATAGCAAATAACAAAAAAAATAGCAAGTAACATGCATACCCTATTTATGTTGTTTTTCTAATGTTCAGAATTAAGCATTTTTCAAAGACTTTGTGAGGGTTCTAAATTTTTATTAAATGTACATTTTGAAGTGGAATATCTGTTCACAGCACCACAAACCACACTTTTGATATTCTAATAACATATATTATCTGGTTTTACTTTCTCATTTTGAAGGGTTGAATCACTTGGAGCAAAAATGTGCAGTATGTTTCAAAGGTGGTAGGGCTTATTAATCCCACTAGTTAATAGTGTCTTAAACCATTACTATTTCTAGTAATTAAATAATGTCTTAATTAATGTCTTAATTTTTAAAGATCCTTTAGTATTTGCTGCTAATCTTTTTTAGTGTATAACTTTTACACTAAATAAATACATTTAAAGTTATATTGTTATCCTGTTTAGAATTATTTTTATTAACTTATTTGTTCCTCACTAAGTAGAAAAATTTTTCAATTTTGACACATAAAACATTAATATTGCTACTATTCCATAGTTTCATTTTAAGAATCTCAAACCTAGACTTCTTGTCTAGGTATTATTATTAAAAATTACCAACCAATTCTATCCTATGTATGGGTTTTTCTTTTTAATAATTTATAGATGTCCAGACTGTTCTTTTTATATTTGTTTGAATCAAAAATTGCTTAAAGTGCTAAAACTTGACTTGTGCTTAAAGTTGCGAGTCTATAAATAACATCACATTATATTTAAAGGTAATTTAACAATAAATACTGTTTTTCTACGTCTGATTCATTGATTGACATTGTTTAGTTACTAAGCTTTTAGCTTTTTATTACATATTTGAAGCAGGTAAATTACATGTAGGAATTTTGTTTTTAATAGCTGGGATTTTTACAAAAATATTACAGGCTGAAATCATTTCTTTGCTAATAAGTGTCTGAAGTCAAACATATGGTGATGATTAGATATGGAGTACCTGGGAACCAGGGGCCTTTTTTAAGCAAAATAGTCATTTTTTGACTCAAATTTGACACTTATTTTCCAAGAGAATAATAAGTAGGAAAGATTCTCTCATTATGCATTCACCATAATCCTGGTTAAAACTCTTTAGAGAATTTTGATAATTGAGCAGTTAAATCTAATAAACTGAAGATTATTATGTGTCATTAATTTTTTTCCCTTTGGTTCCCTTTCTAATCAAAATACCAATTTTGTTTTCTCACCTGTTTTTTTTTTTTTTAAAATTCTTTCCTAAATAATTTTATCATACATTGATGTAAGCAGGCCTGGTAGGTAGGTTGAGCTGAACGTTTTTCCTCTATGTGTTAGTTGCATATATTTTTCTCTGCTTGCTGTTTAAGCAGCAGCAGGAGTGAATAAACAAGTTATCACCACAGTCTTTTTTATGCATTACAGCTGTGTGCAGGGGCTGGGAGATATCTCTGTTGCTTGTCAACTGTTGCACAGAATATGCAATAATAGTGGCCAAGGAGCCTGCACCCATTGGTTTTACCTACCAGATGGGAAGGGCCCAAGTATCAGCGTAGCGTATATACAGTTTGTCTTTGACAGAAAGGTATTTTCTTCCCAGTGCAGCTTAAAGAGAAGAGCAGATGCTTATAGTTCTTAAGACTCTTTTATTTTTTACTGTTTACTCTGGTTTCATTTAATTTTTATTCAGTTAATTCCATCTGGTAGAATGGAAAACTGTCTAGCTTCTGGATGTATGTGTGGTATATTTCATGTTTCTCACTTTTAAGCTGGTAAACTGGAAGAAATTATCAATAATTAGTTGATGATACCACAAGTTAGGTACTATGTTGAAGAAAGAAAAATTGACTATGGCCACTCAGGACTGTTTGTTTCACTTTTGGGCCATATTCTCAGCCCATGTTATCTTTGTTTCATATTCCAGTCTAAACAAGGCCAAATTCTTACTATTTCACAATAGTAAAAGAAAACAATGCTCTGTATTACTTAATGTTGTAAATAACTACAAACAAAGCAGGCCACAGATTAAAATTTAGATCTATTTTTTCTCTCTCCCCTACTATTTACTATTTCTATGATTTACTATAAGAAAGTTCATATTATTCTAAATTTTGGGGGAATAGGACTTAGTAATTTCAAATAATAAAGAAGAATGTTCTTTATTTTTACTATCTAAATTTGTACAGATTGTGTAACCTAACTTTTGATACAGTTTTCTTCTCTTTTATATCTAAAAATTGTAATAGGTTATAGTTACAGGGATGTAAATATTAGATTTTTATTGAAGTTCTGATTTCATTTGTAGAATTCTTGGTGAGAAACTACGAAAATTTGTTTTATTGTATTAGCCTAGTGTGCCAGTTTAAAGTCTGATATTTGCAGTCGCATTCAAATACTATTTTAAAAGGTAATCATTGTTTCTTCATGATCATCTTCATTAAAATCACTCCTGATCATTCCCACTCTTAATGTTTTCCTTTACCAATCATGATAAACTCAGAATACTGGTTTCCTGGACCCACCTATATCAGATTAAAATAAGATAAAACATTTTTGCAGGGTGGCACTTGTGGCTCAGTGGGGTAGGGCACCAGCCCTATATACCAACGGTGGTGGGTTTGAACCTGGCCCCAGCCAAACTGCAACAAAAAAAATAGCTAGGTGTTCTGGTGGGCACCTATAGTCCCAACTACTTGGTAGGCTGAGGCAAGAGAATCACCTAAGCCCAGGAGTTGGAGGTTACTGTGAGTTGTGACCCCACGGCACTCTATCAAGGGCGATAAAGTGAGACTGTCTCTTAAAAAAAAAATTTTTTTTTTTCAGACCTGCTAAATCAGAATCTTTGGAGCTAACACTCAGTAATAGTTGTGTTTTACAAGCTCTAATAGTTTTTTTTTTTTTTTTGGAGCACTAAAACAAGTGAGAAGCACTGTCTGAAATGGAATGGGGGGAGAATTGTTCACACCAATTTATCTTTCCTGAATTTTTCCCCCTTTGGGCATCTTGGACCTAAGCTCACTGTTTAATTAGGAATCTTATCATTTTTATGACAGTAGTTCTAGATTTAAGTCTTGGTATTTCCCTATTATATGAGGAAAATCTGTTTTACCAGAGCTAAAATTTTGTGCAAGTGCCTTGAGGCAAAATTTAATCTATTTTTTTCTACATTTAGTGTACATATGAACACTGCATGAAAACAGATGGGACTGATCACTAAGAATTTTTAAAATTTTCACCTAGATAGTGGTTATTTTTCTTAAATGTACTTATGCTAGGGAAAATGTAAAGAGGGGAACTTTTCATATGCTGCTTGTGGGAGCATTTAGCAATATCCTAATAAAGCTAAAGATATAATAGGCTTGAACTCAATTCCATTTCTAGATATTCTGATATCAAACATGTAAAAAAATCTTATTTCTTTTTAGTTGGAAAAAATTGGAAGTAGTGTTAAGCAACAGGGTAAATGACAGATTGTGACATAGCTGTATGATGAACTGCATAGCTATTGAAATGAGAGCTGAGTGTGTCATCACGAGTGAATTTTCTCCTTCAGTGAACAAAAAGTTGCACAAAGGTTATAACATTTATATAAAAGATATGTATGGTATGATACCTTTCTATAAAGTTTGAAAGCAAAGACATTGTTTTAAAGTCTTGAATTTGTAATAAAAAATGATTAGGAAATAGCAAATTCAAGATTGTGATTGTATTTTGAAAGAATGAATAGAATCGGTATGACACACAAGGGATGGTAACTGTATGTGTAAACACTTTAAAATAAGAGATGCCGGGTTCAGTGACTCATGCTTGTAATCCTAGCACTCTGGAAAGTCAAGGCAGGTGGATTTCCTGAGGTCTCTGGTTCAAGAGTAGCCTGAGCAATAACAAGACCCTGTCTCTAAAAATAGTCAGGCATTGTGGTGGGCACCTGTAGTCCCAGCTACTTGGGAAACTGAGGCAAGAGAATCACTTGAGCCCAAGAGTTTGAGGTTGCTGTGAGCTATGACACCATAGCGCTCTACTGAGGGCGGCAAACTGAGACTGTCTCTAAGAAAGAAAGAAAACAAGTAGGGAGAATATTAAAATTCAGTAGAGCTGGACTGAGGGTCCAGGAAAAGGATGTGAAGACTGATTTTGGTGTTCTTTTTCTCTGTGGGTTTTGAAACATGATTTTGAAGTTAAAAAAAAGTACTGTTCTTTTTTGTGATGAAGATATTCTACAATAAAAGGTACACTTGGAGTGCTGCATTAAGCGCTTAGATGGGTTTGTTGTATTCTATTTTGTATCTTGTAGTAAGTGCTTAACCATTAGTTGGTCTAAGAACTGCCGCTTATGATTGTGACCCACAGAAATCAAGCATTCTGAGCAACTCAAGTTACTCAAATAGTTAAAAACTATTTTATTTTTAGAGATGAGTTTATAATATATTTCCTGCTTTTGAGTACTGGCTTTTAATCCTTCTTACTCTTATAAGTAAAGGACAACCATGTAAACAATTTCTCTTTTGGCATTATTCTTTCACTTTCTGATTCAGCCATTTTCACAACTGTATTTTATATTGGCCATAGCATCATGTTGTACTATTTTCAGAGATTATTTTATGCATTTTAAATTTCAACTTAAGCTTTGTATTTATATTCCTTTGGTGGGGGAGGGGAGGAGGTCTCACTTCTGTCCCCTAGGGTAGAATGCTGTGGCATCATAGCTTACAGCAACCTAAAACTCTTGGCCTCAAGCCATCCTTTTGCCTCGGCTTCCTAAGTAGTTGGACCTACAGGTGGCCGCCGCCACATGCAGCTAGTTTTTCAATTTTTAGTAGAGTTGGGGGTCTAGTTCTTGCTCAGGCTGTTATGAAACTCCTGAGTTCAAGCAGTCTACTCCCCTCAGTCTCCCAAAGTAGTAGGATTAAGGATTGAGCCACTGTGCCTGGCTTTTGTATCATATTCTATTGATACTGTTTAACAATAGGATTCTTGGGACTGGGCAACATATGGAGTTTAGATTTTGCAAGTCTGTGTATGTGTGTGTGAGAGAGAGAGAGACTGATCAATCTTGAGATAAAATTTGAATTTGTCTTAAAATACCTGCAGTTACATGAAGTCTTCCAGAGACTCATGTGCCCCAGTTTAGACATTGAAGTATGAGTTTTACTTACGCTTAAATTTTTGACTTTTAAACATTGGAAAGGTATTACCGTGTTTCCCCAAAAATAAGACACTGTCTTATATTAATTTTTTTCTCAAGAAGGCACACTAGGGCTCATTTTCAGGGAATGTCTTCCTCTCCGTGCTGAAATGCATGGCATCCTGCTAGGACTTATTTTGGGGGTAGGTCTTATTTTCAGGGAAACACAGTAGTAATAGAAAATCAGATTTTAAAAACATGATAATGCACTGGACTAAAAAATGTAAATATTGCTGCTAGGTGTTTATAGTCTGTGATTGTTCTGTGCTGTATAAGGATAAGAAAATATTGTCAACCTCAGTTGAAAATGTCCCAACTTACATAATGTGATGAAATTTTTGAAGTGTTCCTTTTATCTTTTCCTAGATCTAATAATGATAAAATGAAGATCATAATAAAACACCTTCCACTTAGCCTAGCAGTTTTTACTTGGTAAGTATTAACTTTCAGTCTCCCTACCATTACTCTAAAAAGTTACTGTTTGATGTCATGTTTTTGTTTATTTCTGAATTCTTTTTTCTACCCATCCTATAACTTTCTAACCTTTCCTTACCCCCTTACACATTGAGGTTTGATATTTATTTAATCTACTTTAGAGCAAGAATAATGGCCTAGCTTTGGATAAGTTTTCTATTTGAGGAAATGTTTTATAGCCAGTACCTGTCATCTCTGAGAATCACAATTTCAAGTCCCTTTCCTTCAAAGGAATTTACAAATAAGTAACAGTCCTTTTTATTACCATCACTATTTAGGTTTATTGGTCTTGCAGTTTTAGAAATTGAAAGTATTGTCTTCTCTTGAAAAATAATTTCTTTTTACATTTTATTAGATTATACTTGAGACTTTGTGAGGAGCTCAATATTTAGCTGTTAAAACATCAGGAGATGGAGAAAACAAAAAGGCAATCTCTTTTCCTTTTATACGTGTATACACATGTATACCTCTTTTTGAGAATAAGAAACATATTCCCCCGTCCATTCATTTAGCTTTTGAGAAATTTGTAAATTATAAAGGTTAACCGAAATGAATATCATACCCCTAGGAAAATTTCAGATGAAAGTCATGTGAAATGCTCAAGATACTTAATTTCCTAAAAGTGGTTATCAAAAAAGCTTCATTTTCATCTGTTCATTGAGGTAGTTTCTATATCCCTGAAGAAAAGTAACTCAAGTGCAATAGACTATTCTTGTTCTTAATGATACTGAGGCATTGCTCTGTAGAAATGAAACCTCAGAGACTTACATTATCTCAAGTGAATCAAATAATATGTTTATGTTGAGAGATCTTATAATCACAAATGATCAGCCATTAAACTGAGTAAGTAGTGAGAATTTTTATGGAGGAGGGAAATCAATTATATATTAAAAACTGTTAATAAGCCAAGTGGTAAAGTAGTAGCTAAATGCCACAGGTTACTTTCTTTTTTAAAATAAGCGTAAATAACATCATGTTCTTAAATTCATTTTATCTCTTATAAATTTCTGAGTAAATAGTCTTTCTTGGATATTCTTCAGCATCTTTTAAACATAGGCCATTTGCCATGTTTCACAGTTGGAATGCTTTCTGTTGTCTGTTCTAGGTATTATGCCTAGAGTTACCTTTAAACTTAGTTATTAAAATAATGTTTCAAATTAAAAGTACCCCAAAAAATAGGAACATAGTGACAATAGTCAGTGGTCCTTTGTGATGATGTAGGTGTCTTCCATTCTTTCTTTTTATGTTTGCTTAATGGTGTTTATTTAAGATGAAGTTTTTTTTAAGATATTCATTTGTGGAATGTGGATATTCCAGAAGTTGGGGAACAGTAGTCTTCATACGTTCAATCCTGTCAAAGTTAAACAATTGCAGTGTTTTGGGTTTAATTTTACTAATCAAATAAAGACATGGATTATTTTTCAAGTTTTGTGTGTGTGTGTGTGTGTGTGTGTGTGTTTTGTTTTGTTTTGTTGACATAGTCTCACTTTGTCACCCTTGGTAGAGTGCCGTGGCTTCACAGTAACCTCAAACTCTTAGGCTCAAGTGATCCGATTGCCTCAGCCTCCCAAGTAGCTGAGACTACAGATGCCCACCACAATGCTTGGCTATTTTTAGAGTGGGGTCTCAGTCTTGCTCAGGCTAGCCTCAAACTCCTGAGCTCAAGCCATCTACCCACCTTGGCCTTCCAGAGTTCTAGGATTACAGGATTGAGTTACTGCACCCAGCCACTTTCAAGTTTGTTTTTCAATTTGAAGATCTTAAATTTTGTTGCCAAACAGAAAATTCAGAAATGTCTTTATATTTTCCTCTCCTTTTCTTTTTTGAACTGTTTTGATTTTTCACTTATGTCTTTTTGGGGATACATATACTTAAATTATATATTTCTCTTATGACTTTATATATCATTTGGTGCTTAAAAACATCTTGAGGAGCATTAGCATTTAAGACTATCTATTTTTTAAATCTACAACAACCAAAATCTTATGATATTGACTTTATTAATAGGGAAACTGATTTTAAGTAAAGTGATCTATAATGAAACTAGTTTTACCATGGCTACTTAATATAAAGAAGAGTTAAGTTTCTACAGCGTATTTCTAGTCGCAAAAAAGCACCACCAAACTTCTAAATAAAGACCAGAAACACAATGTTAAATATTGAAATAAATGTGAGCTATACTAAGAAAGATTAAGAAAAACATCATTATTAACTCAATTTATAGTGAATCAGTGAATAGCAGTAGTCATAGTTGTGGTTGATTAAGTCAAAGAATAAATGTTTGCAAAGTGAAAATTGCAGTAAGTACCTCTTAGCTGCACACAGTTCAAAAGCAATAACAAATATGGCAGGCTTGCTGGGCAGATTTATACCACATCATTTACTGTCATATATCTGTATAACTATCATAGACATCACAAATTTTTATTTTACAGTAATTTGTATTCATTCATTCATTCTCCAGCCTACTTACTCCACTTCAGTTTACAGGTAACTGGAGCCTATTCTGGCAGCTCAGGGTGCAGGATAGGAATCAGTCCTGGGCATTGCATCCAGGATACACTCACACGCATCTCTATATGCAGACAGGGACAGTTGGGACTTAGTAGACACATGCACATTTTGGAGATGTAGGAGGAAACCAACATAAGGTTTATCCTGACAAAACCCATACAGACAGTGGCCCTAGCCAGCAATGGACTCCCCCCCACCCCCTTACCAACTTCAAAACAAAACAGCTTTACTCAAGGACCTGCTGTATATAACATTGACCCTAAATGTAGAGATAGTTCTTTTATATCTTTTCTGTAGGCTGTACATACTCTGGTCCTTCCATGTTCTCATACCATGAGTACTAACCATAAGTACTACTACATTGCTAGTATCTGGACATGCCACATTAGATCTGCTACATTTTGTTGGTAGTCTTTTTAAAATACTGTATATAGAACTGAATTTAGGATACTTAACATGATTGAGGTACAAAATATAGTGCTTTTCTTGTGAATGAGGTACTTCTATAATGCATCCCGATTGCACTAGCTTTCTCTATATTGCCAGTACTCTTGGTTCATGTTGAGCTATAGTCCCCTAAACCACTAAGTGTGCTAGAATTTCAAATCCTAGTGTAACTTTAGATTTATAAGGCATTAATTGAACACTTATTAGATGTGTTTGTATAAATTTGAAGTAGATATTAATAGATCCATTTTATGGGAGAGGAAATAGAGGGTCCTTATACTGAATTTCCAAAATTTGGAAATTTTACAAAACTATCAACTTTATAGTAGAGTAATGAAAAGATTACCATGGGGAAAAAAAGAAAGAAAATTTGGTTTCACATAAAATGAAGTATTATTTTTTCAAGATCTTTAAAGTACGACACTGGAGCTTTAATAGGGATTGCATTAAAATTGTATATTGCTTTGGGTAGTATGGACATTTTAATAATGTTGATTCTTCCCAGCCATGAACATGGTACGTTTCTCCATTTGTGAACATCTTCAGCTATTTCTTTTCTTAGAGTTTCATACTTCTCTTTATAGAGATCTTTCACATCCTTTGTTAGGTAAACTCCCAAATATTTCATCTTCTTTGGCACTGCTGTGAACGGAATAGAGTCCTTGACTGTTGTTGGCTTATATAAAGGCTACAAATTTACGATTGTTGATTTTGTAACCTGAGATGCTACTGTATTCATTAATCACTTGTAAGGGGTTTTATAGTAGAATCCCTGGTGTTTTCCAGATATACAGTCATATCATCTGCGAAGAGTGAAAGTTTGATCTCTTCTGACTCTATATGGATACCTGTGATTGCTTTTTCTTCCCTAATTGTGATGGCTAAAACTTCCATTACAGTGTGAAAAAGCAGTGGAGACAATGGGCAACCTTGCCTGGTTCCTGATCTGAGTGGAAATAAAAACAAAGCAGGAGGAATTAATGCTACCAAACTTCAGACTATATATTATAAATCAATAGTGATCAAAACAGCACGGAACTGGTACAAAAACAGAGAGGTAGATTTATGGAACAGAATAGAGAACCAAGAGACAAATCCATCTACTTAGCATTATTTGATCTTCAACAAGCCAATTAAAAACATTCAGTGGGTGGTCGCCAAGTAACAGCTTCCTTGTAACTGGGCATGATAAGTCTGGGAAGAGGAGACTTGAGGCATCTCTGGCTGGTGGGATTTGCCCAGAAACATCCCTTTGGAGACACAGGGAGTCAGTGAGGGACTTCTGGACTCTATAAGGTGGACAAAAGCAGTGGAGAACTGGACTCATTGAAACCCTAGTCCAGAGGCACAGTAACTTAAAGAGCAAGAGGAAATGAAAGGAAAACCGGGGCAATGAAGCACATAAATCACTCATGAGGAAGAACCAGCAGAAAAATCCTGGCCACATGAAAAACTAGTCCAGAGCAACTCCCTCAAGGGACTGTGAGGTAGCTGCTGCAGAGGATTCCACCTATAAAGAAGTGTTAGAAATGACAGAAAGGGAATTTAGAATACAGATGTTGAAAACAATGAAGGTAATGATGGAAACAATGAAGGAAACTGCTGACAAAGTGGAAAATAACTAAAAACAGAATCAAATAAGGGATGAAAGATATGAAGGATATAGCAGAGCTGAAGGAACTGAAGTAGTCAATTAAGGAACTCAAAGATGCAATAGAAAGTATCAACAACAGATTAGACCACGCAGAAGAAAGAATCTCAGAGGTAGAGGACAAAGCTCTTGAGATAATCTCAGATAGCTAAAGAGGCAGAAAAGAAGAGAGAGAAAGCAGAACATTCACTGATAGAATTATAGGACTTTATGAAACTTTCAAACATACGAGTTAATACGTATCCCAGAAAGGGAAGAAAAATGCCCAAGGGGAATGGAAGTCATACTTGAGAATATTATACATAAAAATTTCCCCAATATCACCAAAGATTCTGACACACTCCTTTCAGAAGGATATCAGATCCCAGGTTGCCTCAACTCTAACCGAGCTACTCCAAGACACATTGAGATGAACCTGTCCAAAGTCAAGACAAAAGAAAAGATTCTTCAAGCTGCCAGGAGTAAGCGCCAATTGACCTACAGGGGCAAATCCATGAGTGTGACTGCAGATTTCCCTAATGAAACTTTCAACCCGGACCTACCTTCAATCTACTTAAACAGAACAATTTCCAGCCCTGAGTTCTCTATTCTGCTAAGCTAAGCTTTCAAATTGATGGAGAAATCAAATCTTTTACTGATATGCAAACATTGAGGAAATTTGCCACAAGACCAGCTATACAGGAAAAACTTCAACCTATTCTACACACTAGACCATCACAATGAACCATCAGCAAAGTAAGCACCCAGAAATTAAAGGACAGCACCTAGCTTCCACAATGATGCAAAAGACAAAACTAAGCAATCCACTTTCACAAAATAAGATGAATAGAATGCTACTACACCTATCAATTATCTCAACAAATGTTAATG
>NW_003852577.1:1607073-1613549 GCF_000181295.1 Otolemur garnettii
AGTTGCAATCTTATTTTCAGACACGTGGATTTAAAGCAACTAAAGTCAAAAAAAGACAAAGATGATCACCTTATATTGGTCAAGGGAAAAATACAACAAGACATTTCAATTCTAAATATTTATGCAGCCAATTTAAATGCTCCCAGATTCTTAAAACAGACATTACTCAGTCTGAGCAATATGATATCCTATAATACCATAATAACAGGGGACTCCAACACTTCTCTTACAGAGCTGGACAGGTCCTTTAAACAGAAGTTAAAGGTACCAAGAACTTAAATGAGACCCTAGAGCAACTGTACTTGATAGACACACATAGAGCACTCCATCCCAAAGATAAAGAATATACATTCTTCTCATCACCCCATGGAACATTCTCCAAAATTGATCATATCCTAGGACACAAAATAAACCTCAACAGAATCAAAAGAATTGAAATTTTACCTGTATCTTCTCAGACCACAAGGCACTAAAGGTGGAACTCCAACAAAAATGTTCAACCCCACACAAAGGCATGGAAATTAAACAACCTTATGCTGAATGACAGTTGGGTGCAGAAGAAATAAAAGAGGAAATCATTAATTTCTTTGAGCATAATAACAATGAAGACACAAGCTACCAAAGCCTGTGGGATACTGCAAAAGCAATTTTGAGAGAAAAAATTATTGCTTTAGATGCCTACATTTGAAAAACAGTGCATCAACAAACTCAGAACCCATCTTATGAAATTGGAAAAAGAACAACAATCTAAGCCTAAACCCAGCAGAGGAAAAGAAATACTCAAAAATTAAATCCAACATCCAAAACAAGGAGTTGGTTTTTTGAAAAAATAAATGAAATAGATAAACCTTTGGCCAGACTAACTAGAAATAAAAAAGTAAAATCTCTAGTAACCTCAATCAGAAATGATAAAGGGGAAATAACTGATGCCATAGAGATTGAAGAAATCATCTCTAAATACTACCAGAAATTCTATACTCTGAAATTTGATAGTGTGAAGGAAATAGATCAATATTTGGGATTACACCCTCTCCCTAGACTTAGGAAGAAATAGAGCTCCTGAACAAGCCAATTTCAAGCACGTAGATTAAAGAAACATTAAAAAATCTTACAACAAAAAAATGCCCTGGTCCGGATGGCTTCACACCAGAATTCTATCAAAACTTCAAGGAAGAGCTTATTCCTGTACTCCAGAAATTACTCCAAAATATTGAGGAAGAAGGAATCTTCCCCCAACACATTCTATGATGCAAACATCACCCTGATACCAGAACGAAGAAAAGACCCAACTTAAGGAGAATTTCAGACCACTTTCACTAATGAATATAGATGCAAAAATTCTCAAAATTTTAGCCAATAGATTACAGTTTATCATCAAAACAATCATGCATCATCATCAAGTAGGTTTCATCCGAGGGATGCAAGGCTGGTTTAACATATGCAAGTCCATAAACATTATCCACTCCACAACAGCAAAAACAAAGACTATATGATCCTCTCAGCAGATAAGAAATAAGCATTCCATAAAATCCAGCATCTTTTTCTAATTAGAACAGTGAAGAGTATAGGTATATGTGGTACATTTCTGAAACTCATCTAAGGTGTCTATAACAGACCCACAGCTAATATTTTACCAAATGGAGTAAAACTGAAAGTTTTTCCTTTCCCAACTGAAACCAGACAAGGTTGTCACCATTATTATTTAACATAGTGCTGGAAGTTCTAGCCAATACAATTAGGCAAGACAAGGAAATAAAGGGCATCCAAATGGAAGCAGAGGAAGTCAAACTTTCCTTTGCTGACGATACGATCTTAGAGTTATGGAACCCCAAAGACTCAACTACAAGAAGTCATCAAAAGTACAATAATGTCTCAGGATATAAAATCAGTGTCCACAAGTCAGTTGCCTTTGTATATGCCAATAACAGCCAAGATGAGAGGCTAAATAAGGATACAACTCCCTTCACCATAGCTTCAAAGAAAATGAAATACCTAGGAATATACCCAACAAAGGAGGTGAAGGACCTCTATAAAAAGAATTATGAAATCCTAAGAAGGCAAATAGCAGAAGATATCAAAAAATGGAAGAACATAACATGTTCATGGCTGGGAAGAATCAACATTGTTAAAATGTCTATACTTCCCAAAGCAATCTACTGACTCAATGCTATACCTATTAAAATACCAACATTGTACTTTCAAGATTTGGAAAAAGTGATTCTGTGTTTTGTATGGAACCCAAAAGAACCCTGTGTAGCTAAGTCAGTTCTTAGTCATAATAACAAAGCTGCAGGCATCACCATACCAGACTTTAGGCTGTACTACAAAGCCATAATGGTCAAGACAGCATGGTACTGGCACAAAAATACTGACGGAGACATTTGGAATCTAAAAGAAAGCCAGGAAATGAAACTAATATCTTACAAACCCCTAATCTTTGATAAACCAAACAAGAACATACCTTTGGGGAAGGATTCCCTATTCAATAAATGGTGCTGGGAGAACTGGATATCCACATGTAAAACATTGAAACTGGATCCACACCTTTCCCCACTCACAAAAATTGATTCAAGATGGATAAAGGACTTAAATTTAAGGCATGAGATAATAAAAATCCTCAAAGAAAGTATAGGAGAAACACCGGAAGATATCGGCCTGGGGAAAGACTTCATGAAGAAGACTGCCATGGCAACTGCAACAACAAAAATGAATAAATGGGTCTTAATTAAACTGAAAGCTTCTGTAGAGCTAAGGAGACAACAACCAAAGCAAATAGACAACCTACACAATGGGAAAGGATATTTGCATATTTTGAATAAGACAAAAGCTAGATAACTAGGATCTATAGAGAACTCAAATTAATCCACATGAAAAACCCCAACAATCCCATATATCAATGGGCAAGAGACATGAATAGAACCTTCCCTAAAGCAGGCAGACGAATGGCAAACAAACATGAAAAAAATGCTCGTCATCCCTAATTATTAGAGAAATGCAAATCAAAACCACCCTGAGATACCATCTAACCCCAGTGAGAATGGCCCACATCACAAAATCTCAAAACTGCAGATGTTGCTGTGGATATGGAGAGAAGGGAACACTTTGACACTGCTGACGGGACAGCAAACTAATACTTTTTTGGAAGGAAGTATGGAGAACTCTCAGAGAACTCAAGCTAGACCTACTGTTTTATCCTGCAACTCTATTACTGGACATCTACCCAAAAGGAACAAAATCCTTTTATCATAAGACACTTGCAGTATGTTTATTGCAGCTCAATTTATAATCACCAAAATGTGGAAACAGCCTGAATGCCCAAGAACCCAGGAATGGATTAATAAGCTGT
The DNA here is from genome assembly GCF_000181295.1 of Otolemur garnettii. NCBI lineage: Eukaryota > Metazoa > Chordata > Mammalia > Primates > Galagidae > Otolemur > Otolemur garnettii. The sequence goes on from NW_003852577.1 coordinate 1,610,420, forward strand.
GGTATATGTATAACATTGAATACCATTCAGCCATTTAAAAAAATGGAGACTTTACAGCTTTTATATTAACATGGATGGAAGTGGAATGTATTATTCTTAGTAAAGCATCATAAGAATGGAGAAGCATGAATCCTATGAACTCGATTTTGATATGAGGACAATGACATGTTGGGGTAGGGGAAGGGGAGAGCAGAGAGACGAAGGAGGGAGGGGTGGGGAAGGAAATAGAGGGAAAGAGGGAAGTGGGTGGGGTCTTGGTCTATGCTGCACCTTTTGGGGGGGGGGCAAGACACTATTGTAAGAGGAACTTTACCTAAAAGATGTAATCAGTGGGAAAAAAAGTCTTAAGAAAAAACATTCAGTGGGGGAAAAGATTCCCTATTTAACAAATGGTGCTGGGTGAACTGGCTGGCGACATGTAGAAGACTGAAACTAGATGCACACCTCTCGTCATTAATTAAGATAGACTCTCACTGGATTAAAGATTTAAACTTAAGATATGAAGCCATAAAAATACTAGAAGAAAGTGTAGGGAAAACACTTGAAGAAATCGGCGTGGGTGAATATTTTATAAGGAGGACCCTTGGGCAATTGAAGCAACATCAAAAATACACTAGTGGGACCTGATCAAACTGAAAAGCTTCTGCACAAGAAGCCAAGAACACAGTAAGTAAAGCAAGAAGACAGCCCTCAGAATGGGAGAAGATATTTGCAGGTTATGTCTACAACAAAGGTTTAATAATCAGAATCCACAAAGAACTCAAATGTATTAGCAAAAAAAGAACAAGTGATCCCATCTCAGGGTGGGCGAGGGACTTGAAGAGAAACTTCTTTGAAGAAGGCAGGAGCATGGCCTACAGACACATCATCCTTAATCATCAGAGAAATGGAAATCAAAACCACTTTGCGATATCATCTAACTCCACCAAGATTAGCCCACATCACAAAATCCCAAAAACAGAGATGTTGGCATGGATGTGGAGAGAAGGGAACACTTCTCTGCTGCTGGTGGGAATGCAAACTAATATATTCCTTTTGGAAAGATGTTTGGAGAACACTTAGAGATCTAAAGATAGACCTGCCATTTGATCCTACAATTCTAAGACCAAAAATCACATTATAACAAAGATATGTACAAGAATGTTTATTGCAGCCCAATTCATAATTGCTAAGTCATGGAAGAAGCCCAAGTGCCCATTGACCCATGAATGGATCAATAAATTGTGGTATATGTATACCATGGGATAGTATGCAGCCTTAAAGAAAGATGGAGACTTTATTTCTTACATGTTCACATGGATGGAGCTGGAACATAACTCTTCTTAGCAAAATATCTCAAGAATGGAAGAAAAAGTATCCAGTATTCTCAGTCTTACAATGAAACCAATTATAGCCCAAGAAGAAGGGAAGGCGGGAGGATGGGTGGAGGGAGGGTAATTGGTGGGACCAAACCTACCGTGTGTCTTATAAGGGTACATGTGAAATTTACTAGGTGTAGATATAAATGTCTTAACACAATAACTAAGAAAATACTGTGAAGGCTATGTTAACCAGTTTGATGAAAACATTTCACATTTTATATAAACCAGCATGTTATACCCCATGATTGCCAAAAAAAAAAAAAATTTGGAACTGAAAAGGAAGGAAAAGATTATTATGTTTAGTGTAATTGTCATGCAGTTAGTTTAGACCCCATAACTTAGGCCTTTGCTTATCCATATTAAAGAATAGCTATTTTTAAATTTTCTTCCAGATATAATATTGACATTATCATTCTGCTTGTTCATTATTCCATTGTTCGTGAGCAACAATAGTCATTCTGTGGCCAAGGTTCCTTAGAGCTTCAAGTGTAGAAGATGAAGCTTATTTGAAGAAAGTAATTACTGTTATGAATTGTATTGATACTGGATTAAAAGTAAAATTAAGCATTCTAGAAACCTAAAATAAAGCAGTGAACATGTAAAGATATGTCTAAACAGCAAACTAGGAGAAATATTTTCATGACTCATACTAGCATCTGAGTTGTGTGGGTGAAAATAAACTTTGAGATTCAAGAGAATTTAATTTAAAATAGCTCACTCTTAAAGGCAAAATATAAAACCTACTTTGGTGGTCCCAAAGTAGAAGATAAGTGGAAAGGAAAAAACAAATCTGACCACATTGGGAGGAGATTATTGTTATTATATCTAAGTTTAAAAAGAGCTATATCTTCTCTATGTTCCTGGACTTGCTCCACAGAATCTTTCAATTTATTTAAATAGAGAAATTTCTATATTTATATCGGGAATAAATTGTTTCTAATATAAATTTATCAGGCTTTCAAATGGAAATCAGTTATTTTAACTAATATGTAGTTAAAAATAGGGATAAGGAAAAAAAATCTTTGAGATTATTAAGACATTGGTGATAAAATTGCAATATTGTCCCAGAAAGTAATAGTCTTTAAGAGATGAAATTAATGCTGAGAGAAATAACAGCATGTTTGCTGATGGGAATCATCCAGTAGAGAGAGGAAGATTAAATGAACATCTAGGGGCGACTAGCACTCTAGGAGCCCAAGGCAGATAGATTGCTTGAGCTCAGGAGTTTTGAGACCAGCCTGTGCAGGAGTAAGACTTGATCACTAAAAATAGCTGGGTGCTGTGGGAGGTACCTATAGTCTCAGCTACTTGGTAGGCTGAGGCAAGAGGATCATTTGAGCCCAGGAATTTGAGGTTGCTGTGAGCTATGATGCCACAGCACTCTACTGAGAGTGATGAAGTGAGAGTGTTTAAAAAAAATGTCTAGGGAAAGTTGCTAGAGGAATATTATTAAGTATGTAAATGATGACAAATTCTAGTATATACGAGGGAAGAGGAATTTGTCTTATGAATCGTGGTGGTTCATTTATAGTAGAAGTCATATGAGCACAAATTCATGTTAGATTTCGTGGAAATTGGGGGCATCTTCTGATAGTTACTGTTTTCTCAGTAACAAGAGGATGAAAGAAGAAATGTTGGAAGTTTGAAAGAACAGCAGCGATCCTGAGGCAGTGCCTGTGGTTCAAGGAGTAGGGTGCCAGCCCCGTATACCAGGGGTGGTGGGTTCAAGCCCAGCCCCAGCCAAAACTGCAAAAAAAAAAAAAAAAAAG
>NW_003852577.1:1613569-1615737 GCF_000181295.1 Otolemur garnettii
TAAAAGTGCTTAGTGGGCTTCGCCTGTGGCTCAAAGGAGTAGGGCACCGGCCCCATATGCTGGATGTGGCAGGTTCATGCCCAGCCCCAGCCAAATCTTAAAAGTGCTTAGTGGGCTTCGCCTGTGGCTCAAAGGAGTAGGGCACCGGCCCCATATGCTGGATGTGGCGGGTTCTTGCCCAGCCCCAGCCAAAACTGCAAAAAAAAAAAAAAAAAAAGCAATCCCTGTGTGATATTTTAATAGTAGAATGACAGAATGAATGGACCAAGATTGCCAGATAGCCCTTGAACCAATTTGTGCTATAAAAAATTAATAGAATGTAAAATTATCTCTTTTAACAGATAACATGCTCTCATACATAGAAAATTCTTAACATGCCAGCAAAAACCATGTTAGAACTAATAAATATAGTGAAGTTGTAGGTTATAAAAATCACACAAAAATCTTTTCATTTCTATACACTAATAAAGAATAATTTGAGCAGAAAATTAAGAAAACAGTTCTATTTACGAAGCAATCAAAAGGAATAAAATACTTAGGAATAAACGTAGCAAAAGTCTAATACACAGAAAACTACAAAACAATGCTAAAAGAAATTGAAGACAAAAATAAATGGAAAGATATCCCATGTTTATGGGTTGGAAGATTTAATAGTGTGAGGATGATAATACTATGCAAATTGGTCTACAGATTCAATATAATCCCTATCAAAATTGCAACTTTTTTGGGTGAGAGAAGTATAAAAATTCACCCTACAATTCCTATGGTATCTCAAAGGATGTAGAATAAAACAATCTTGAAAAAGAACACAAGAAGTCTTAACACTAACTTAAACTTACTATAAAGCTGTGGTAATTAAAACAGTCTGGTTATGGCATAAAGACAGATATGCAGGACTGTGAAAATAGTATTGAAGGCCCAGAAATAAACCCTTGCCTATATGCTCAAGTGATTTTCAGCCAAGGTGCCAAGCAATGCCAAGGTTTCTGATTTAATGGAGAAAGGACAGTCTTTAACATATAGTAAAGGGTAGACTGGATATGCACATAGAAAAGAACTAGAACCCTTACCTTAGACTGTATACCAAAATTAGCTCGAAATAAATCAAAGACCTAAGCATAAGGAGCTAAAACCTATGAGCTTTAAGACACTAAATAATTTCCCAGAGATGACCCCAAAGCACACTACAAGTAAACCAGAGATAAGAAAATATTAAAATCATAAGGAAGATAAAATATATTTGCTATTAAGGGGAAGTAGCTCATTGTAAAAGTCTTGTCTTTTATGTGGAGGAGGAAGAGTAAAGGAAGTGTTACTGTTTGGAAGTGGCAGAAGAGGTGGAGGAGGAGGCAGGAAAGTCACATTTGATGTAACTTTATGGAAATACATTTTAATTTCTGTTTTTATTTTTTTATATCTCTAAAAATGTTCCTATATGTTATCAGTCCTTCCACTGTTTAGTTTTGGTGTATTATAGAAAGGTCCGTGTCTTATTATAAAAGAAGTCAAGAGCAATCTTTAGTGATCAATCAGAACCCTTTGCCAGAGTGATGTCAATTTGTTTTCTGCAGCTGCTTCTTCTACTTAGTCTCCCTCATCCTCTGGTGCTGGTTTGGAAGCACTCATCTCCATCAAGTCGTCTTCTATTAATTCCTCTGGTGTGGTGTCTATTAGTTTTTGAATTTCCAAAATCCATACCTTCAAACTCTTCACCTTCAACTTTTTGTTGCCATGTTCAAAATCTGTTTTATGATTTCCTTGACTGGTTCTTTTGTGAAGTGATGCCCAAGGTCCAGACATGGTTTTCTCCAGCAGGAATTTATTGGTTTGACGTTGGTGGCTTTTATGGCTTTTTCTTTAACAATAATGGCACCTTCAGTGGTGTAATCCTTCCATATTTTCATAATATTCTCTCTATGGGGATTCTTTTTCACAGTATTGACAATCCTTTCCATAGTGTATATGTATAATGAGCCTTAATGATCCTTAAGATCTTCTGATCTAAGAGGGTAAATTTAATACTTTGTGTTTGGGGCCAGACTTTGATATCTGCAGTGTAGAATTCATGGGTGTTCTAGGTAGCCAGGGGGAATTGTCCAACATCAGGGCCAGACTTTGATATCTGCAGTGTAGAATTCATGGGGGGTCTAGGTAGCCAGGGGGAATTG
>NW_003852577.1:1615842-1645829 GCF_000181295.1 Otolemur garnettii
AGGGGGCATTGTCCAACATCAGGGCCAGACTTTGATATCTGCAGTGTAGAATTCATGGGGGTTCTGGGTAGCCAGGGGCATTGTCCAACATCAGAAGATTCTTACTGGCTAAGCACTTCCTAACTTCAGGGACAAAGCATCAAGGGAACCAATTCAGACAAGGTTTCCAGTTATCCAGGCCTTGTCATACAACAAAAAGACTGGGAGCTGATGCTTGCCTTCTTGCCTTCAAAGCTTGGTGGTCAACAGCTTTGTAGATAAGGGCAGTTCTGATCTTAAACACAACTGCATTTGCACAAAACAGTAGATAGAGACTGCCCCTTCCTGCCTTTTATCTTGATCCTCTCTTTTCTTCCTAATAATTGTTCTTTGTGGCACTTTTTCCCAGAACAGGGCACTGTTGTGTATATCTAAAACCTCTTCAGGCAGATACCTTTCTCCTCAGTGATTTTCTTAATGGCATCTGGGAACTTAACTGCTACCTCTTGGTCAGCAAAACCTGCTGCTTCTGTTATCTTGATATTTTTTAAGCTTAACTTCTTTCTAAAATTATCAAACCATCCTTTGCTAGCATCAAATTCCTCAGCCTGTGATCCTTAACCTTTTTCTTTCAGATATTAGAATCCACAGATATGCTTTTCCTATGGCAATTCTACACCCACATAAAAGCTGCATTTTCAGTGAGGTAAAACACTATTTACCAGGAAGTGCCAGGTTTTCATGCCTACAGTTGTAGCTGCAGCAACAGCTTCATGAATTTCCTTTTTTTTTTTTTTCTATTATTAATGATCCTTATACTGCATTCGGAAATGGGCAACCACAGCTGCAGATCCCAATCTACAGTACATATTCATAAAAATAATGGCATGACTTTGCTTCTTGGAAGTATTTCTCAGATCACTAGTGGCACTTCATATGGGTCCAATGTGTTATTCAGAATTTACAATATTGCATAAACACAATGGGAAAATGTAGGAAAACCACGAGAGTTCACTTTTTACCATGATAAAGTTTTCTGAATAGACTAACTACTCACCCCGAGATTACTAGCTAGCGCCTCTGTGTTTTATGTGAATACTCACAACATTTGAACTCACCTCAATAGCAATGGAAGAGGAATACAAAATTATTATGGTAATACATTATGTACTACATTTAATTTTATGCAGTTATGATTTCATATTGTATTTTTGCATTCTTTTACATTTCTCTCATGCAAATAGTGCCTATTTATAAATTAAATAAACTTAAATTTAATAAACTTTAATAAAGTTAAATTTTAACTTTATAATTTGCATATAGGCACTGTAAATGATAAAGTGGTCAAGTATCTATGTGCATGTCTTATGCATTAGTGGCACACTTTTTTCTTAATGTTTTAGATATTTCTAGGCTACAGAGTTTGTGACTTTTTCAAATTATCCCAAATCTCAAAAAAAGTTCCAGTATACTTATTGAGGAAAACATCTGCATGTAAGTAGACCTGTGTAGTTCCAACTTTTGTTGTTCAAGGATCAGCTGTAATAATAAATGAGAACATCCTTGCTGTGAAAATGTTTCTAGGATTTATAAAACATTGACATAAATGTGAATATTTATAGTTCAAGTTTGATATTCTGGCTTAGTTAAAAGTATATGGACTTTGGCTTGACACCTGTGGCTCAAGCAGCTAAGACACCAGCCACATACACCTGAGCTGGCGAGTTCGAATCCAGCCGGGCCCGCCAAACAATAAGGAGGGCTGCAACCAAAAAATAGCCGGGTGTTGTGGCCCAGCTACCTGGGAGGCGGAGGCAGGAGACTTGCTTGAGTCCAGGAGTTGGAGGTTGCTGTGAGCTGTGATGCCATGGCACTCTGCCCAGGGTGACAGCTTGAGGCTCTGTCTCAAAAAAAAAAAAAAAAGTATGTGGACTTTGCATACAAAAGAAAATAAAAGAATTGGAAATGAAATAACCCAATTGTTTTCTTGATTTTGGAATAATCATTTAATGTTTAGATGTCTACTGTACAGGAACAAAGAACAGTATGTAATCTTGAACAGTTATTCATTTTATAATTTTATGTCTTAATATTTAAATTATTTTAAATCCCTTCTGAATAAGGGACTGTGCATTTGGTATACTAGTACATAAACTGGTATAATAATGGGGACAATAGTTGGTATTCAAGAAAATATTTAATAAAAAAATTATATACTTAGCCTTTTATATTTGGAAATATGTTTTAAATTTTTGTCTGAAAAGTGAGGGTAGGCGAGCCTAAAGGACAGTTCCTTAGTGTAAATGTAATTGATAAATATAAGTACATATTTCTTAAGTTATTGCAAATAAATTTAGCTTGGTTACATGTTAAAAATTGTGTAGAAACTTGAGACAATAGTAGGATAATACATGAAACACAGGTTGCTTAGGTAGGGCATTAGCTACATATATTTTTTAATCATGGGGAAAATAATGTGGAATACATGGCAGTGTGCTCTGAATAAATTAGATATTAGAATAGAGAGGCAAATTTCATTGTTTGGGTTATGTACATCACCTTATTCTGTATTACAAGTATTGTAACTTTAGCACAGTCACTTTAATGATGAGAAAACCACAGCAAAATAGGTTGTCAAGGCTTGAGCTAGAGTGGTGGCAATTTCTTGATATCTTTTAGAGAGAGAGGAATTTCATTTCTGCATCTGAGTAATCTCAGTAAGTGGGAACTGTTTAGGACTGTATGTCTTTGCCTGGTGAACGGAGTGGAGATAGGTAGAGCACAGGAAGAGCCAGAGCTGCAAGATTCCTGTTTTACTTCTTATCTCAAGGTAGCAAATTAACTCATGTTCTAAGACTTCATATTTTAGAATTAAACTATTATATCAAATATCATACTCTTTTAAGAAAAAACCATTCTAATATGAAGATAAATGTTGAGGACAAAATATTTAAAAGAATTGGTTTGTTTGGATCTTTGTGTGTTTTTACTATATTTAGAATTAAAATATTTTCTGAATTCTAGTCTTTGTCTTTAAAAATATATTTGTATTTTGCTAGCTTAAGTTTATTGAAACTGAGCTTTGTGTGTCATTTCATGTTTTTCTCTTGACATGAACTCAGTCCTACTTGATGAAGATGTCTTTTGAAAGGTGTACTGCAAGGAACAAAATGTCTGTAAATGCTACTTTTACCAAGGTAAACACCAAATTTTATGGATTTACTTTTTTTGCTTATACAAAGAAAAACAACTATATATTGAACACATTCAAAAGTTTAATTAGATATTTAACTTTTGCCACATTAAGTTGGCACAGAAAAATAGGCTTATCTTTTCCTCATATTATTTATGTTTTCTAACCTGTAGCATGGTACTAAACACATAGTAGACTTCCATTAAGTTTTTGATGTAAAAACAAATTTTATTATGCTACTTAATATTCTAAAGTATAAATAATTAAGCATATTATCAAAATCTTTAAACATAGAATTTTTTACATGTATTCTCTTTTATCTAAAAGAAAATATTTTTTGTATTCCTTAGGTCTTAATGTGTGTTTAAAAAAACAAAACCTTGGAGTAAAGTAGCAGCACATAATGGTTTGTGGATTTTGAAAAGGTGCAGGCCATATTGTGCTGCCTCAAAAATACAAGGATCTGATCTTCTGAAGAAAATATATTTCTTTTTATTCATAGCTCTTCTGATAGCAATGTCAGCAGTGCCTTAGCAGCACGTAAATATTGGCGTTAAGATTCTAAAATTATCTCCAGTATTAACTGTGCTGCTGAAGTAAGGTTGGCCATACTCTACAGCTGTATTTTAATGTATGGTAATGTTACTGATGTGTTTTCAGTTTTATTGATAATATGTTTTCAGTATTACGGATAATCTTTAGTTCTTAAAAGTAAATTAATACTAATTATTCAATGTATGTCTCTTGAAATAGTATAATTGCAATTTAATAATTCTGTTGAATGCCATCAAGTTTCTCAATGGTTTATATAGCATCAGGAATTTATTTTAATGTACATTTATATTCAACATAAATGTTAATTCAGATTTTTAAGATAAAATAAATACTATTTTCCCTTTTGAAATTTTAAAAATTTGCATATCTCAGGTAAAGTATAAAATTACACATTTTGAGAAGAACTTAGTTTTTAGTAATATTTCTAATTCTTTATAACTTAAGGAGAAAAAAAGCATCAAAATACATGAATTAAGTTTATGAAATCCTGGGACTTATGTACTTAATCATAACTTTAAAGGTAGGAAAAAACCTTACAGAAAGCCAACTTATTTATTGGGAGCTAAGGAAACAGAAACTCTAAATGAATACTTTGCTATAGTTAACAGATTAGTATCTTAATTTTATGTCTTCTAAATTTACGATAGTATTTTGTTTTTTCTTGTTTTTATTAAAATGTTTTCTAAAATCCTTAGCTAAAGATTTTGTTTGACAAGTCAAAAATGTAAAGATCTTGTTTACTTTTTTATTTCCAATTTTTAACTTCAGAATAAGACCAAGTTATGATTGTAGTTATTATTTTTATAGATATAAATATAGTCAGAATATTTTAATTAAATTTAAATTTGAAGCTAAGTGCTTTGTTTTCCCTATTAGTGGTGTTTTTAGTCGTTAAATTAAAAAATGATGTTCAGGATAAGACAAGTATGTTTGTGTAATGTGGTGTTATTTTGTATAAGGGGTAGCTTATTCTTTTCAGTTGTAACCAAGCAGAAAATCTACAAAATAAAAACAGTTTTTAGTGAATCTTTCCCAATTATAACAGTCTATTTTGGAAACCCCAAAAATATTTCAGATGTAATTTAAGAAATTTATATTTAGGGAGTAAAGAACCTCCTGTTTAAATTCTAATTTGAAGATAAAATATGACTTAAAAAAAAGCTCTCACTTTTAAAAACAATCTCACTTTTTTCCCTGCATAATTTTTTCCCCAAAATAAAAAAGCAATATGCCATATATATATCTGTGTGTGTGTGTGTGTGTGTGTGTGTGTGTGTGTGTATATAAACATGGTGGTGGCTAGAATTAAATGCCAGTTTTTATTTTAAATAAAAATAATTGCCTTGGTGCTTTTAAATATCATTTATCAAGCTTGTTTCCTTTATTTTATTTCAACCATTGGATGAAAGATTCTTAACAAATATGTACTTTTTGGTTCCCATAAAAATATTCTAAAACCTAACACTGAAATGCTGAGAAATATTTATTGAATGAATTACAAAGTTTGTTCAATATACTGTACAATATTTTTCAAAATAACTGAGGAGTTAATTATTTTGTTGTTGTTCTTGTATTCCTAAAAGGTATCTTGTCAGGTTTTAGAAAATTATATTTAATCTGTCTTCTAAATGACAAGGAAAAAACCTGCATTTTACATTTGTCAAGTGAATCTTTATCTGTACATGCTCCAGATATAAAGGATTATTTGGAGCTATTATAGCTAAATGGAAATTTTTCTTGTTTTTAATCCTGACAGTGGATTAAGGAAAAACTAAAATATCTGAGGTATAAGAAAATACAGAAAAGTTGTTGCATTAAAACTTATGATAATATGCAATTTTTTTCCAGTCTCTTCTTAGAGAAGAGGAAATAGCCTGTCAATATCTAAGGAAACATACACTTAGGAAACTCTCAGCAGGACTGGAAGTTTTATTGGTAGACTTAATACACTTACATCTTTGTAAGTATTTAATAATTTTAAAGCCTATAAGGAGCCAATAGAAAAAAACATACTTTTTTTTTCTTTTGTGAGAATCAGGTTTGTATTGTAAAAACCATACTTATTTATTTATTCATTCATTTTTGAGACAGTCTTGCTCTGTCACCTTGACTACCCAGCTAGAGTACAGTGGTGTCATAGTTCACTGCAGTCTCAAACATCTGGGCTCAAGTGATCCTCCTGCCTCAGCCTCCCAAGTAGCTGGTACTACAGGCATGCAGTACCACACCTGGCTAATTTTTCTGTGTTTAGTAGAGATGAGGGTCTCACTCTTGCTTAGGCTGCTCTCAAGTCCTGACTTCAAGTGATCCTCCCATTTCTGTCTCCCAGAGTGCTAGGATTACTGCAAGAACCACTGTGCTGCTTATTGTTAAATTTAATTTGGCTTTTTATTTTGAAAAAAGAAAAAAACTAGCTATATGTATGCATATTTTAAGTACTAATTTTTCCATCTTCTTTAGGGAAAAATATTTTAAACTTTTTCATTTAGGTTTTATTTTAAATCAATGCAAAATAATTCTGATATTGAGCATCTTAAGTTTGGAGCCAACTCAGGAATTCAAGAGAGTCTTCAGGAAGGAGCAAGAAGGGTATTTCAGTAATTTAGTGTGTATCTCATATTCAAATACAAAATTCAAGATCACACAGATTAATATGTTATAGTATTGAAAACTTAGCCACAGGCTAAATTTTATATTTAACATCAAAAATTTTCTTTAGTCATTTATATATTTTTTGGTTATTACAGAGTTACAGATGTTTTTAAGCCACTAAATGTCATTAGTGATACATACATAGGTTATTCATATGTAGATTAGCAAAATTATGCTTTTATAAACTGATTTCTAAGTTAGTATATTTACTTATTTAGAAGTCAATATTCTAAATCAAATTGTTTCTTTCCTTTTGCAGGTGGATATTACTATCCCTTCCTCATGGAAAAAGTTTTTTCTAATTGTTATATCTCCTTGAATATTATCAAAAAGGAGAAAAATTAGTGTTTTAAACTTTTGAGATAGATTTGTCTCTAGTAAGTATTTAGATATATATCACTTGAATATTTGAGAAGAGAAATAAGAAATCATTGTTAGAACATTCCCATTTACTAAAAACTTATTTTTTCACACTTGGCAAAGAGTTACTTATAACTTCTGTTTTATTACAAGTGGCTTGAGTTTCTTTAATGCAGAACTAACCCCTCCACCAGAAACTTGAGTTTACGTTCTTGCTTATTTATAAAAATAAGTCCTAGGTATTTCTAAAGTCCTTTTTAAAGGCTCTATGCTGAGAAATACTTTAGCAAAATAAATGCTTGAAACTTTTATGTTAAAATTACTAGGCAAGATGACAAATTAGTTGCTACTTTTTGTTTTTATTATACTGAAATTAAATACAACATTTATAATTTCTATTTGGATTTATTTCTTGATTTTTAATACATGGAATTCATGTAAAAACTATATGAATAATGACTTAGTATATTGATGAGAATAAATCTTATCTTAATTCTATAGGACTTTGAATAGCCTGATATTTTTCTTGTGAGTAGACCTTATTGTTTTGAAGAAATGTAACTGACTAAAGAATCTTATTACTACTTATATTTATCATATGCTATAAGTTTAGATTTTTGTTTGAGAAATTCTGTCACAAAAGGAAAATTTTAAGCCATTTTTACACTAATATTTCTCAATGGGATTAATTTATAATTCTATGTATTCTATATTTTTTTTATAACACTAACTTTGTTTTATCTACTTAGCATGAATATGTCTACTAAAGAATATCTTTAGGTTTACCTAACAAATGCAATCAATGTCACCTGGTTCTTTGTACCCTCAGTGAATACCCGACGATAAAAATAAAATAAATAAGAATATCATTAGGAAGTGGTAGAAACTTTTAAATTGCTCCATAGTTTTCTTCTTTCCATGTTTTTTCTTTTTTTTTTTTTTGTGGTTTTTGTGGTTTTTGGCCGGGGCTGAGTTTGAACCCACCACCTCCAGCATATGGGGCCATATGCCACTCCTTGAGCCACAGGAGCCACCCCTTTCCATGTTTTTTTATTTAATAATTTTAGGAAATGCTTACAATTAGGGACCTAACATTTTCAGAGATAAAAGTTCTTACAGTACCATGAAACTTTATGTTTTGACTTAATACCTATGGTAGTAACCATAGGGAAATTTTTTTAAGTTTCTATGTAGTTAAAAATACCAAGTTGAGAAAGTTTAGGTATATCTTTTATTAAAAGAACTGATAAATTCCAGCTTAGTCTATATAGATTTTTATATCAGTTTGTTTATAATTTTATTAATGTCTTTTCTAAAGTGTGAAAATGTTAATATTTGATAGGCAGCATTAAAAATAGATTTCAAACATATAGAAAGAGGTACAAATTCACGTATTCTTCTACTTAGGTGCCAAATAAAAAAGATAAATTCTAGGCTCATAGAGCTTACAATCTGGGGTTGGGGTATAAGTAAGAAATGGAGAAGAAACTGATAGGTACTATAACAGTATGTCAGATAGTGTTAAGTTCTATGGGGAAAATTAAGGAAGGAAGGTGGCAGTGCTGTAGTAAAGTTATTCGGAAGGCTGGAGAGACATAGTTTTAGATCACAGAGACAACATTTGAACAAAGACCTAAAAACAATAAGGAGCAAACCATGTAGGTATCGGGGAGAAGAGCACCTTAAGTAGATGATAGCAAATACAAAGCTGCTGAGGCATTTTTTTGTACAAGGAACAGCAAGGGGATGTGTGTGGCTGTGATCAAATGTATAAGAGGGAAAATGATTAGATAATAGGATTAGAATTTATAAGGCCCAGATCTTACAGCTATTTAAACTTCTATTTAATAGTTTAATCTAGAGATTCAGTTTTCTATACTTCTTTAAAACAACCCTGACAGTTATATGTGCCCCAGCCTGCTGCTTGACCTTTGCAGGTAGAATATTTTTATGAATCTGATTTGAGGTTAGAACTCCCACCTGAGATCATTTAGAATAAAAACAAAATGTTGAAATAAGTGATTAGTATGTGTGATGATCATGTTTTTAGAAATTTGTGAAACGATAGCTCTGGCTGGGCCGGTGGCCCAAACCTGTAATCCTTGCACTCTGGGAGGCCAAGACAGGTGGATTGCCTGAGCTCACGGGTTTGAGACCAGTCTGAGCAAGAGCAAGACCCTGTCCCTAAAAAATAGCCAGACATTGTGGCAGGCACCTATAATCCCAGGTAGTCAGGAGGCTGAGGCAAGGGTTATTGAGCCCAAGAGTTGGAGGTTGCTTTTAAGCTATGATGCCATGGCACTCTACCGAGGGTGACAAAGTGAGACTCTGTCTCAAAAAAAAAAAAAGCTCTAAAAGACACTTTGAATTTGTTTGTATTATCATTTACTCAAATAAACCACAATTGTCTTTGATTTCTCCATCCTTGAAATTTTATTATAATTATTTTGTTACTCCTATTCAGCAACATGTTAGGAGTTCTTTGCCCATAATTGTTTTAACTAGCAACATCATTATCTATAGTGTATACTACTAAATCTTACTAAAATGTTGCTTTTTCCTGTATTATAAAATTCAGACTCTTTATCTTGGTACTTCATGATCATGTCCCAACCTTTTCTAAATTGTTCAGTTTTTCTTGAAATGATCTCTAGTCCTGATCCATGCATTTTTTTATCTCTGTATCTTTATGCCATTTTTTCCACCCTAGTTCTCCCTCAGCTAATTCCTGTACATTATTCAAAATTAGGCTAAATCTCTCATATGTGCTAAGTGTTTTTTGACTTTACCACACTGGTATTAACCATTCTTCCCATGGCATGAACATATTATTTCTGTAGTTCTTAGACTTTTTCTCACACCTGAGATATATAACATTTCATTCATTAATTGTACCTTATTTATTCATACATATTATTTTAAAGGTGTTAGCAATATGAATAAAAATTTAAGAAACAAAATGAAGAAAGGAGGTAGACTAAAACATCCAGAACTTCAAAACACACTAACCTAGGCAGGGCAAGGTAGCTCACACCTGTAATCCTAGCACTCTGGGAGGCTGAGACTGGCAGATCACCTGAGCTCACAAGTTCTAGATCAGCCTGAGCCACAGTGAGACCTTTGTCATTTTAAAAATAGCTAGGTGTTGTGGCAGGAGCCTGTAATCCCAGCTACTCAGGAGAGTAAGGTAAAAGAATCACTTGAGCCTAAGAGTTTGAGGTTGCTGTGAGCTATGACGCCACCGCAATCTTCCAAGTGGGACAAAGTGAGACTGTCTCAAAAAAAAAACAAAAACAAAAAACCCAGCAACTTAAACGTCATATCCCAAAGTTTATCTGTAATTTTATGCCAATGAATTATATAGTTGGTTTTTTTTATTTCTTAAATGGTATGTGTGAACCAGATATAGTATAGCGTATTAGAAGAATAGCGTATTAGAAGAATAGTTATTATAATTTTCCAATATTATAAAATTAGTTTAAAAATATACTCTTTTTCCCAGCACTCTGGGAGGCTGAGGCAGGTTCAAGACGAGCCTCAGGGGCAGCACCTGTGGCTCAAAGAAGTAGGGCACCAGCCCCATATGCTGGAGGTGGTAGGTTCAAACCCAGCCCCGGCCAAAAACTGCAAAAAAAAAAAAAAACAAACCAGCCTGAGGTAGAGCAAGACCCCATCTCTTAAAAATAGCCAGGTATTGTGGATGGCACCTGTAGGCCCAGCTACTCGGGAAGCTAGGCAAGAGAGTTGCTTGAGCCCAAGAGTCAGAGGTTGCTGTGAGCTAATGTCACGGCACTCTACTGGCACTCGCAACAAAGTGAGACTGTCGCAAAAAAACAAAAAATACATTTTTTAAGAAATAATCCTGGGCGGCACCTGTGGCTCAGAGGAGTAGGGTGCCGGCTGCATATGCCAGAGGTGGCGGGTTCAAACCTAGCCCCGGCCAAAAACTGCAAAAAAGAAATAATCCAATGTGTTTATGACAGTATTATTGAAGTGTCCAGTAGTAAGAGGCTGGTTAACATGCTCAATAGAATACTATGCAACTATTTAAGCTAGTCCAGGTGAATAATGAGCTAAAACATTCATGAGCAAGTAAATAAAAGGTTATCAAATAGTATCAAAAGATTAGAACAATACATATATAAAACTGTTATCACTGGTCTACCCTGGGTAAGAGATGAATCATATTGAGGAGGGAGGGACCTTATTTTCTTGGGGAAATGTTTCTCAAAAGGGAAAAAAGTCCTTAAAAGTGATTATTTAAAGCAACCTTGCCACCTATTTACCCACTTTAGAAATCTGTAGGGAATCCTACTATGTTCAAGAACTAAGTTTTTTTCTTTTTTTTTTTTCCAAATAGAATCTCACTTTGTTACTCTCAGTAGAGTGCTGTGGCGTCACAGCTCACAGCAACCTCAGACTCTTGGGCTCAAGCAGTTCTCTTGCCTTAGCCTCCCAAGTAGCTGGACTTACTGGTGCCCACCACAATGCCCAGCTATTTTTTTAAAGACGGAGTTTTGATCTTGCTCAGGCTGGTCTGCATCCCATGAACTCAGGCAGTTCACCCACCCGGAGTGCTAGGAGCCACCATCCTCAGCTTACTCAAGTTTTCAAAGCAATATTAAAAAGGAATTTAAGAATCACTTCTAGAATTCTTGGTTGACAGGCTTCATTGTCATTTCCTAACTTACCCTTAGAACCTTCAAAAGGTAAGTATAAGAAAAGGGATACACAAATCTGATTGTGAAGTTACATTAATAAAGTACAGTAATACAAATTTGGTATATTTTATAGTCATAAATATTTGATAATGCAATGAAACTTTCAGATCTAAAAGTGAAGAATTCCTTTTTCAAAGAAATTTCAGTTTTTCTTATAAAAGTAATATGTATACATAAAAGCCTCAGAAAAGGCAGAAGATTCTATTTTAAAATCACATTTATTTTTTTTTTTTTAAGGAACATGAGCCAAAGTTTTATTTATTCATTTCTTGCTTTTTTTTTGAGACACAATCTTACTTTGTTGCCCTTGTTAGAGTGCAATAGCATCACAGCTCACAGCAACCTTTAGCTCCTGGACTCAGGTGATTCTGTTGTTTAAGCCTCCCAGGTAGCTAGGACTATAGGTGCCCACCACAATGCCTGGCTATTTTTTGTGGCAGTTTGGCCGGGGCCAGGTTCGAACCCGCCACCTTTGGTATATGGGGTCAGTGCGCTACTCACTGAGCCACGGGCACCACCCCCCATTTCTTGCATTTAAAGTACTCTTCAATGACATCCTTGGCCTGAGATTCTTTGCCATAATCCTAAAAAAAAAAAAAGTTATATGCAGTTTCTCATTAGCATTTAGCAACTCCACTAAGTTCATAAGCATTACTCACAAACAAGCTTTAATAATTAACTATGCCTTATGAAAATGTGTCACATTACTAAAATTTGTTAAGGCCATTTTCAGGGACCTTAATGACTTCAGTGTCCATAAGGCTCAGAACATGGCCTGGCTATTGCCAGCTTTTTTAAAATTTCTGCAGAAACACATTTTTTTAATCCAAAGACAATTACTATTAGCCTCATATTCTCTTCTAGTTGCATACTTGGATTAGTGAATTTATTTCTTAATTCAATTCACTACTGTTTCAGGAACTAGAAAGAGTGCCTGCTTCTAAAGAAGAGACACGGTGATATGCTTCTGGCTTAGAATTTTTTCCTACTTGAGTTTTATGTTAAAAATACTACGAACTTTAGGATTTTTTTCCCCCTGAAAATTGAGGATAGGCTCAGCGCCTGTGGCTCAAGTGGCAAAGGCGCCAGCCACATACACCTAAGGTGACGGGTTCGAATCCAGCCCAGGCCTGCCAAACAACAATGATGGCTACAACAACAACAAAAAAATAGCCAGGCGTTGTGGCAGGCACCCGTGGTCCCAGCTACTTGGGAGGCGGAGGCAGGAGACTCGCTTGAGCTCAGGAGTTGGAGGTTGCTGTGAGCTGTGATTTCACATTACTCTACCCAGGGGGACAGCTTGAGGCTCTGTCTCAAAAAAAAATAAAAATAAAAATTGAGGATACAGGAAGGTGCACCTTTTTTACCCTGTGGCTGCTTCCTCAACCTCCATGTCCTCCCCAAGGGTACCTTTCCATATTGAGAAGAGCATTTTGAGGCAAGGGAGATTAGGGAAGTGTTTAGACCAGGAAGGTGAGAAAAATAACTGTAGAAATATACGTGCAGCTCAGAATTTGTTGAAAGAAATGTAACACCAGTGTATTATATTATGAATTTGTTTTTTTCTTTTGTACCCTGATAGTTATGTTAAATTTATCAAACAGCTATGTTATTCCAAATTATAGAATTCACCCTTGATATTCAAAAGACATTTCTTACCATTAATGATAGCTAACAATAATATGTATTTCTGTTTAAGCATATTTATGGTAATAAAATGTAACATGACATTATAAATGAACTTAGTAAATGTTTGGCCTATCTATTACAATGACTTTCAGAATTGGACTAATTTAGAAGGCAAAGAAAAATGATATGTCTCAACTCATTTTTCCTACACTAATTTTTTAATGTAGTTACACTTAAGAGCAATAGTAATTTAACTTATAATGGCAGGCTTAGAATCTGAGAAACAACTGGGCTAATAAAACAAAGAAACTTGTGTTTTGGAGGTTTAAAAGTCTGAGTCTATATTGAAGAGTGTTTATCCCCAACACAGGTCTATAGTACAGATTTCTGGTCAAATCCTCTGTTAGGCCACTTTTGTCAGCATTTTGGTGGATATTGTGTACTTTGAAAAGTTAAAATAAGAAACAGGCTTGAGGCTTGGCGCCAGCTACATACACCTAAAGTGGGTTCAAATCCAGACCGGCCCGCCAAAACAATGACGGCCGCAACCAAAAAATAGCCAGGCCTGTGGCGGGCGCCTGTGGTTCCAGCTACTTGGGAGGCTGAGGCAGGAGACTCGCTTGAGCCCAGGAGTTGGAGGTTGCTGTGAGCTGTGATGCCATGGCACTCTACCCAGGGGGATAGCTTGAGGCTCTGTCTCAAAAAAAAAAAAAAAAGAAACAGGCTTGAGTCTTAGGTATGTTTAGGTACTACCAAAACCCAAGGAATTTGAAGCTTTAAGAATTGATAATTTCATCGATGTGGTGATGTCATGCTCTCCCGGGCCCCTAAGCCGTGCATGATAGGCGAGGGACGGGCATTCCTTAGCAAACGGACCCGCTCTTCTCCTTCTGCCTGCGGCCTCCCCGCCCGTGGTCGGTGTGGGGGTGGGGGGCGTGGGAGGATGTGCCACCTGGGGGCCCTGACCTCCTTCCCCGGTCTCGTGGGGCTGGGCTGGTCCTTCCTGACTTAGCGAGTATCCCTCGTTCGCTCTCTGCCAGTGGTCTTCTTGTGGGCGGCCCTGCCCCATGGCGCCACCGAGGCCCAGTCGTGCGCCTTGGTTGGTGCGTGAGCGGTTTGGGTCCGTCTGGCCCTTTGCGGTGCCCTCGGAGTGTACCGGGTTGTTTCCCCAGGTGCTTGAGGCCAAACGGTGGCGGCGTCCCTGTTTCCTTGGGTGTCCCCTTGGGGTCGTGACTCTCACAGAGTCTAATGTGCGTGTGTCCCCGAGGAGTTGTCAGGGGTCCAGGCCGTGTTGGAAGCTGACGAGGCCTTTGGGGCCCCTCACTCATTCCCTACGGTGTTGCGTGGTGGGGGGCCGAACAGCGAGCTGGCGCCCACTGCGTTCTTGGCTTCTTCTCTCCCCACCTTTTGGTGGGGGTAGGTGGCTGTTAATCTTACAAGGATACAAGTGAATCTTTCTAAAAGCAGAGTATGAACGTTTTAACTCAATAACTAAGAAAATGACATGGAGGTTATGTCAACCAGTTTGATCAGAGTATTTCAAAATGTATATGAAAACAGCACACTGTACCCCATGATTGCATAAGAAATAAAAGAAAAGAATTGATAGTTTCTTCTTTCTGGAAAGTGCTATATAGGCATAATGTCAGGGAAAATATGTAATTTTAAAAATATTTCTTGTGTTCTGTTCATAAAGAAACTAAATGTCTTCAATGTTGTCTTTATTGCCAATAACACCAGATGGTCTTGGTTTCTGTTTATTTTGGAATCTATAGGTAAGGGATTCAACAAATTTCAAAACTAACATGTACATTCTTCATTTGTTTAGGTTAAATTCTTCGTATTTTTTATTTTGTTTTGTCTTTTGAAACAAAGTTTGATTATGTTACCCAGGCTGTTCTCAAACTCCTGGGCTCAAGTGATCTTCCTGTCTCAGCCTCCCAAGTAGCTGGGATTACAGATGTGTACCATAGCACTTGGCTAATTAAACTTGGTGTGTGACTCATGTAAGGCCACAAATATAAATGTGACCCAACTAAAGTGTGTTCAGACAATGGAAAAAATAAGAGGTGTTTGAATGTTGTAAAGAGTGGCTGGAGGTACTGAGAACCTTGCCAAGAAAAAAATCAGACTTGTTCATTATTTATTGTACTGCACAGCAAAACTGGGGGGATTGTTTTAGGGAGGCAAATACAAATTAAAACAAGGGCATCCTACCAATTATGGATGTGTGCATTATAGAAACAATTGCCTTACAAGGACCTTAAAATTAATGAAATAGGAAAAACACTAATATTAGTAAGATTTGAAAAGCATCTTTTGAAATAAAAATCAGCATATCAACTTAAAGATATCCTTTCTTTAAAAATGTAAGGCATAATGTAATGTAAGCATAATGAGGACAATTTTTAACTAAAGAAAATAGAGGAATTCTGGATTTTTTTATTTTGTTACTGTTTTTACTGGAAATGAGCATAGTTTTAACAACTGACATTATCTAAGGAAGGTACTGCGGAGAAACTTAAAATTAAGGTTTCTAGAAGCAGATGTCATTTGCTTAAGACCAGTAAAATAACAAGGTTAATGAAAATATTTCTAAAAGCTTTTTTAAATTAGCATTTGTCTTCAAGAAGAATTTTTTCTTAAAGTCAGTTGGAAGTCCAATATTGAGCTGGATCATTAAGTAATCATTTCCCTCTTAAGACTTCAAAGGAGAATAAAGGTGGTGAACTTGAATAAACACAGGAAGAAATCCCACAAAAATAATATAATTATACAGTTTTGATTTGAGAAGAATTAAGTTGTATGTCAACTGGGCATTCTCTGATGTTTATATTCTAGGATTTTGGGACCTGATCAAGGCTGCAGAGCTATAGCTTGGGTTTAGGATTACCAGTCTTGGAATTTTTTTCTGTAGTATACTAGGGATATAATAGGTGCTCAGTTATTTGTTAAATGGACTGTTCTAGGAAGATCAATCTCACTCTGAGGTTGGCAGCGGCTCTATTTGATTCTGGCATCAAATATACATGAAATACTCAATTCTGTACTATCTTTGCCAATTTTTTTGAGCCTAAATCTTTGTTGAGACTTGATTAAACTATTACAGCTTTGCTGAGAAGATTATTTTTGTGATATCTTTTAATGCAGCCTCCTTAGTTTTGATAGCTAAGTACTTTTTAAACAACCTGGCTCTCTTTTAAGTTATATTTATAAACTAATTTAATCCTTACAACTACCTCCATGAGAGAGGAACATTATTATACTCATGCTATAGGTAAGGAAACAGTCACAGAGAAATAGCATCCCTAATGTCATAACTAGCAATTGGGGGGGGAGGGTGCTCAAGATTCAAGCTTAGATGGTTGCATTGCAAAGATCATGGTCTTAGGAATTACATCTAAAGCCTTTTCATATAGCCAATAAGAGGCTACAGAGACAAAACTACATTAAATATTAAGCTAGATAATGTTTGAAATGATAGTGATCCTTTCCTTTTAGGTAGCACTTTTAGTCTTACATCATTCTCTTGTTTAATATTGAGAACCATAATAGCCCAGATCTTTACACACTACACTATTTCCATTACAATAGAAATAGAAATAAGGTTTATAGTGATAATGGCTTTCCAAAACTAGTTTTAGAAGGGAAAATATTAAAGACAAACATTTTCTTACATATTATCTCCTTTGATTGACCTTATGGTTTCTCTATAGTTGATTGATTTTTTTTTTTTTTTTTTTTTTTGAGACGGAGCCTCAAGCTGTCCCCCTGGGTAGAGTGCCGTGGCATTACAGCTCACAGCAACCTCCAACTCCTGGGCTCAAGCGAATCTCCTGCCTCAGCCTCCCAAGTAGCTGGGACTACAGGCGCCTGCCACAGTGCCCGGCCATTTTTTGGTTGCAGCCATCGTTGTTGTTTGGCGGGCCTGGGCTGGGGATTCGAACCTGCCACCTTAGGTGTATGTGGCTGGTGCCTTAGCCTCTTGAGCCACAGGCGCCGAGCCAGTTGATTTACTTTTAAGACAACTTCAAAATCAAAGGCAACCTTGCTTTGGCTGATGAATTTATATTAGCTTATATATTAAGAATCCAACTAGAACCACAATTTCTTGCTGTTTATTTCTACCTCATGAAAAAAAGTGTTTTCACTTGCATCTTCCCCACCGGATTATGGGGTGCAGCCCCTTTTCCTAACATTGCATTTGTCTTCTGGCTGACTTCCCAGACTCAGCTCTACCTATTTGCACAAAGCCACAGTACTCAAACCTCTAGCTTGCCTACATCCATAGCATTCAGATGCTTTGCCCTGCTTTGGGAAGTCATCTGGCTTCTGGACTCTTGTTTACATAGAGAGATCTAAGGTTGAGAATTTGGTTTTTTTTTTTTTTAACTTTCCATCTTGTTTTATTTCCTGTCTTAGTTTATAATGTTTTTATATGAAATGTGCCACTTAAATTTTCATAATTTTAATTTGCTCAATATGGAATATATACTTCTATAATTTATGGTATTTGTTTTTAGTTACCATGATTTCCTTGCATATATATGGAAAATATTCAATTGATTTAATCTGATTTAATTAACATGGCAATTTTAAGAGGTAAGTCAGAATTTTTAAAATTCTTTTATCAATAAACAACTATAATTTAGAGCCTCTGTTTTCAAGGTGTTTAATATTCAATAGTTTTGTATTTAGTTTCTCTCAATTCAAAAGATAAAAGTTCTTGTAGAAATAAATTCTTCTTACACTGTTTTTATTGTTTCTTGCTTCTGTAGGGAGGAGAAAACGTAAAAGTTAAGATTCATTGAAGAATTAAAAATAACATGCAAAATGAAGTAAATATAAATTAGAAGTGAAAAAGAGGCTGGGTACAGTGACTCATACCTGTAATCCTAGCACTCTGGGAGGCCGAGGCAGGTGGATTGCCTGAGCTTAGGGGTTAGAAACTAGCCTAAGCCAGAGCAGGACCCTGACTCTGAAAATTAGCCAGACATTGTGGCAGGTGCCTGTACTCCCAGCTACTTGGGAGGCTGAGCAAGAGAACTGTTGTGCCCAAGAGTTTGAGGTTGCTGTGAGTTGTGATGCCATAGCACTATACTACGGGAAACAATATAAGACTCTCTCAAGAAAAAGAAGTGAAAAGGTTCTTTAGATTAATTTGGTTATTCTAGGCATGAGAATGTGCAAGTTATTTTCTGCTGCTTTGTCCTCATTTTTTAAATCGTGAACAGTGAAACCTCTATTGCTTAATTCTGATTCAGTAACGTATGTACAGTGTTCATTCACTCAACAAGTTACTTTGTTTAGTGGCACTTTCCTATTACTAGTCTTTTCAGTGTCATCAGAATGCATTTTACTAAGGTAATGATTGAACATGTATGAGAAACTCAAGCTTTCCCAGTGGTTTAGAAGGCCATGAAATAAAGCAGAATAAAAGATTATAATGCAGCATATAATTTGTGTTTGTATTATGCTAAAGAAGTACTTAGGTAGCTTGGTAACTTTGCCAGAGGAATGACAATGTAAACAGGAACTTACGGAAAAATGCCACTAGAGTATTATTTGCTCACTGAATTTTAAGTGATCCAGGAAACATATCCATGCAAAAGTGTTTCCATTTCAAGTTCACTTTCTTTGTAAAAAATCTTTAGAGTGAGCAAAGCATTTTAGGTCAGAGAGTGAATTCATTTCCTATCTTGATTTATTTCTGGCAAAGGTCAGATGTCTTTTATGAAATGTCACCCCCCCCCAAAAAAAAAACTTCCTAAATTGAGATGAACAATTGTCTGTCACCTTTTGTTATGATAAACCATCTTATCCGTGATCAATTCATTGATTTGAATGGAATGATATTTCTTAACCTTTTTAAGTGGGAAAAACTAACTTGCCAATTACTGTTGAGTTATAACAAGCATTAAAAAATGCTTCAAGGGCATGAAGCCAAAAATAATTGCATTGTAAGCAGTTTTTAGGGTCTTAAAAAAATTTCTCAGATAATTTTTTTCCTCTAGTTTAATTTTATTCTTGGGTTGTACTTAAAAAATATTTCTGATTACATCTGCAATCGTCATTGAAAATCTTGATTGCTGAACATGTGACCAAAACAGACGATTTCAGTTAGTTTGAGGTAAATGCTCAATCATTACCAAGATTTGTAAGCAATTTAGAACTGAGGGAGTAGAGACAAATTTACTACCGAAATGCCTTCAATGGATACAATTGTTTAACTTCACAGGAAATTTAACAGGTTAGCAATCAACGCTGCCCTTTCTCTCTACACTTATGAACTAGTTTTGTTATATAGGCTTTTCTGAGTTTCTAGTACCTTAATTCTTTTTTTTTTTGGCCAGCGGGTTTGAACCCACCACCTCTGGTTTATGGGACTGGCGCCCTACTCCTTGAGCCACAAGTGCTGCCCCTATTACATTAATTTTTGAAAGCAATTAACTTCAGAAATCCTGATGTGAACTTCTAATATAATAACTAAGGAGCTTGCCTGCTTGTGGGTGTTCTATAAGCAGTATTTTGGACCTGAACTAGCAGGTGCAAGCAGGGAAAGTAACAGCAAAAAATGCAGCATACCGACCTGAACACGATTCAGAACACCTGGGTTCTGATGTCAGACTGTATCTCGGAGAAATTGAGTATGGTCGTATTCAAATACTTGAAAGTTGTCTCTGCCATAGGTTAGATGTAGGGCATTAAGAAAGCAAGTTGCTCTTTCCTACCCTTTAAGTCATAGCTGTGTACATTAATGCAGTCATGGGGTACAATGTGCTGGTTTTATACACAATTTGAAATATTTTCATCAAACTGGGTAACATAGCTTTCGTGGCATTTTCTTAGTTATTGTGTTAAGAAATTTATATTCTACATTTAGTAAATTTCACATGTATCCTTACCCTTTAAGTTTTAACATTGAATTTGGCTTGGTCTTGTCCCAAACTTCTGTTGTCTTCATTTCACCTTGTAATTCTGGAAATTATGTATTTAACTTTGCCATTATAGAAAAAAAAGTTATGTTTATCTTACCCTTTGCCAGATGAACACCTTGACTATATGAGACATGGCTAACAAAAAGGAAAACTATCCCCCCTGGAACATGGAAAAGCGAAGGTGCTATAAATGAAGAAAATTAGAATTTTAAAGTTTTATTAGACAATACATTTAATTGAATCAGTAGAGCAATCTGGAATGCTGAATAAATTTGAAGTTTACAGTTGTAAACCTTATTTCCTAAAGCAATTTTAATAAAAATTTTAGTATTTAAATGTATTTTCTTCCCAATAAAGAGTATGCAGGATATCATTAAATTTTATGAGTAAAGCTCTTATAGTAGTCTCCTCTTTGCCTTCCTCATTTTTAGTTGCATGCAGTTAATTGTGGCCCCAAAATAATGAAGTGGAAAATTCTAGAAATAAGTGATTCTTAAATTTTAAATTGTGACCCATTCTGACTAGCCTAATGAAATCTCACACCATCCATCTCAGGACCCGAGAATGTTACTTTGTCCAGTTTACCTACATTGCAAACACCACCTGTCCATCACTTAGTAGCTTTATTCCAAAGTGAACAGAATTATATTATTCATAATTTCATGAAACATTTGAAAGATGTATAATCCAAAGGATTCAAATTACGAACCTTTTCAGTAGTGATCTATTGGTTTTAAGCAAGGCCATATACTTAGAAATTTCTCCTAGTTCCAAAAATTGTCTGGTTCAAAAGAGATCGGCTTCTGATCATGGCTAGTAATAGAGTAGGGCAGTTTTATTCATATGCAAATATAATTGTAATAGCGTGATTATCTGAGGTTGTGATAATTTGAGGTTTAAAACTCTTAAATAAGAATGAATATAGTTTTGTTTCATCAAAAATGGTTGTTAAAATATGTACTAACTACTTTAAATGGCTTGAGAGTTTTCAGTTTGCATTTCTCAAGTGAGATAATCTTTATTATTAAGGGCCTATTCTAAGCCCAGTACTCAACTATAGTACCTGCCAGCAAAGAATTTTTAACCTAAATGGGAGTATTACATATACTAACATACAAAAACACCTATAGAATAATGGAATGTAAACTGTCTTGCTAACTTAAAGTATGGTAAAAGCTCAAAAGATACATGAATTTAAACTCAATCAGAGAAGACTTACGAGGAGGCAGAACATGAGCTTTAAAATGAGTAAGATTGACTAGGTAATATGAAGGAATGATAACTTGCAAGTGCAGAAAACAACATAAATTAAGTCATGGTCAAGTAAGAAGTAGCAAAGTAGATACAGTAGAATGGAGGCAGAGAGTAGATTTTACAGCATAGGTAGGGAAGTGAGTACAACGCTGTTTTGAGATGATTTTCCTTGCTTTGCATAAGGTACCCTCATTTCTATCCAAAATGAGTATTCAGATTGCCTGCAGCCTTTTAAGAGCCAAGGTGTGATGCTTTGATGGGAGCAGGGGGAGCTTGTAAGAAATAGTGGAAGGAAGTCTAGGCTTTAAGTAAGACAGGTTTACCCTAAACAATTAGAGGAATCTGTGGCTTTTGACTCAGCAGGGCTGCATAGCCAAAATTTTGTACTGAGGTATATTTTACCCTAGGTAAGATTGACTTTGCCACTATGGGAATGATTATGAATTAATACCATAATATTGTTAAGCCAAAGAGAAATAATCCTTTCCAAACCTATTTGATTTTTCTCCAAAACTTATTTTCCCCTAGAATGTCCTTTCTCTTTTTCTTTTCTTTTCCTTTTTTTTTTTTTTTTTTTTTGGAGACAGAGTCTCACTATGTCGCCTTTGGTAGAGTATTGTGACATCACAGCTCACAGCAACCTCAAACACTTGGGCTTAAGCAGTTCTCTTGCCTCAGCCTCCCAAGTAGCTGGGAGTACAGGCACCCGCCACAACGCCCAGCTGTTTGGGGGGTATAATTGTCAAATTGTTTGGCGGGCCTGGCTGGATTTGAACCTGCCAGCTCTGAGCTCTGATGTATGTGGCTGGCGCCCTGGCCACTGAGCTACAGGCACTGAGCCCCTTTCTATCACTTTCAACTCAATATTACGCTATCCACTGCCTACAAGAAATTTTCCCAGTTCACTTTTTCCTCAGCTAAGAATGCTTTATCTCTATTTTGTGCTTCCATATCTTAGAACAATTAATGCATTCTGCCTTGTGGGAAGGAGCTATCTTACTCTTTATTGCATATTTTGCAAACCTAGCATAGTGTCTTAAGCAAAATGTGGGTAGTTAATAAATGGCCATTGACTGCTGAATCGCAACTAGATAAATATAAAAGTACACAGGTTCTTCCCTGGTAATTTGGAAATTCTCCTCCTGTTGCTACTTAGCAGGGCTCCTTTCATTCTGTGTTCCCTATTACAATTCATACCTCAAGTTTTAGGTACCTTAAAATGGAGAAACTTATATGAAAAATCAGGCTAGTGAAATTTGGTATCTTTTTGAGAGCCATTAGTGATCTGTTTGATTGTATCTAAGCTTTCCAGTAAAGTATGAAAT
Organism: Otolemur garnettii; assembly: GCF_000181295.1. NCBI lineage: Eukaryota > Metazoa > Chordata > Mammalia > Primates > Galagidae > Otolemur > Otolemur garnettii. The sequence goes on from NW_003852577.1 coordinate 1,638,449, forward strand.
ACTATGAAAGTTATTTTTTGGTCTTTGTGTATCTTTTAAGAGGTAGGAGATGGTAGTGAATGAAAAATCCTTATATCAAAAAATACTTTTCAAGAACTATCATTACATCATAATCACAAAAACAAATACTAAGCATCTGTAGGTGAATCTAAAATTAGTAGAATGCTTTGGAATGGCTGAACTAAACTGGCTTTCTCATAAAGTAAAATAGGCTTTCTCATAAACTTTCTTGGGCAATTTTATGAAAGACTATATCACACCAAAAAAGCTTTTAGAAATCTAAGAGGGCAAAGAAAATCATTCATCGAACATGTAGCATTTGTTTACTGCTGGAACATTAAGTCCTATTTTTAATGATACAAGGATTCATTTTTATGTATCCTTATAACATTTATATAAAATCTGTACATTTATGTCTTTTCTAGAACTTGATGTACAAATTATTTTTTTTAAACTTGCTGTTGTTTTTGTCTTGGCTTTGAGGATGGTGGACATAATATATTTGCCATTTAGCCAAAAGTCAGGAAGTAAACCAGCAATTAAGTAATGGTTCTTGTGATAAAGCAGGTTCCCTTCTATGTTGATTTGCTATATGACCTGTTTTCCAGGTGTGCATTTCGACACTACCAGTGCCCTTCCCCCCAAAGATGAAAACGGCCTAAACCTCAGGATCATATACCACGTGGAGAAGGGACTGATATTGGAAGCAGAAAATAGGTACTGCCTATACAAAGAGTACCTGACAACTCCTCACTTTAGTAGAGGCCAGTAAATGTTCCATGAGGTGATCTCGGCATAAAACTGTAAGTAAGTTTGGAGACTTACAGGGGAATTGGACAGTTGTTTCTGCTGGCTCAATAAAAATGTCATTTTATAATTTGTGGCCTACATGCTTGTAAATTAAGATGCATTTATTTGGCAAGTAGTAGACTTTCCTGGTTTGTAGGTAAGAATTTAAGCCAAAACAATGCAGCATTCCCCAGAAAGTAACCTGAGATCTGTGCCATATGACCTGAGGCAAAGGTTAATGAATTTCAATAACTACTTAGAACTAAATTATTGTGACTTAACTCTTGATATGGCAAGGAATATGGAGAAATCATAGTCTCTTGAAACAAAATAATAGACTTTCTGGAAGTTAAATGTGGCAATACTATATATAGAATTTTTTCTTTTTTTTTTTTTGAGACAGAATCTTACTGTGTCACCCTCTGTAGAATGCCATGGCTACACAGCTCATAGCAACCTCAAACTCTTAGGCTTAAGTGATTTTCTTGCCTTAACCTCCCACAGTTCCCTTCTATTTTTTGTTGCAGTTGTCATTGTTTAGCTGGCTTGGGCTGGGTTCAAACCCTCCAGCCTTGGTGTATGTGACTGGCACCATAACCACTGTGCTACAGGTGCCGAGCCAATATATATATAGAAATTCCTAAGAAATAAATTGTAGTGGCAAAAAAACTGGACAGGTCAGTACTGTAGTAATCTAGGGGTGATGAAAACTTAAACAGAGAGTAGTAGCATGAGAACAGAGGTGAAAAGATAAATTTAAGATATTCCAAAGGAAAAATATGTAGAATATCATGATGGGTTGGATAAAAGGGAAGTGAAAAATAGTATGTTTTCTATATTTGAAGACACAGGTGATCTCACTGAGAGAAAGTGGACAGTTATGAAGCAGCTAGTACAAGAGGGAAAGATGTTGCATCTCTTATTTGTAATGCTGCACTTAAGGTGATATTTAAGCGTTTGGTTTGAAATTACTTGATTTAAGGTGACTGGATATGCAGTGCTAGAATTCTATATAAAAGTCAGGCTGGAGAAGGAAATTTGGCAGTTATTTACATAAAACTGATAAGGGAAGAAAAGGTGACTAAAGCTCTTTAGGAAGCACAGTAGATCAGTTTTTAAAATGTGTGTGTATATGTGTAAATTTCATTAGGTATGTAATCTTAAACATTTCCAAAATTGAATTAAAACTCTTCTTTTTTTTCTTTAAGAGTGTCGCATCTCAAACTTGTGTCTATAAGAAAATCCCTACATTTGTATCAGTTATTAGATTCAATGGATAAAATGTGTTAATACTCTTGAACCTTACCTTTTCTTTTAATAAAACTTGTTCTCTTACTAAACTAAGGGAATTGAAATTGAAAACTTAAAAGTTCAAGTAATTTAGGCAGTTAGAATTTTATAAAATTAACATGACTTTAGTTTCTCAGATGGAAAGGCAAGTAATTGAATGGGGGGAAGTATGCTGGTCTCCAGTTTCAAGAAATAGTACAGCACAAAGAGCTGGCATTCTGGCCAAAGAGCTAAAATAATAAACAGAAATTTGAAAACCAGGAAGACAAGTTTTCCAAGAGTGCAACTGTGGCATTTCGAAGGAGATTTAGCAAGAAATTCCGGAAGATGGCCAAAAATAGGGTTAGAGAATCGAGATTCCTTATTTGAATACTTGGTTTTGATGAAGAAAAACACTCAAGGGGAAATGAAGTTTCTAAGTTCTGAAACTTTTTTTTCACCCTGAATGGATTTACTTCAAAACTATTAGTCAAGAAAGCCCCTAAAAGTATTTAGTACTGCTTAAATTATAGAAATTTAAAAAGTGACCAAGGCAACGATTTTTTGAAAATTAATTGCAAGCAAATATTTTGATTTTCTAGGCGCAAAACCTTGTTTTGTAAGATTCCAATTTATAAAGTCAAAATATCTTGCTGTGTTTACTCAGTTATTACTTGCCATGAAAAATAGCCTCTCATAATTAGAATAACATACACTACTGTACATCTTTGATTTTTAGTATGTTCTACTTTAATTATATGTAAAGAAACCTAAAATGTTAATCTGCACTTTGAAAATAGCCTTTAAAAAGCTCAGTAATATGTCTTTAGATGTATCAGAATCTTTTGGACCATTGGACCTTAATTCTTTTTTGGGGAGGTGGGGGAGACAGAGTCTCTGTTGCCCTGGTACTTTGGTATCATAGCTCACAGCAACCTCAAACTCTTGGGCTCAAGGGATCCTCTTGCCTCAGCCTTCCAAATATCTAGGACTACAGGTGCCTGCCACAGTGCCTGGCTGGTTTTTATTGTTTTGTTTTGTTTTTCTTTACTGGAGATGAGGTCTTACTCTTGCTCAGGCTGGTCTTGAATTCCTAAACTCAAGGGATGTTCCCACCTCCACCTCCAAGAGTGCCAGAATTCGAAGTGTGAGCCACCTCACCCACCCAAACCTTACTTTAACCACTTGATTAATCCAAGTTCAGCGAACCTCAAGTTGGGTTACCCAGAAGAGGGAACATTTCTGTCCATGTTTCTTTGTAATTTGCAATGAATTTATATTCCTATATACATCTATATTTTCATCTTATTTTTCAAAATACTTTTAATGCTGTTTCCATAGTCTGTAACTTCACTACTCTTTCAGACTGGATTATATCAAGTAGCCTCATCTATCTTTTAATCTACTATAATTTTTTTTTCTTTTTACAAATATCTATTCACTGAGACCATAGCTTTCTTAGTGTTCCAGTTCCCCTGAGCCTGTTAGATGCCCAGTACCGTGGGAGCATATAAAGACCACTATGTAACACAACATCAGTCCTCATCCTCAGACACTGGTGCAGAAAGGGTAGGACAAACCTCTCCTATTTTGGCTTTCTATTTGGGAACCCAAAGAAATTAACATTCTTTCCAGAAGTCTTATGAAATGATGAAACTTAAATAAAATAGAAAAGTTGGTATTTGGTATGTTTTACTCAGCTAATAGAGGTAAACAAATTAAAACAAAAGACTTTAGATTTAATGATATCTGGATTTGAGGTGTTGATATGAAACCTGAAGGTGCCTATCTAAAAACCCTGTGATTAGAGAAGTCTTAGGCTTATTCTGGTTTGGGAAGCAAGGTCTTATTTATTTTGCTACATGTTAAGTTCTTTTTTTGTTCTATACTATGCTTAATTTTCATTTCCCGTTTTCATCCATGTAAGACTTCTAGCTTTTTACCCATGAAAATAATTTTGCAGTTGGATCTGTCTCGTAGTTTAGATAAATACCAAGGCATTTTATATGATGAATTTTTTGATGAAATTTGTATGTTCCTTTTTATCTCTAACAGGCCCAATAGAAGGCCTAATAATTCTTGAGGCTTAGTTCTGTAGCAAAGCAGGTGGGTAATTGTGTTTTTTTCTTTTTTTATTATAGGGGCTTCATTAAGAGTACCAGAAACAGGCTTGGCGCCTGTGGCTCAAGTGGCTAAGGCGCCAGCCACATATACCTAAGGTAGTGGGTTCAAATCCAGCCCGGGCCCGCCAAAACAACGACGGCTGCAACCAAAAAATAGCCAGGTGCTGGTGCGGGCGCCTGTGGTCCCAGCTACTTGGGAGGCGGAGGCAGGAGACTCACTGGAGCCCAGGAGTTGGAGGTTGCTGTGAGTTGTGATGCCACGGCACTCTACCTAGGGGGACAGCTTGAGGCTCTGTCTCAAAAAAAAAAAAAAAGGAGTACCAGAAACCAGGTTACACTGATTGCATTTATTAGGTAAAGTCCCTCTTACAATCATGTCTTGCCCCTAAAAGGTGTGTCACACACCAAGACCCCCATCCCTCCTCTCTCCTTTCCTCTTCTCTGTTCCTCCTTCCCCCACCCCCTCTCTCCTTCTCTCTCTCTGTGCTCTCCCTTTCCCCCACTCCCCACCATGTACTAGGTCATTAATTGTCCTTACATCAAAATTAAATACACAGGATTCATGCTTCCCCATTCTTGTGATGCTTTACTAAGAATAATGTGTTCCACTTCCATCCAGCTTAATACAAAGGATGTAAAGTCTACATCTTTTTTTTTTTTTCTTAAATGGTCCTCTGACAAAGGCTTTACTGACAGCTTGCCATACAGTTAGTCAATCTCCATCTTTTTGATGACTGAATAGTATTCCATGGTATACAAATACCAACAGCTTGTTAATCCATTCCTGGGTTGTTGGGTATTTAGGCTATTTCCACATTTTGGAAATTATAAATTGAGCTGCAATAAACACTCTAGTACAAGTGTCCTTATAATAAAAGAATTTTTTTTTCCTTCTGGGTAGATGCCCAGTAATGGGATTACATGATTAAATGGGAGGTCTAGCTTGAGTTCTATGATGGTTCTCCATACTTCCTATGTTTGCTAGCGATTCATCTGTCTTCTTTAGACAAGGTTCTATTCATCTCGCCTGCCCATTGCTATATGGCAGTGGTTCTCAACCTTCCTAATGCTGAGACCCTTTAATACAGTTCCTCATGTTGTGGTGACACCCAACCATAAAATTTATTTTCATTGCTACTTCATAACTTTAATTTTACTACTGTTAATGAATTGTAATATAAATATCTGATGTGCAGGGATGTATTTCATTGTTACAAATTGAACATAATTAAAGCATAGTGATTAATCACAAAAACAATATGTAATTATATATTGTGAAATACTTATTTCTGATTACAAATAAATGAGATTTTGTCTTGAAGCATGGTGGAGCATGGGTAATAGTCTTAATATAACAACATAAACTACATTGCTACATTTTGCAACAGTATGCATAAAAAGCCTAGTGCGAAGGTTGAGATTGCATCTTTCTCACCAAATCAGAAGTTCTCAGGGCAGTCTTTGTAAGAGCACAATGAAGATCATCTTCCACAATAAGTCTACTTCTGTATTTAGACTTGATAACCAACAAGCTGGAAAACTCTGTTTCACAAAGATATGTTGTTGGAAATGGAAGAAGAAGGCACAACACAGTCTCAGACAGAACAGGACATGACTGCAAACACTTGATCCAGAATTTTGCAACTGGCATTTTAGAGAAATCGGTTCTCGCTGCATCGCTGTTAATAAGTTCAATGAACTCCTCTTGTGCTGTCTCAGGAACATCTTCATCTTTGACTATGAATGGGCTTCTGGCAAGTGCAAATAGGGTGTCAGGTAGATTTACAAAGTATGAAGAAATTTCATCTATAGGCACGTGCAAGTATTCTTTCACAGAGATTATCATAATCCTTTTGTCTGGTTCAATGTCATGTTTCTCAAAGAAAGCAGGTAAGGGAGGCAACATGTAAATTTTATTTTCATCCAATTTTTTTTTTTGCCAAAGCTGAAGTTTGATTTGGCATGATTGGATCTTTTCAGACAACTCGAGGCTTGTTGCATTTCATCCCTACAGTAGTAAATTTAACTCATTCAAGATGGCAAAGATGTCAACCAAGTAAGCTATTTTCTGCAGTTCACTCTTAACCCCAAAAAGTGCTTCGAACTGTGGTCTTGCTTTCTGATTAAAAAACATTTTGAGTTCACCATGAAGCTCAAAAACACATTTTAAAATTTTTCCTCTCAACAACCATCTCACTTCAGTGTGAAATAACAGAGCATTGTTTCATGCATCCAGTTCGTTGCACAGTTGCAAAAACAGTCAACTGTTCTGTTACAAAATTGACAGAACTTATTACTTCTTATAACTCTTATGACAGCATCTTCCTTGCTAATATTTGCTGATGAATCATACAGTGAGTTCCGATGACTTTTGGTAACTCATTTAGTACCAAACATTGAAATCCAGAACGACATCCTAGCATAGGTGGAGCACCATCTGTGTAAACACCACAAACCTTTTCCCAAGCGATCTTATGCTCTTTCAGAAACGAACCAACTGTGTCAAATACATCATGTCCAATAGTTGTCGTTTCAAGGTTTGCAAAAAGGAAACCCATCTTTAAAGTCACCATCATTAATACACCTCACATAAACCAGTAACTGTGAACAGTTTGCAACATCTGTAGATTCATCAAACTGGATACTAAATATTGGAAGTGGAGCAGATTTAATTTCCTGGATTACCTGATGAAGAATATCAGCAGACATGTCATCTATTCTTCTGTGTTCAGTGTCATTAGATAAGGAAATTGCACTCAATTTTACAACAAATTCATTTCTGATCATATCTCGAACAATGTCTTTGGCCACTGGCAATAAGAAATCCTCAGCAATGGTGTGAGGTTTCATAGCTCTGATGATTCTGAGTGCCACCAAATATAAAGCTTCAACGCCTGCTACATTTTGTTTGTGGTACTTGCCACCAGTGTCAATTCTGGCTTTCTTGAGTCCATCAGCTTTGTTTCTAAAATAGTTGGTATCCTTGCCAGCAAAGCTTGGATGCTTGCTATCAAAATGGCGCTTTAGTTTCTTTGGCTTCATAGATTCAGCTGATAGAACTTCACAACAAATAACACATTGCAGTTTCTCAATTCCTGCTGTAATTATTGAGGTAAAACCATACTGTGAAAAATCCTCACTTTATTTTCTTTTTTAATGTTCTTCTCTACACGATCCATTGTCATGGAATGGTTTGCTAA
>NW_003852577.1:1648326-1651331 GCF_000181295.1 Otolemur garnettii
CATTAACATTTGTTGAGATAATTGATAGGTGTAGTAGCATTCTATTCATCTTATTTTGTGAAAGTGGATTGCTTAGTTTTGTCTTTTGCATCATTGTGGAAGCTAGGTGCTGTCCTTTAATTTCTGGGTGCTTACTTTGCTGATGGTTCATTGTGATGATCTGGTGTGTAGAATAGGTTGAAGTTTTTCCTGTATAGCTGGTCTTGTTGTGGCAAATTTCCTCAATGTTTGCATATCAGTAAAAGATTTGATTTCTCCATCAATTTGAAAGCTTAGCTTAGCAGAATAGAGAACTCAGGGCTGGAAATTGTTCTGTTTAGTAGGTGGAAGGTAGGTCTCTAATGAAAGTTTCATTAGAGAAGTCTGAGTCACCCTCATGGATTTGCCCTGTAGGTCAATTGGCGCTTACTCCTGGCAGCTTGAAGGATCTTTTCTTTTGTCTTGACTTTGGACAGGTTCATCTCAATGTGTCTTGGAGTAGCTCCGTTAGAGTTGAGGCAACCTGGGGTCTGATATCCTTCTGAAAGGCGTGTGTCAGAATCCATGGTCACGTTTAAGAAGTTTTCTTTTTCTTTTTTTTTTTTTTTGCAGTTTTTGGCTGGGGCTGGATATGAACCAGTCATCTCCAGTATATGGGACTGGCACCCTACTCCTTGAGCCACAGGGGCTGCCCAAGAAGTTTTCATTTATAATATTCTCTAGTATGGCTTCCATTCCTTGAGGCATTCTTCTTCCCCTTCTGGGATACCTATAATTTGTATGTTTGAACACTTCATAAAGTCCCATAATTCTGTCATTTAACATTCTGCTTTCTCTCTCTTCTCTTCTTTTCTGCTTCTTTAGCTATCTGAGGTATCTCAAGAGCTTTTTCATCTACCTCTGAGATTCTTTCTTCTGTGTGGTCTAATCTGTTGATACTTGCTGTTGCACCTTTAAGTTTCTTAATTGACTGCTTCAATTCCTTCAGTTCTACTATATCCTTTCTATATGCTTCATACCATTTGTTTGTTTTTGGATTTCCTTTTTGTTATTTTCCACTTTCTCAGCAATTTCCTTCGTTGTTTTCATCATCTGTGTTTTAAATTCCCCTTCTGTCATTTCTAACATTTCTTTATAGATGGAATGTTCTGCAGTAGCTACGTCCTGGTCTCTTGAGGGGGTTGCTCTGGACTGGTTTTTTATGTTGCCAGCATTTTTCTGGTAATTCTTCCTCATGAGTGTTTTCTTTTATCTGTTCTCTTGCCCTAATTTTCCTTTCACTTCCTCTTGCTCTTTAAGTTACTTTGCTTTTGGGCTAAGGTTTTGATGATTCCTTTTGGTGCGGGATCTGAAGCATGAGAAGATTGATGAGCAAGGAGGGAAAAAAGATACAAAAAAAATGCAAAGAAATAAAATTTTAAAAAAAGAAAAAAGAGAAAGGAGAGGAGGTGAGTAAGAGGGAATATTAGCAAAAAGAAGAGAGGCACAGAAAGAGGGTGACAGGACTAATAAAGGTGTACAGTAGGGTACTTGGACGCAAACTTAAAAACCCCCAACCTCCGGGGGTGCTGGGTTGGGTGAGGTCAGCACCTCTTTGCCAACCTGTTCAGACACAGAACCCACAAACGACCTCCACCAAATACAAAGGAAAGACAAAAATACTATAAATCAAAACAACACAAGCAAACAGAAACCCTTACAGGATAAAATTGGGGGGAAAAAAACAAATAATAGGGGCAGAAACACTAGCAAAAATGTTCTTTCACTTCATAGCAAAAATGAAGTTCTTATTAAAGAAGGCAACAATGGAAAATTTTATTTTATTTTTATTATTTTTTTAAAGATAGTCTCACTTTGTCACCCTCAGTAGAGTGCTGTGGCATCACAGCTCACAGCAACCTCTAGCTCTCAGGCCTAGACGATTCTCTTGCCTCAGCTCCCAAGTAGCTGGGATCACAGGCACTCACCACAGTACCAGAGTATTTTTTTGTTGCAGTTTGGCAGGGGCCAGGTTTGAACCTGCCAGCACCCCAACTCATTGGGGCACAGGTGCTGCCCTGGAAAATTTTATTTAAACTAGAAAAAATGAAGAAAGGAAAGAAAAAAAGAAATAAAAATCTTGGAAAATTTTGAAAAAAAAAAGCCATATATATATCTTGCTGAATATTATCTGGGCTACAGGTAATCATACCTCTCTGGGGTATGAGATGTTAATTGCTGATACAGCTGTATGAGATGGAGACTGAAGGCGTCTGCTGATTTCTCAAACCCTGCAGAGTTGAGAGCCTAAATCTCTCCTCATCCTGCTTAAAAGGCACTGTAAACCATTAATCTTGGCTAAGCAGAAGTTTTCCCAGGAAAGCACTTGTCACTGGAATCTCTCCTGAAGTGGCTGCCTCCCAGTGTGCCAAAACCAGTCTCTATGGCCCCCGTGGTTTCAAGGCATCCTGCTACTGCCAAATACTGAAACGTCCGCTCTTCCCCAGCATCTCAGTCCCAGCCTTTGGCACTGCTCAGTCACTAGATCACCAAGGTCTCCCAGTCTGAGCCTGGCTCTGTGACCCTGAGGGCGGAGCCTGCAGCGGCAGTTCTCCCACAATGGCTGTGCATAGCACACAGGCAAACAATATTAGCTTTCTTCCTGCTCAACTGTTCAGTCCTAGACGACACTTAAAGTTATCTGCACTCTCACTCAAGTTCTTCGAAGGTAGTTCAACCCAGTGCCCGAGTCCATAAAAACAGAACAGCCCAAAGGGAAGGCCTTCCCCATTTGTAATCTCACTGCTATTAGTTACAGCAATGGCAGCCATGGCCTCCGACTGAACACACACAACCACTTGCAGTTCTGCACTGCTTTTGTCCTCCTTTGGTCCAGAAGTCTTTCACTATCTCCCCTTGTCCCCAAAAGGATATTTCTGGGCACAGCCCACAAGCTAGAGATGCCTGGAGTCTTCTCTCCCCAACCTCACCATGCCTGGTTGCAAAGAAGCTGTTACTCAACTACCATCTTGCCCGCCCCCGCCCCC
>NW_003852577.1:1651353-1687942 GCF_000181295.1 Otolemur garnettii
GACAGAGTCTTTGTTGCCCTGGGTTGACTGCTGTGACGTCATAGCTCATAGCAACCTCAAACTCTTGGGCTCAAGCAATCCACTTGCCTCTGCCTCTCTTGCCTAGCTCAAATACATTTTGAAAGCAGTCCAAATTAATTCTAACTTTACCATTAACTTTAGAATTCTTTATTATTTAAACATATATATTAAATCCAAGAGTAAAAGTCAACACTAGAGCTCTTTTAGAAAGTCTTTGTAGAGAGATCTTCTAGTCAGTTATAAGGTAAATCATCGGTGCTTTGTCAGAAATGAAGCTATGAATGATGGAAAGAAACTGACACAAAGATAATAAAAGTGGGAGAATAAGGAATCCTTACTTTTTTATTGATACATGATATTTGTACGTGTTAATCGGGTACATGTGATTTTTTTTTTTTATATATATAGGGTGTATAATGATGAAGGTGTCTAGGGTATCTACACCACTAAACTTGACTCTTTAGAGTCAACTTCCCCAGCACAGATGGTACTATTGATACCATTAGACTGAGGGGACTTAACATGCCACTGTGGTAATTCATACTTTGCGTATTCGATAAATTGATAGGTGTATATAACTTATAAGGGTGAGATTTTCAGTGTGGTTCTCCAAGACAAGGTTCTGACATTTTCTTATACTTTAAAATAAAATTGATTAATTTAGTTAAGAAGAGTAAGTGGTGACCATGTGAAAATGGTGAAGTTTTTTTTTTCTTTTTTGCCTAAGGCAGGCAAGAGATTTCTGTTTGCTGTGGTGTATCTAACCTACCCCCATTTACTTAAGACTACATTTGTCTGCCTCCTTTTCTAAAACAAGACTGAGTTCTTTTTGCATGTTTTGATATCCCAGTTACAGTGTCCCACTCTATTTTGGAGTGAACACAAGAGGCTTACTGAGATGATACTGACAGATGTGTCTCCAGATGGGATAATCTCTGAAATAATTTGCTAAAGAAATTCAACCTATTCTGAACATACCCTTTCTCTACTAAATAATATATATTTTTAAATTGTGGTAATCTATCTCCTAAAAACCTACATATTGTGAACTCATGACTTGAGGAAGTGTGAAAGGATTCAATTATTTTATGTTGTAAAATGCATTTGTGGTAAGGTATAAAGGGTAGGAATGTTTTTGTTCTGTACATAAGGATCTCTAGTGTTGAGAATGGTATTTGGCACATCAATATCAAAAATATTTGTTGAATGAATGTATTATGCTATATATATTATGTTTCTATATTTCTGTTCATTAAAAAGAACATCTTATTTCTGATCTCAAAGTGTTTTCTGCAAATGTGAATGATAGCGAACACATTCATAGCAGTTTAAATATTACCTGTCTTACTCCTCTTCAAACTGTAGTTATAGTAACTTTTGCTTCTGTACTTTTTTAAAGTTATCAATTTTTAATAATCTGCAAAGAGCTGTACAGAACTGTATGTAATTTAGGTGCTAATTAGTAACAGGTATTATTGCTCTCACCAAGAATGTAGCACAGTAATTTACACATGGTAGTGTTAAAAATTGAGTAGATCAAGGAGTTCACATTCAATTAAGAAAAAAAAATAATGATGGTATATAAACCTATACAGAAGAAATGCCTAGGAATTAATATGGCTGGAAAAGGACGAAAGCAGTGCCTTAGAGAAGAGGTGCAGTGGAAGTGGGCCACTGTCACTCCATCACTAGCATCAGCATCACTAAGTCACTGAGTGCCCACTGTGTTCCAGGCATTGCACCAAGTACTTATCTCTTAATCCTCATATAGCCTACGAAGTGATGTCTTATCTTTATTTGATAAATGAAGAAGTTGAAGCACAGAATTAAATGACTTGCCTGAGCCATATAGCTAATCTATGATTAAGCTAGGAATAGAAATAAGTATGATTCCAGAGCCTGTTTTTGGAAGCTGCACAAGTGCTGATGAAGAAGAGAAAGGGAAAGACGTATAGAAGGTGGAGGTGCAGGGACCAAGCACATGGAGTTGTCTAGAGAGTGGCAAGTAGTTCCATGCGGCTTGAGCACTGTTGCTGCCCAGAAGTGCACGGTAGGAGATGAAGGCAAAGGGTAGGCTAAGTACAGACTTAACGTGTGGCCTAAGCATGGAATTTCCAAACAAGAAAATGGCAGTTTCCCTAAAAGAGAGCAGACAACTTCATTTCTTTTTCTAAGACTGTTCTGGCATGGTAGTAGTCTCTGACTGTGGTTCACAGTGAGTGCTTCAGGGCTTTTTATCTTTTCAAAGCTATAGCATTCAGTTTTGTCTTCAGCAGATACTGTTCTGGTGCTGACCAAATGAAAGCCTACTTTTAATAAGGTGTCAAGCAGTAAGCTGAGGACATTTGCTCCATTAGCCAATTTTCGGTTATCAGGTTTTATAGAAACATACCTGGAACACACAAAAAGAAATTTAAACATAAAGCATTCCATTAATAACTGGCAAAACTACATACATAAATTTGACTTATAACTTCAAAAGCATTATATCATTTTCAATCTTTTTTTTTTTAGAAACCTCATTTACAAATCCAAATTTGTAGTTTTGGGTACTGAAAAAAGAGACCTTATGAATTCCAAAGTCATTTTGATTGGCTCAGTACCTATAGTTCAGCACCAAGGGCACCCGCCACATACACCAGAGCTGGCAGGTTCTAACCCAGCCCACGCTTGCCAAACGACAACTATAACCAAAAATTAGCCCGCGTTGTGGCAGGCACCTGTAGTCCCAGCTACTTGAGAGGCTGAGGCAAGAGAATCGCTTAAACACAAGAGTTTGAGGTTGCTGTGAGCTGTGACACAACAGAACTCTACCAAAGATGACATAGTAAGACTGTCCCCCCCCACAAAAAAGTAATTTTGATTCCACATTTAGAAATATAACCAACATTGATGGATTTCATTGGGAAATTGTTTTTTGGACCAAACAATTTGATCAAAATTTAATTGTCTTTTAATTTTTTACATAGTATAATCTATTCCCAATTTTTATTCTGAATTTGCTTTTAATCAATTTAATTGATCAATTTCATCGATTGTTTTTAAGGAAACTGTACATTTAAAAATTTTCTCCCCAATCTAATTTTACCAATTATTAAGAACTGATATTATGAATTGCCTTTTGTGACTTACTCCTACCAATCCATTTTTTATATGAAATTCTACAGACATAAAATGTCAAGATTTTAACTGTCATCTTTTACTCTGTAATTGTCCATTGTCAAATAGTAAAACTTGGGGTTAAAAAGCCTCTGTAATGGAAACAGCAAAATTTTTTATTCCCTGGGCAACTCTATAAGACCAATACACATAAGTCAAGAAATATAATACCTGAACTTTTTGGATTGCTCTGTCAGTTTTAACAATGTCAACATAACATGTCTGCATAGATATAACTACATTACCCCTTTTCTGCCATCAAGAATGTTTTTTATCTCTTTGTGTCTCTTACTATTTGTGAGAAGTGAAGGAAAGGATAACTTAGATTAGTTCCAGTCAGAAACCTAAATAGTTTTATGGAATAAAAAGGTGCTTGGAGGGGCGCCTGTAGCTCAGTGGTTAGTGTGCCGACCACATGATCCAGGGCTGGTGGGTTCAAACGGCCCAGGTGAGGCGTGGCGGGCACTTGTATTCCCAGCTACTTGGGAGGCTGAGGCAAGAGAATCCCTCGAACCCAAGAGTTGGGAGGTTGCTGTGAGCTATGACATTATGACACTCTACTGAGGGTGACAGAGTGACACTCTGCCTCAATTAAAAAAAAAATGCTTGGAGACATCCCTAACCTTTTAATAATTGTGACTGAAATAGAATGGTTGTTGATTCTCATGTTTAGGAACTTATTCTAGGCAAAGAAAACAATTTAATAGCAAGATCTAAGAAATATCAAACTGCAAAGCACATCAAAAAAAAAAATACTAATGTTTGTTACAGCAAATTTTTAACATAAGGAAATCATTCCATCTGCCCCCAAGTCCCAGATCTTGATTGTATAGCCTCGAAATTTTGACAAAGAGAAAAACAGTTACACACCATCTTATAAAAGAATTAAGATACAAATAGCAGGCTCAGCGCCTGTGGCTCAAGTGGCTAAGGTGCCAGCCACATACACCTAAGGTGACAGGTTCGAATCCAGCCCAGGCTACCAAATAACAATGATGGCTGCAACCAAAAAATAGCTGGACGTTGTAGTGGGCACCTATGGTCCCAGCTACTTGGGAGGCTGAGGCAGGGGACTTGCTTGAGCCCAGGAGTTGGAGGTTGCTGTGAGCTGTGATGCCACGGCACTCTACCTAGGGGGACAGCTTGAGGCTGTCTCAAAAAAAAAAAAAAATGATACAAATAGCATGTATATATAGTTAGTAGATGATAACAAGTAAAATGCACTTAAAAGAAATATTGAGGGTGGCGCCTGTGGCTCAAGGAGTAGGGCACCGGCCCCATATACTGGAGGTGGTGTGTTCAAACCTGGCCCCAGCCAAAACTGCAAAAAAAAGAAAAAAAGAAAAAAAGAAATACTGAGCTAATTAAAGTAATTGATTCCCATTTGAGGCCAAACTGAAAACTAATAGATTTCAAGGCACAAGAATGCAATAGAAAAAACCAATGAGAAATAGAAAATCTAAACTTATTTTAAAAATTTAAAGGCAACTGTATTTTTACATTTGAGCCAGTTTAAAAAGGAGAAGTCAGAATGAAGGCTACCAAAGAGACTCTAGAATCCTGTGACCATAACTTGAGCTTGATAATATGGTTATCACATAAATGGGCATCTATAAGATGCAAGCCAAATGTTTCTAGTACTGTGAATTCGCTAGGTTGCTAGGTTAACAACTTAATAGAGTGGTAAAACATAAGCTGAATGACACACTAAACTATTAGGAGTCTTTCAGCCTTACTTCTGTGCTTTCCACCTTCCAAAAACATCTGAATAAACAGATTAAGATCAGGGAATGTAAAAAAAAGAAAAAATTGGTAACTGGGCAGTTAAGTACTTTTCTTTTCTTTTTTAAATAACAGGGAGGGCTTTATTTCAGCTGTTGGAGCAAAACAACATAGAATTCAAAATGGCCACACTCCCCAACTCTCTGGGTCTTCTCCTTTTTATCCTCAGTCAAAAAGTTCCAGCCCACAGGTACCTTTCTCATTGGTCAGTTTGAATTAAGCTGGAGAAGCTGTTCCAGCCCCGATAGAACTATAGGATTTCACAGAAGAGGCAAGTTCCAGGTTCCAGGAAGTTAAGTCTACAAATTCTTATGAGCTGAGTCACCATGGGGCTGGGGGGATGCTGCAGGTGTATCCTTGGGGTCTCCTTGAGAAGACCTCTGTTCTCCTAGACCTCACCTTTCCCGGGTATCCTCTCTCATTCTCCCCTTTGAGACTCCATATATATTTTAATTTGGGGTCTCAACATCAGCTTGTTTCTGCAGGAGCCTGTATTAATTTAGAAGATTGGCTCCAGGGGTTACACTGATTATGGAGCAATCCGCCTTCACTACTTCTTTTTTTTTTTAAGATTTTTATTTATTTATTTTTTAGAGACAGAGTCTCACTTTATTGCCCTTGGTAGGGTACCATGGCATCACACAGCTCACAGCAACCTCCAACTCCTAGGCTCAGGTGATTCTCTTGCCTCAGCCTCCCAAGTAGCTGAGACTACAGGTGCCCACCACAACGCCCCACTATTTTTTGTTGCTGCAGTTTGGTGGGGCCGGGTTTGAACCCACTGCCCTTGGTATATCGGGCCAGCGCCTTACTCACTGAGCCACAGGTGCTGCCCCCTTCACTACATTGAGCACATTTCTTTTGCTGCAGTCCTCACTGTCTCAGGTGCTCTCTATTATACATTTTCACTTTTCACATTCGACTTTACACCACTTTTCTACAAAATCTAAGGCACATACGTATTTCTGGTCTGTCCTATAGATTCTTTCCCTGTTCCTTCTGCTGCAGCACTTTTGCATAGCTCTGCCGGCATCAAACTTCAGTCACCTGGCTGGGCTTTCCCTATTTCTCTGGTCTGGATCAGCATTCAGATTTCAGGGACTGTGACTCCTCTCGGGTCCTCTACCCAGGCCTTAATTTTACCGTGGTGGGCGGCTAATATACATATGGGTTTTCACTTTTGGGCAGTTATGTACTTTAAAGTGTGCATTTTAACACTGGAGTTTTTATCCCAGTCGCCAGAGATCTCCATTATGTCACTTTATGCAGATTAATCTCTACTTTGAAATTGGTACTATATAAAAAAAAAAATCACAAACACATGGGATAGAAAACCTTCTCAACTTCAAACAACTGAAAAGAATAGCAGTTGGTCACACACATACATGCAAAAGTTCATTTTAAAAATAGTTCTGATTTTGGAATTATCTATGGTGGAAGTTTAAATACCTTTCTCATGTTAAGATGAAGAAAAATTTCTGTGCTGTTTAAATGTTTAAGAAGCAATTAAAAAGATGGGGGCTATGTATACAGAGGAATATGTAAATTTTTGTTTCTTTTTTTTTTTCGAGATTATAACAACTTTCTCCAAATGCATGGCTTTTAAGACGTATTTATTAATAGTATTTCCAGGACATCCTCTTAAAATCAACAACACCAAATTTCGTCAAGTTTCTTTTTGAAGATGATCCCCAAAGAGGTCATAATTAATCAAATTTTAAAAGCTAAGCAATTGATCATTTCCCTTCTGTTTAAGTATCCCACCAATGAAAATAAAATTGTACACAGAGGTACCAGGTTTTCTTCACAATCACCCTATTGACTGCCTCTTTTCCCAATATGACATTTCAACCTCTTTGGAAGGACAGGAATTTATGAAGTATAAAAACTTAAGAACTGTCATACTGTTACACTGCCCAGTGATCTCTAGTTGGTAAGCAGAGAGGCAGACGCTGATATCCTTCCTGATGACCGCTGCTTAAGTTAAAAAGTATATTTTATTTTAAATGCTATCAATAAAGAATATAGGCCTTTTTTTTCCCTCTTAAAAATTAAAGCCTGCTTTCACAGTAAGTAAAATAACAGAATAGTATTAAGACACTTTTAAGGGGGATAAAAAAAAAGTCTGTGACAGCAGAGTGGAAATCAGCCGTAGGGTGCAGCAAGCGTAGAGGTAGAAAGTGAATAATTGACTCAGGAGCAACTATCTTTAACATTTTGACAGCCTGCCGCAATATTGTGAGTTATATTAGGAGCCAAGGAAGTTAACAGAATACCAAATTTGCCATGAGATACATCTGCCTTTAGGAGTGTTTAAAAATAAAGCTGCATGAAGAAAAATCAGTAGTCAAATCACAAGGACTAAAAGAACAAACACATACAAGGTGTAAGGAAATCAGAAGCTATTGAGCAAACCTTTATTATGTTCAAGTTACTAAAAGAGTATCTTTAAAAAAATAATGCAGTTCTTTTCTAAGCCAAATTTATTAGCAATGGAACATAACCTATAAAATTATTTCCTCCTACAATTTGAATTACCATTGTCCTAGCTTTGCCTCTGCAAATGCCTCTGCAATCTTCATTTATTCCTACTGATCCACATAATACACATAACAATAATCTCTTTCACTCTGAGGAGTATCCCAGTTTGGAGAATAATTATTTGATCATTCTAGCCAACTCCACTGGTTATCCCAAAACAACTTTGAATAATCATTTTTCCAAGAATGATTGAGGAACTTTCAGTTTTGAAGGAAAACTTCAGGTACTGTTGTAGAAGAGAGTTAGTTCAGAGTACAAAATTACCTGACTCCAGTGTGGTTATCAGTAGTGCTGTCAGAGCTGCAGTGGAAAACCAGGTCATGGTAAGGTCTTTGTGGAGGTAGCTGAAGTGAAGTTGTCTGAGAAGACAAAGAGTTGCCACTCCAGGCTAGTGCTAAAGGTTGCTCTGTAAACACTGTAATCCTCTCAGTTAGGATCTCAATTGTTTTGCTGCAAGAGCCAAACACCATGAAAAAAGCTTTAATGTTCCAGGTCTGGACACACACCTCCACAAGAGCAGCCATGGCTGTTCCAGGTGCTGGGTTAAAAGGTCAGCCAGAGAGTCAAGTTCATAGAAAAGAGCCCCTCTCAGAAGCCTGTGATAGTCTGAAAAGTTAGTAGGTAATAAAAGCTGGTGAATTCTCAAAAAATCTAAAATAAAACACCATCTCTGCCCACAAAAATATAGCCATCAACCATCCTGAATTCTTGGTCTCTGCTAATATTCGAGCCAACTAGGAGGCAGGAAACTGCTTTAGGGTAGCAAATCTGGTTGTGAGTATCTTCCCTCCCACATTCAGAGTAACCAGCAAATCTGGTTTTGAGTATCTTCCCTCCCGCATTCAGAGTAACCAGTTCTTGACCACTCATTCTTCCCTAGCTTCAAACCAGAGGCTGCCATCAGCCAGACTTAAAAAGAACTTGTAAATCAACTTGTAACCACAAATGTTTCTGCTTATATATAACCAGACAATATAGAGGAGGGAAGAGTAACAAAACCACAGATTTAGATTCCCAGGTAACTACTACAAGGCAAATAGTATGTCCATAGCTGTGTTTGCAAATCTGAGTTGCTTGGGAACTTGCAGCACATAAAATGAAAAAGCAACAAACTGGTGAAAAACCAAATAGTTTAAGGAAAACTGCCAGTGCACCTGAGGATAGACATCAAATGGATCCCTTTTCTGTATTTCATAAAAAACTTTATAGAAAGCTGATATAAATCTGTATTTTAAAAAGATTACTGGGAGCAGAAAACTACTCCCCTTCCTAAGACCCTCTCAGCTACCATCAGCCTTTGCAGCAGAGTTAAGATTTTACAGATAAATGTCTTAAATTCTTATGATCCTCTTAGTAATTTAGTGGCCAAATCATTAGTTATCTGTTAGGAATAAGGCAGCCATTACCTCAGCCTACCAAGCTTTATCTTATTTGACTGTTCTCACAGCTAGAAAGTAATGATTTCTTCTGTACTTTAAATTTAGTTGTCATCTTTATCCTTGTCCCCACTTCACAACCAAATTAAAGGACTGCGGTAAAAGCACTAGGCCCTCAAAGTCTACTTCACCTAACTTTCAAAGGAATGTCTTGTTCCCTGACACAGATAAGACAAACTAAAGAACAGTTGTAAGATAAAGTTACTTCTTTGTTTTCATCTGAATTCTAGGCAAAGTGAGAAAATTAAGTATTTTTATTTTATAGGAGATAGGGTGTCTTCATCTCAGGGAAGCATTAGTATTCAGCTGATTACTCTGTACTTTATAATGGCTTACAGATTGTTTCATCTATTGTTTAAGTCTTACTACACTTAAAATTCTGTAAGTGGATTGGGGTGATTATACAGTTGCTATGATACTTTGGAACAACACAACACTCTGCTGCCAAAATAAGGGTAGATGTCCTATTTCCTGCTCTTGCCAGGTGTTAGATTTCTTTTTTAACCAATGCCTTTGCTTGTACTGCTACCTAGTATTTCTGTATTTCATCACCTTTGATAAAAAAATCTTTAGAAAACAAAGGAGAAAGGGGCCAGGCTAAAATCTCCACCCTCTTAAAAATGTAAACTTACCATAAGAAAATTACCAGTTTTTGTTTATATAAAATTTACATTTTGCTGATAAAGGACTCAAACTTCTATAGAAAAACTTGTAAATCCCCCTGTATCTTCAAAGCAGCTCTCCTTCTCAAAAGAACGTTCACTGTCAAAAACAGTTCCTTTACAAGAGTAGCCTTTACCGCATGTTTAATGAATAGTCACTACTAATACTACCCACCCTCATCAGGATAGTATTAGATCATATGATCTCTCAACCTCTGTATCATGAGCAATATGAGGAAGAAGATAATTATTTCAAGAAGCAACCTTTAAAAAGAAAAAGAGGGTTCAGGACAATACTACTAAGTTTCATTTTTATCTTTATAAACTACCTAATTTTAACAGTACATATGGACATTACTTTCGAAAAGAATACTTTTGAAGGAAAATACATGACTGGAATCTTGACCAAATCTGATTTACTACACTGGTTTCTAACAATCTCTAACAAAAGACAAAGAACTGCATACTTGTAAGAGATTTTATAATAGTTTATATTTGCACACAAATTCTGCCACATTGTTCAGCACCACCAAAGTAAAATTCTTGAATCTTTCACTGAAAATGAAAAATCCATCTGTCACCTGTTCCCAGTAAAAAACTGATTGTTCTACAAAATTGGCTGATTTTGTCAGATAGGAACTGAAGTTTGAAAGATAGTCTTTCCAAGTAGCCAATTCATCAAATAAAGACCATTCCAGGAATATAGTAGGACCAAAGAAAACAACAAGGCCAAAGAGAAGGACCACCAAAAATGACTGGTAAAAGCTCCAGGGAATTTTACTAATGAATGTGCCAGTGTCTTGAGGCAAAGAAAGTTTATCCACATCTACTAGTTTAATGTCCTCCCACTGACTTGTATCAAAGTTCTTCATAACAGGGCTTGTGGGCAAATTAGATGGCGGTAAAGGAGTTTCCCTGATTACTTTGATTTTCTCTCTGAACTCCTGCATCTGTTGCAGAAATATGATGGGTTCTGACACATCTTTGAAAGCCTCAGCAATGTTAAAGGCCATCCGTTGCTCCTGCAAGATGGTGTTGAGTTTGTTGATTTCTGGGTCATATGCCTGCATAACTGCAAGTTTCATGGTCTCAAAGTCAGAGAGGATTTCATTCTTTTTTTGATCCAGGGTGTGTTGTAACTTCTCAAAAAACTCCTTCACTTTATCTGAATCTTTAGTCAGTAACTGTAGGGACTTCCTCTTGCTAGTTTCCAAAGTATCCAAGCGAGAAAGGGCATCTCCTCGACGCCAGGTCTCAAAGCTCTGGAAGAGGGACTCGAAGGCATCCCTCTCCTGAGCATAGGCATCTTCAATAGAACAGAAGACATGCTTGGTGTGGTCACCACAAGTAGCACAGACCCCACAAATCAGCTGCATATCAGTCAGGCAGAAAATGTTCAGAGGCTGCCCCAAGTGTCCTTTGCATACTGGCATTTTGGGAGAGACTTTGATCTTGTTATACTTTTCTACAATGCCCTTCAAGGAGTAATTGACCTGTAGGCTGTTAACTCCAGTGGCCGAAGTTTCCTTACGGCATGTGGGGCACTTGAATGGAGATGGTCTCCACAATGAATTCCGCACATTCCCCTCGAAGATACCTTCTAAACATTTTTTGCAGAAGTTGTGGGAGCAAGGCAAAACTCGGGGATCATCAAACAGGCTGCAGCAAATTGGGCAAGTGAGATCTTCTTCAAGCAGCTCCATCACATCCTACCAAAGAGAAAAAAAACATTCTATTTTACGCCAATAATCCCCTCCACTAGAACTATATAATAATTAGAAAAAACTACCTTCATGTTAAAATGATCTTTCACCACTAAAATAACCAGCAAAACCAAGGAAATAAGTGACAATTTGGGAAAAGAATGCATACCAACCCAGTTTTAATCCACTAGCACTAGAACAAACCCCTTAATAGCAGGGCACCCTGCACACAAGGCCTCTGTGTGGGCTTCTCAATAACAGGGTGGCTGAGACAGGGTTAGGACTAGGACAACTGCAAGTTGAGCCAGCAGGCCCCAACTGATTGTTTTAAAACAGAGCTGACTATTAGCTGCCAGAAACAAAGCTATTCAGTGTCTGTAACAGAATGGGCTCTTTACTCTGGGCCTATAAATATAAAATGGGATGTTGTTTAAAAGAAAGCAGCACAAAAATATAAATCCAAGCATGTACTCTCATGCAGATTTTTATTAGGAATTGGCATATTTTTCTATTTCAAAAGCAAGATTACAATTTTTTAAATCAGGCAAAGACAAGATGAGAGCTGCAATTCACTCTTACAGAATTAAATGACATTTCCTTGGTGTTTTTAAACCACGAAAACAGCAGTCAAAGCCATCTTGAGCATCAATTCTCAACAGTGTGATGGGCGGAACTTCCTTCTTTCAGCACATCTATGAGGTCAAAACTACTTTCATAATAATATGTTTGATTTTGAGCCAATGGTGTAAAAACGATGGTGGATAGACACTCCCAGCACCTCAGCGGGGATCAAGCAGGGCAGTTAGAAGCACTGAATGTATCACTAGTCACTACTGTTTTTACCACCACGCATCCACGACTGTTTTAAGTGGGGTAAGAATGAGGGAGTGTTGACTTTTGGGAGAGTATCAAAAAAAGATCCGCAATTATCTGGAAAAGCTATTAAAATATTCCTTCTTTTACCAACTACATTCTGTGTATGATTAGGGTATGTATGTATGTGTATACATTTTCTTTTTTTTAAGATAGTGTGATCACAGCTCATTGCAGCCTCAAACTCCTGGGCTCCCCAGTAGCTGTGACTACAGGCATACATCACCACTCCCAGCTAATTTTTCTTCTTTTTTCTAGAAATGAGTTCTCACTATGTTGTCCATTCCTCAAACTACTGGCCTTGAGCAATCCTCCCACCTCTGCCTCCCAAAGTGCTGGGATTACAGGTCTAAGCCACCGCTCCTGGCTTTCATCATCTATTTCAACCAAAATAATTTATTGCAACAGGTCAAATGCAGAAGCAGACCAAAGACTACAGCTGTCTTCTACTAAATAGCCATTCATCGTACATATATTAATGCCATGCTTTTCATAATTTTGTTTTGAAACATTTCTTTTCCCTAATTTGTTAACGTTAATAGGTTTATATCATTGTTATTTTAAATGAATTAATTTACTTTTAAATTAAATTTCAGTTTTTCTAGTACAGTAAACATCTACAGACAATACACACATAACTGCTCTGGTTTTTAAGAGTGTAAAGATATCCTAAGACCAAAATATTTGAGATCCCTTATCTAGAGAATACAATTTCTCAATGCAAATATATTATTTTATTTGATTTGATTTTTTTTTTTTTTTGAGACAGAGCCTCAAGCTATCCCCCTGGGTAGAGTGCCATGGCATCACGCTCACAGCAACCTCCAACTCCTGGGCTCAAGCAAGTCTCCTGCCTCAGCCTCCCAAGTAGCTGGGACCACAGGCGCCCGCCACAACGCCTGGCCATTTTTTGGTTGCAGCCATCATTGTTGTTTGGCAGGCCCGGGCTGGGGATTCGAACCTGCCACCTTAGGTGTATGTGGCTGGCACCTTAGCCGCTTGAGCCACAGGCGCCAAGCCCAAATAATTATTTTAAAATGTACATTCATTCCTAAAGTTGTAAAACCAAAAATAGTGGTACATATTTATACATTTAGTTTACTCATGCATACATTTTACACACACATACACGTCACATTGCCACCAAAGTCATAAAATAGGACCTAATAATTTGTAAGCCATCTTATAATAAAAAAATAATTTTTAAACAATAATTTCAACAGTCATACATAACTGGAACTTTATCTAGATAGTAAATAGTTTCCAAAAGGTAAGATGAGAATGATGTTCAGTGCCTATAATTCCACTACTTGGGAGACTGAGGGAGGATTATGTGTGCCCAAGAGTTCAAGGGTGCACTGAGCTATGATTGTACCACTGCACTTCAGCCTGGGCATCACAGCAAGACCCCACCTCTAAAATAAATAAAAGGAAGAATGAGCTGAGCTTGTAGGGCCACTTTGTTTATGATTTTATATTAGGTTGTGAGATACATGAGTACATATTTATAACATATGTAAAAGTACATATTATTCTATCTCAAATTTAGTATCATTGAACAATTAGTTGATTTTTCTGAAAAATCTTTTTTTCTTTTTTTTTGCAATTTTTGGCCAGGGCTGCATTTGAACCTGCCACCTCCGGCATATGGGGCTGGCGCCCTACTCCTTTGAGCCACAGGCGCCACCCCTGAAAAATCTTTTTGATGTGAGAAGAAGCATTGGGAAGAGAATGGCTACAGAGACAGATTAGCAGTGGTTCTCAACCTGTGGGTCGTGAGCCCTTTGGGTGTCGAACGACCCTTTCCCCTTTCACAGGAGTTGCCTAAGACCATAGGAAGACACATATTTCCAATGGTCTTAGGAACCAAGGCATTGCTCCTCATGTGTGGAGGTCACCACAACATGAGGAACTGTATTAAAGGTTTGTGGCATTAGGAAGGTTGAGAACCACTGGATTAGTGTGCCAGGAGGTTGCCACACATCTGTAAAACATTATGACACTTTAGAACAATAGAGATAAACTTCTGATGATCCTCTAATCCTGATCCTATTCCACATTTTATCAACTCCACTACTCTCTCTTATCTTTCACCTAAGAATTCTACACAGATTTTTGAGTAGGCAATAAAAACAGGAAGGGGGTGGAGGGCAGCACTGAGTAAAATAAACCTAATTTACTCATCCTTATAAGATTTATATTTCCAGGGATGGCCCCTGTGGCTCAAAAGGGTAGGGCGCTGGTCCCATATGCCAGAGGTGGTGGGTTCAAACCCAGCCCTGGCCAAAAAAAAAAAAAAAAAAAAAATTTGTATTTCCAGAGAATTCTATCCAAGTGTATCAAGTATATAAGAGGAAAATAAAGGATACACCAAGTGGTTGGGATCAAGAGAAGAAAAAGGGCACCCAAGGCAAAGATAAACTTTGAGGAAACCTGAGAATGATAGTGCAGTAGGGGCCAAGAAGAATTTTCAGGCAATGAATTTTAAGTATGATCAAAACTGAAAAAGAAAATGTCACACACGGGAAAATTTAGAAATAATAAATAGTTATTCCAAGTAAGTTATTTAAGTAAGTCATGATGAACCAGAGGGAGAAAAAAAATACTTGGAAAATCTCTTAAAAAAAAATTGCATCAAAATCACAAGAGATCCTCCTCTTGTTTCATTTTCACTGATAAAACTTACCAATTTTGGTTTCTAATTAAAGATTCTTTATTTTCATTCACTTTAAAAGCTAAATACTATTTTATCTTCCTTCCTTACCTTTAATGCCTTTTCCCCATGCTCAAAACTTTCTCTAGGACAAAACTGTGTGACCACTTTCACAGCTCTACCACCTGAGACAAAAACACAGCAGGTTTCTTTGTTACTTTGAATTTTAAAGGAAGATATGTAATAATTCAAATTTTTAGTCTCATGGAAAAGGGTACTTCTTGGCTTGGTGCCCCGTAGTTCAGTGGTTAGGGTGCCAGCCACATACATAGAGGCAGGTGGGTTCAAACCCAGCCTCGGCCTCAAAAAAATACCTGGGGGTTGTGGCAGGCGCTTATAGTCCTAGCTGCTTGGGAGGCTGAGGCAAGAGAATTGCTTTGCCCAAGAGTTTGAAATTGCTGTGAGCTGTGATCCCATAGCACTCTATCAAGGACAACATAGTGAGACTCTATCTCAAAAAAAAGGGGGGGGGGGTTACTCTTTACAGTAAAAAAACTTAATAGAATCTTAAAGTATGGGCTAACACATAAAATCTTCAGAAATTGACAAAAGCTTACTCCTTTGACATGAATGAAAGTACACATCCCTATAACCTCTTCTGGGGGGCTAGTTTTTTTCCCCCATAAAACTATAGAAGTCAAGGAACTTTATGTAAAGTCATTGCTCACTGTTCAAACTTCCCCCCAGAGTCAAATTAAGTATATGAAGGCAAACAAGTTTTCCACGATTCATTTCTTCCTTTGAATGTTTCTGAATACCAAAAAAAGCTGAATTTTAAAGCACAAAAATTTATTTTCCTACCAAGTAAAAATTTCCCAAGTATTTTATACTAACAATGAAAATAGCTAAATATTTATTAGTTGTCTACCACTTCTCTAGAAAAAAGTCAACTTTGTTCTTCTACCATAAGTACAAATATTTTGTAACACACTTCTTACATTTGCATATAATAAAATTCACTTTTTGGTGTACAGTTTTATTTTTGACAAATGCATCATTGCATAACCCCACTACATATTTTTTTCAACAAACTGTCAAGCTATCCACAAACAAGATTACAAAAAGTGCTTTATCAGTCCTACCAACAGGTTCTACAAATGAGAAATACAAAACCACTAAAATACTAGAAATTAAAAAGCCAACATTACAAAGGAAAGGAGTCATAAAATAGTAAAGAAAATCATGTATTCATTAGATTTCTCCCTCTTAGAATTCCTTTATTTTTAAAAGATCATCCCAAAATGATTATACTAGAAAGGTGTTCATTCATTTACTCTTAAGCAAAAATGAATACTTTCCTTGTAAAACCTACTAGTAAAAGAAACTTTCCTATTAAGTCTGAATTCCATTGGTCCTCAGCAACATAAAATTGTCTAAAATGTCACGCCTGATTTTTTTCATAGCTCTTTAGAGTACAACAACAAAAATCCAATATATTAATGCTCTGTATCTTAAGGATTTAACCCAACTTTCCATCTGGCTTTGAGGCATCTTTGAATT
The DNA here is from genome assembly GCF_000181295.1 of Otolemur garnettii. Taxonomy (NCBI): domain Eukaryota; kingdom Metazoa; phylum Chordata; class Mammalia; order Primates; family Galagidae; genus Otolemur; species Otolemur garnettii. The sequence goes on from NW_003852577.1 coordinate 1,667,744, forward strand.
CAGGCATTTTTTTTCTTTTCATTTTTTTCTTTTTTGAGACAGAGTCTCACTTTGTCACACTTAAGAGAGTGCCCTAGCATCATGCCTCACAGCAACCTCAAACTCTTGGGCTCAAGTGATCCTCTTGTGTCAGCCTCTTAAGTAGCAGGGACTACAGGCACCCACCACAACACCTGTTTTTTTTTTAAGAGACAGAGGTCTTGCTGTTGCTCAGCAACTCCTGAGCTGAAGCAGTCTACCTGCCTCAGCCTCCCAGAGTGCTAAGATTACAGGCATAAGCCACCACACTAGGCCCTGAATTCAGGAATTTTAAGACAGTACCTAAACATCAGGTAACTCAACAGCAAATGGTGAAACTGTCACTTCACAAACTAAATTATGCTAAACTCTACTAAACAGAACCACCAATCTCACCTTGAAAGAACTGTAATAAAATTCACTTTTTTAACAAAATCATTTCCTCTCAGCACAGGAATAATAATCTTATTTTTCAAACAGTGTGCTATATTCCATTTTAGTATGAAATTGTTTTCTCAAAATTAACTAGTTAACAACTACTGAATCTAAGTAGAAGATGTAAAGATTATCATATTCTTTTGAATTTTCTCCTATGTTTGAAATTTTTCTCAATAAAAAGACAAAGACAAAAAAGGCTAATTATAAGAAAATACTGAGTTAAAAAAGTAAAACCTAAGGCATGGTGCAGTGGCTCACACCTGTAATCCTAGCATTCTGGGAGGCTGAAGCAGGTGGACTGCCTGAGCTTATAGGTACAAGACCAGCTTGAGCAAGAGCGAGATCCCCTCTAAAAATAGCCAGGCATTGTGGCAAAGGCCTGTAGTCCCAGCTACTCAGGAGACTGAGGTAAGAGAATCACTTGAGCCCAAGAGTTTGACGTTGCTGTGAGCTGTGCCATCATAGTATTCTATAGAGGGCAACAAGTAAGACTTTGTCTCAAAAAATAAAACCTCAGGGCCAGATGTCATGGTTCACAGCTGTAATCCCAGCATGTTGGAAGGCCAAGTTGGAGGATCACTTGAGGCCAGGAGTTGAGACCAGCCTGGGAAATGGCAAGACCTTGTCTCTACAAAAAAATGTTTTTTTAAAGGCCAGGCATAGTGGCCTATGCCTATAGTCCCAGCTACTTGAGACTGCTTCAGCCCTGAGTTTTACAGTGAACTATGGAGAGGAACCTACACTCTAACCAGGGCAACAGAACAAGACCTTGTCTCAAAAAAAAAAAAAAAAAAAGTAAAACCTCACAAACACTAAGCTAATCTGGCATGATACTGCTTATCTTTTATAAAATAAAAACTCTTATTACTGGAAGTCTCTGGATCCAAGCCTATGAGAAGACTTGACACACCACTCTGGCTCTCAGTCTATGACCTTTGACAAACCACTTATATACAGTTTTTCTCATTTATACAACTGTTTTGAAAGGTATATAATCATATAGGAAAATCATTTAAAAGTTTCTATTTTAAATACTCCCCAGCAGTGTGTTAACTATGGCTTTTAGAAACTCTTCCATGACTTAAATAATCAAAAGAGGAAAAAGTATGACTTAGAGGGAATGAGTTTTCAGATATAATCTCAAAAAAGGAAAGCATAATATACTGCTTATGGTATATAAAATACATAATTATTATGTGGCTCTTGCAACAATAGTAACTTAACTTTTTCTGGCATTAAAGAATGAGTAGTTAAAACTTTGTCCAAAGATATTTCTTGCAGGGTTCCTGATATGTAGGGTTTGAACAAAAAGTTCACCAACTTGAAAAGCTCACCTATTCAGATTCTTCAAAAAGGCTTGTTGAAAATAATGAAAGATAAAGTTGGACAGTACATACTTGTCAAGGGAAACACAACAATATGAAGAGACTTCAATAATTAACATCTATGCACCCTATCTAAATGTTCCCCAATATATAAAATAAACCCTAACTGATGTGAAAATATGATATCGTCCCACACTATAATAGTTGGAGATTTTAACACTCTGTTGGCAGTACTGGACAAATCCTCCAAGCAGAAACTAAACAAAGAAGTAATGGACTTAAACAAGACACTGGCACAAATGGACTTAACAGATATTTATAGAACACTTTATTCTAACAAAACTGAATACACATTCTTCTCATCAGCCCACAAATCATCTTCCAAAATTGATATCTTAGGACACAAGGTTAACCTCAATAAATTCAAAATAATAGAAATTATCCCCTGTATCTTCTCAGACCATCATGGAATAAAAGTTGAACTTAACAGCAACAGAAATCTTCACACTCAAATAAAATTATGGAGACTAACCTTATGCTGGATCATAGATGAGATCAAGAAGGAGCTCATTAGATTTCTGGAACAAAACAATAACAAAGCCTCAAACTATCAAAACCTGTGGAATGCTGCAAAGGCAGACTTCAAAGGGAAGTTCATAGCATTACATGCCTTCATCAAGAAAACAAAGAAAGCAAGTCAGCAACTTAATGGGCCATCTCAAGCAACTGGAAAAGGAAGAACAATCTAAACCCCAAGCCAACAGAACAAATAACCAAAATTAGAGCAGAACTAAGTGAAATTGAACACAAAAGAATTATTGAGAAGATCAGTAAAACAAAACGTTGGTTCTTTGAAAAGATTAATAAAATCGATAAACCCTTGGCTAGTCAAACCAGAAACAGATAAATAACATCTCTAATAACTATAATCAGAAATGAAAAAAGGGAAATAACAACAGATGCCACAGAAATACAAAAGATTCTCAACAATTACTATAAAAAACTATTTTCAGAAATATGAAAATGTAGAAGAGATGGACTGATTATCTGGAAACAGGATACTTTCCAAAACTCAGCCAAAAAGATTTAGAAATCTTGAATAGACCAATATCAAGTACTGAAATAGCATCAATTGTGCAAAATCTCCCAAAAAAGAAAAGCCTTGGCCTAGATGGGTTCATACCAGAATTCTATCAAACCTTCAAAGAGGAATTAGTTCCTATGATACATAAACTCTTCCAAAATACACGGAAGGAAGAAATTCTCCCTAACACATTTTATGAAGCAAACCAGGAAAGGACCCAACAAGAAAACTATAGACCGATATCATTAATGAATATCGATGAAAAAATATTCAACAAGATATTAGCAAACAGAATACAACAACACATTAAAAAAGTTATACACCATGATCAAGTGGATTTTATTCCAGAGATGCAAAGGTTGGTTCAACATATGCAAATCCATAAATATACCACATAAATAGAATGAAAAACGGAAGACCATATGATTCTTTTAATTGATGCAGAAAAGGCTTTTGATAATATCTAGCATCCTTTCATGATAAAAACACTCAAGAAAATCAGGCAGTGCCTGTGGCTCAGTGGGTGGGGTGCTGGCCCCATATACCAAGGGTGGCAGGTTCAGACCCAGCCCCAGCCAAAGTACAACAAAAAAATATAGCAGGGCGTTGTGGAGGGTGCCTGTAGTCCCAGCTACTTGGGAGGCTGAGGAAGAGAATCACCTGAGCTCTTGGAGGTTTCTGTGAGCTGTATGATGCTACAACACTCTACCAAGGGCAATAAAGTAAGACTCTGTCTCTAAAACAAACAAAAAAAAACACTGAAGAAAATAGGCTTAGATGGAACATTCCTTAAACTAATAGAGGCCATCTATGGCAAACCCACAGCCAATATCATATTGAGTGAAGCAAAACTGAAAGATTTCCACTCAAATATGGAACCAGAGAAGGACGCCCACTGTCTCCACTGCTATCTAACATAGTGTTGGAAGTCCTATCCATAGCAATAGGGCAAGAGAAGGAGATCACCTAACCCCAGCAAGACTAGCCCACATCACAAAGTCCCAAAGCACCAGATGCTGGTGTGGATGTGGAGAGAAGGGAACACTTCTACACTGCCAGTGGGATTGCAAACTCAGCCTTTTTGGGGAGAAGTATGGCGAAGCCTCAAAGATCTACATGTAGACCTTCCATTTGACCCTGCAATCCCATTACTAGGTATCTACTCAGAAGAACAAAAATCATTTTATCACAAAGGCATTTGCACTAGAATGTTTATTGTGGCTCAATTCATAATTGTGAAGTTGTTGTGGAAGCAACCTAAGTGCCCATGAAGGGATCAACAAACTGTGGTATATCTACCATGGAATACTATTCAGCCATTAAGAAAAAATGGTGACTTTACATCTTTTACATTTACCTGGATAGAGTTAAAATATGTTCTTCTTAGTAAAGTATCACAAGAATAGAAAAATACTAATATGAAACCTATATATATATATATATATAAGCAATATATAAGCAATTACATGCTCATATGAACAATAAAACACAAATATAATCTAATATGGGGGTAGAGGGAGGCAGGAGGGGAAGGTGGGAGGGTGGAGGACCACTGGCAGAAGAAGAGAGGGCTTGAGGCGGGATCTTTAAAAAAAAGAAGAAAATTACTAAGAAGTGATCTTATATATAAATATGTAATTAATCTCTTTCAATGGAGATTTAAAAAATAACAAAAAAAGGCTTGTTGGACTAAGATGGTTTCAAAATATAAAAACCAAGTCATTACCTTACTAGTTTGGACCACTCAGAAAAACTATTTTGTTTCCTTTTCTTCATTTTCTTCTTAGTACGGCTATTTAGCCTTGACTTTTTCTGCTATTTTTAACTCATCTTCCCTGTATCTTTCTTTTCTCTCTCTCTCTTTTTTTTTTTTTTTTTTGAGACAAGAGTCTCACTGTGTCACCCTTGGGAGTGTGCCATGGTGTCATAGCTCACAGCAAACTCAAACTCTTAGGTTAAAGCAATTCTCTTACCTCAGCCTCCCAAGAAGCTGGAACTAGAGGCACCTGCAAGAATGACCAGGTATTTTTGTTGTTGTTGCAGTTGTCATTGTTTTGCTGGTCCAGGCCAGGTTCAAACCTGCTAGCCTTGGTGTATGTGGCTAGCGTCGTAACCACTGTGCTCTGGGCACCAAGCCCCCTATACTTTTCAATACAATCTTTTCATTTCCTCTCATTATGTCCTTATCCCCAACCCTTCTCTTTAACCTTACCTTCCTTTCCCTTTTCTATTTTTTTCTTTTTATAATTTTTGTTTTGTTTTCTTTTGTTTTGCAGTTTTTGGCTGGGGCTGGGTTTGAACCCACCACCTCTGGCACATGGGGCCGGCACCCTACTCCTCTGAGCCACAGGCGCCGCCCCCTTTCCCTTTTCTTTTTCCTGTCACTTGATAATCACCCAAGATATTCTGAAAATTCTGTTAATCTGCAGGATTAAATCAGTGAGGTTTTAGGTTACCAGTTAAGTCAGGTATTCCTATCTCATTTATATACAACTATTGAGAAATCTAGGTAGGCCCCAAATAGTGTTGAACCCCATTCTCCCTACCCAGATGAAATCGATTTGAATAAAATGAGTGTCTGAATTTAAGTAAGACTGTCTATATAGTATCTAATATTATGTGTTAAGTGAAAATAGACATTATTAGATGACTATCAGTAGAAGTGTAATTAGAGGCTGGCAGAGGCTAGAAGTAGTGGTGGTAACTCACACCTGTACTCCTACTACTCTGGGAGGCCAAGATGGGTGGATTGGCTGAACTCAGGGGTTCAAGACCAGCCTGAGCCAGAGCAAGACCCCATCTCTACTAAAAATAGAAAATTTTAAATAAATAAAATAAAATAGAAAAATTAGCTGGGTGTGTGGCGGATGCCTGTAGTCCAAGCTATTTGGGAGGCTGAGGTAACAGGATCACTTAAGCCCAAGCATTTGAGGTTGCTGTCAGCTATGATGCCATGGCACTTTACCTAGGGCACAGAGTAAGACTCTGTCTCCCCTCCACACAAATAAAAATATAAAAGAAATGTAATTAGAGGCTGGGTGTAATAGCTTACAGCTATAATCCCAGCACTTTGGGAGAGTGAGGCAGGAGGATTGCTTAAGGCCAGGAGTTTGAGACCAGCATGAGCAAAATAGCAAGACTCTGTCTCTACGAAAACATAGAAAAATTACCATAGTGATGTGTACCTATAGTCCCAGCTACCTGTAAGGCTAAGGCAAGAGGATCACATGAGCCCAAGAGTTTGAGGTTGCAGGGAGGTATAGTGATGCCACTGTACTCTAAGCTGGGCAACAGATCAAGACTGTCTAAAAATTTAAAAAATAATTGGAAACAAGCGTAGTAGCACATGCCTAGTCCCAGCTACTCCAGAGGCTATGGTGGGACAATCATTTAGCTCAGAGGTCGAGGCCAACCTGGGAAACAGAGCAAGATCCCATCTCTATTTAAAAAAAAAAATGAAATTGGTATGAATGAAGTTCTTTTTGTTCAGTGTAGAATTATACACATATCTTTTTCTAACTAAACCTGACCTATGGAATATATAAAATACTAAGTTCTGCTTGATCTTAAATAATTTTTAGGTTGGTCATATTACATATGCTATGTTGGTACTCCTCAGTTCTTATAATGTTACAGAGGATGAAAGGAAGAGCTCTTCTGAGAGTTAAATTGGGAACTAAGCCAAGTAAGATATAGTTGTAGGGCTTATGCTACAAGGAGACAGTAACTTAAACTGTTAGCAAAAATTTTCAGTTCAGTTTCATCCTTAGAAGGATGTCTACACTGGCTTGGTTCAGCGTCTCACACCAATAATCCTGCACTCTAGGAGGCCAAAGAGGGTGGATTGGCTAAGCTAAAGAGTTCAAGACCAGACTGACCAAGAGGAAGACCCTGTTTTTTCTAAAATATTTCTAGAAAAATAAGCTAGGAGTTGTGCCAAGTGCTAAAACAAGAGGGTCTCTTAAGCCCAAGAGTTTAAAGTTGCTGTGAACTATGACTATGCCACGGCACTCTACCCAGGGTGACAGAGTGAGACTGTTTCAAAAAAGAAAAGAAAAAGAGGGCTCTGGGAACATTAACAACATCCGTAATAGAAATGAAGTAAAAATAGAGTTTACATTATAGAAATTTCTTTATATGAGGCTTGAGTGTACCTTATTCTGTATACCAAAGGATGCCTATATTTGGTCAACTATTTGTTATTAAAGGTAGGCATAGTTCTTTTACTACCATTCTAGTAGCCAGAATACCAGGTCAAGGTAATGACAATGACAATGGCAGTGTCTTTCATAAATAACAAAAGTGGACAATCCAATAATTTAAAGATATTTAAGAAGATGAAATATAAGCAAAAAGGCAATTCCTGACCTAAATTCAGAAATATAGAGCATTTAGAAAGATATAAGTTCTAGAGATCTGTTATACAACATTGTGGCTATAGTTAACAATATTTTACTGTACACTTAAAAATTTAAGGAAACTCTCATGTTAAATGTCCTTACTAAGAAAAAAAAAAAAGATCCTTACCACAGTAGAAAAAAGACATAAAAAGTTGACACTATATTGAAATTACAGAGGTTATCCGCACAGTTTTTGTGTTTTCTTACATCATAAAAGTAATTTGTATTTATTACGGAAAATTTAGAAAGTACAGGAAAAAAGCCACCCATAATGGCCTTAGCAAGGAATAACCATTACTATTATTTTGGTACATTCCAATCCCATGCCTGTATATGTACACACATATTTTAACAAAAGCAGTAGCGTTATATAATTTTCTATCTATTTTTTTCATTTATCACATTTTTCCCCATCAATATGTTATTTTTCAAAAACATAATTGTCCATCTTATGGATATGCTTTCTCACTACTTATTTGGTTTTTTGAAAAAATATATGGTATTTATGTTCGGCGCCCATAGCACAGTGATTAAAGTGCAAGCTGCTTACACTAAGGCTGGCATGTTTGAACCCGGCCCAGACCAGCTAAACAATGGTGACAACCTCAGCAAAAAATAGCCAGGCCCTGTGGCGGGCACCAGCAATCTCAGCTACTTGGGAGGCTGAGGCAAGAGAATCACTTCAGCCCAAGAGTTTGAGGTTGCTGTGAGCTGTGACACCATACCACTCTACCGAGGGTGACATAGTGAAACTCTGTCTCAAAAAAAAAAAAAAAAGTATATATATGTGTATATATATAAAAAACATTTAAGTAAACCCCTTGTAGGGAAAAGTCTTGGTCCACAACTGATTACCTCCTTAGGCAATTCCTTCTCAGCATATCATTTCGTAAAAGAGTAAGGATATTCTTAAGGCTCTTGAAAAGACTGCCAAGTTTCCCTATGTAAAGGATATATTTGTATCCTATGAACTTTAACCAATAACGTATGAGAGTGCCCATGTCTTTAGGTACTTCCTGCCCTTACAAAAGAAATCACATTTTTATGGAGCTTAGTAAACAAAGAACAAGACACACATTACTATACCTACCTGAGTTTGAAATATGAAAAGTTTAAGGCAGTTAACAGGTATGTATCTGTGCACTGTCAATACATATTGGGGGAATAAATGGTAATGAAAGTGATGGGATAGGAATAAAATAGAAATGTCTTAGAACATCTAGCCAGACACCTAATTTTACAAGTGAAAAAACAGGCCTCTCTCTCCAAATGGAGACTTATCATTTGTACACAGCAAACTAGAGCCTTTCTAATTTAGACCTTAGCCAGCAGTTCTCCACCTGTGGTTGTGACCCCTTTGTAACAATGAAATTACATCCTGCATATCAGATATTTACATTACATAACAGTAGCAAAATTATAATTATGAAGTAGCAACGAAAATAGTTTTATGGTTAGGGGTCACCACAACATGAGGAACTGTATTAAAGGGCAGCAGCACTAGGAAGGTTGAAAATCACTGCCTTAGACTATTCAGGTGACTCAAGAATTCAGTATCCTTTTTCATAAATGAAGACATTTAATCATGGGCTCTCTAAAATCCCTTCTAAAATCATTCAGTTTTTACAGATTAGGTTGTAAGAGCCTCTCCAATGAAGGGGAAAGCACCCTGCTTTTGAATACCTAGGTTCAAGTGCAAATTTTACCCTTCATAAAATGAATATTTTTTAAGTACCTATGTCATAATGTTGCTGAAAAGATTAATATGTGAGTATTTTGTAAACTGCGAAACTATATAAATATAAGGTCTTTTATTACATATGTACACAAACACTGTGAAAAGTGTAGATACACATTTAAAGTGTTATGGTAAAGCATGAGTATATTAACCAAGAAAAGGTCCAAAAGAGAGCTGGATTCTCTTCAATTGTAATTTCAAGGGAAGGCAAAACAAATATTACATAGAGTAGCAGGTACAAAGCCCTTTCATGAAAATGGAACTGAACACATCTGAACAAAAGCTGTAGCAAAAGTATACCCAGATAACTTATAAATGTACAGAAGGGAAAGAACAGCCTGGTGTTATGGAAAGACCGCGCACGACACTGAAGTCAACATACACACACAAAATGGTATTTTTAGGGAAGGATAGGACAGCCTGAAGTCGTTTTCCCATTGTGTAAGAAAGAAGTATAACCAGTTAGTCAACAGCTACATGGAGTTCTACTACTACAGGGAGTGTCTATGTAAATTAAATTCTGCTTTTAAAATGTCTGTTATATAATATAAAGGTGTCTAAAATCAAAGAAAACTCAAGCCCTGTTCTACCAGCCCTAGTTAGCAGCCTGAACATTCACTAGGCCCAGGACAAGAAAGGAAAAACCTGTGAAAAAAGAAATGCTGCTGAAGGTTTCTCTTCTTTTGCGATGCAAATCTTTTGAGTATAATACATAAAATAATACTACATATAGAATTGCCAAGTATGCACTCTCTTTTTCTGAGTTTTAACAACATAGAAGAAAAGCCATCAATGAAAGAAGTGGATGGGAACATAAATATTCTACACACAATTTCAAACGGTTCTAGGCCTACTGAAATTAAATGTTTAAAAACATGTAGGTCTAGCATAGGGAAAGGTATTATAGTTTACCTCTGTCCCCTACGAGGTGTATTCCGCAGGGCTACACGTTCTGTATCCTAGAGCAAAGCAGTCAGGGTTTTGGGGTTGTTTGTATTTTTTTCACGTTTTGACTGACAAACTAGAGGCTACTGCAAAAAAGAGAAAGAACGGTATTATCCATTTATTCGCGCAGGCCCCGTACTCTTGACCCTTAATTTTTTCAGTCAGCCCTCCAAACAAAGCCGGCCTCTCGCAGACAGGTCCGTGGAGGCGGGAGCCCGGAGCTCCAGCTTGCTGCGGCTCTCGGAAGCTCCCGGCGCAGGGGCATCATGCTCGCCCCTCCTTCCTGGGGTCGGGGCCGCGAGGCTGCCGCGGGCAGTCCAGACCCGCGCCCCGCCGGGCTGCGCCAGGCCCCCACCCACGCAGTTCCCTGGCCGAGTCCCACCCTGGTGTGGGCTCGAGGACTACCCTCTTCCCCGAGAGGAGCCGGGCGGCGGATACTTATCTCCGACCTCTGGCGACGCGGGAAGAGCCCCGGCCCGGAACCGCGGGGCCCGAGCCGGACGCACCAGGTACGGACACAGAATGCACTGGCGGCGCCGCACGGGCAGTGGCCGCCCCTCCGTAGCCCGCCGCCCGCCGCACCTCGAGCTCCGCCCCGTGGGCTGCTTCCTACTCTCCGCCCCTCGTCGCTCTGGTCCCGGGAGGAGGCGGGCGGAGGCTCTTCCGGCACCGCTCCCCCGCTCCCCCGCGCCGGTGCCCCCGCCCCGCCCCGCCCCGCGGGCTGCTCGCCGTCTTTTCCCCCAGACGCGGTCCTCCGTGGAGCCATCGGGAAGACAGTCTCCCAGTTAAGGCGAGGAGCAATGACATGATTGGGTTTGGATTGTTGTACTTTTTTTTTTGTTCGTTGCATTTTTAGGAACAAAAAAAAAAGCCCAACCCTTCACACCACTTCATCTGCATCCCTCAGCACCAGACGCCGGCCACTGCGGCTCGGGGAACGGAAGCGGCCCCACCCCGCCACCGCGGAGGGCGGGACGAGCACGTCAGAGCCACTGGTTCGGCGGAGTCGCCGGCTCGCGGCCGGACAGCGGCAGGGCTGCAGCCTGGGCGTGCGACCAAAGCGCCACCAAAGTGAGGTTAACTGTCGTACTCCGCTCCACACCCGCGCTGTGCACCTGTTGATTCAGGGGCTCTAGGCAGGACACCAGCGACCCAATTCTTTTTTTTCGTTCTCTTTTAAGAATAAGAACATCACTGTTTTTTTCTTTGAAGGGAAGGAAGAACTTAAAACTTGGCTTTAAATTATCCTCCACTAACAGTTAACGCAGTCACTAACCTGATTTTCAGTTCGGACGTCCACCCCATATGGGGACCTTGTCCAATAGCAGACTCATTAAGCACTTACCAGTGAACGGTCTGGAAAGGATACAAGGATGAATGATGAAGTAATGGCACCTTTTCAAAACCTGTGAGTACGAAATCACAGAATGCTCCAGGATTGAGTTTGCTGAGTTGGGAAAGTTTATTTAGGCTTTAGTTAGCCTCAGGAGGTAGGAGGTTATTTTGCAGACAGGACAGGCAAGACCTTATACATAGTAATAATATTTGGGCCCCTTAACCAATAGCCCAAACCCCATAAAAAGCCACTGGCCACCCTTCTACTGAGAAGCCCCCTCCCTTGCTACAGCGAGGTAATAAACCTGTGTCTTTATAGACCAGTTCTTATCATTTCTGCCATTTAGTCATCACAAGAATACTGTGGAATGGAAATTATGATCCTTATAATATAGGTGAGGAAACAGTGCAGTGACTTCTCCAAGGTAAAAAATGAGGCAGAGCTGAGGCTAAGGCTAGGTACCAGGTACACTTTCCAGGTCTGTCAATGTCAATGACAGTGAAAACTACACCCCAGTTCCCTACTCAATTCGTGCTTTTAAAAAAGAAAATGATTTACTGAAACATTTTAAATATCCTAATATCAAAGTAACAAGAGTGAAAGATTATTAACTCAAAACCAACAAGTTATCCTAAATATAATTGTGTAATTATATAGTTAGATCTGGTTGGTGGTAGATGCTAATTGAATAAATTTCTACTCAATTATATGAAGAACACTCACTAAATCTGCATATCAATCCCTAGACCAGTGATTTTCAACTGCTGTTGAGGATATTAGGTGTGCCATGAAAATTTTTAAAAGTTTAATTATTTTCAAAAGAACTTCAAAGTACACTAAATATACTTTTTCACTTTTTTTTAATCAACATAATTTAAGTGTGCCACAGAAGTTTAACTATAGGTCCATGTGTGCCATGAGATAAAGATTGAAAAACACTGCCTTAGATTGTTAAAATGACTAAAGTACCTGATACATTAAATTCTCAAGGGTAGAAAAATAAGAAAAGAAGAATAACCTTTCTCCTTCCATGGTCCTAATTCACAAAACAGCAACCAGAGAGCTGCAAAGTAACTAGAAAAAGAGAGTAACTGCTGAGTTAAAACCTCACACACAGATATGTCCTTCTTGGAACAGCACAGTACAAGTAGATCCTGGTAGAGATAACACAGGGATTTTCCACATTCTCCTGGCACTGGAATTTCCTTCTATTAATTATTCTCCAAATAACTGAACTAGCAGCGAAAGCTTGGAATTCATGCATCAGCACAGCAATAAGACTATACATACAGATAATCTTATGTAAGTTTCTGTCTTTTGTGATAAATACATTTTTACAAAGTAGAATTTCTAGCAATATATATGTATGTAAATATATAGCAAACGCATATATATTATACAGAAGGAGCCAAGGATACACATTTCAGGAAAGGAAAAAACTGTATTAAAATTGTTCTACACAATATATACTGATAACGAAAGATGAATACAAGTCACGTTGAGCACATCTTATAAATTGCAGAAGTCAAAGGTGACTTGAGTATTACAAATTTAATAAAGTTTTTACTTTAAATGTGTATATATTTTTCGACACCCTCTATGAGTCTATATACATATTCTTACTGTGTTGATTTATTTCATGATGTTTTTGTCTTGGGCCTTGAAAAGTTAAAACTTTGTCAGCTTTTCTCCCCATGTACCAAGACATAAGTGATTAGGTACTCCATAACAAAAGGGACAGTGCCAAATTTAGTGCACATTGAGATGTGAATTGTCAGACTGAGGAATGTTTAATAAGCCTGTACCAACTGTGAGTAGGAGAAGAGGGCTGGCAGGCCTCCCAAGATACATTGGAACATTTTATTATTATTCTGTCCTTCCCTATAGCTGCCAGAGTTAGGAATTCCCCATCGAGAATTCCTGCTAATAAAAAGCACTGACATTGCAAGGTGCACCAAGAAGAACACAGGCTTTGGAATCAGTCCTGCATCTAAACTTTGCCATATACTAGATGTTCAAGTTATTTAGCATCTCTAAGCCTCAGTTTTCTGCTTTGTAAAAGGGGAATCAGGATACATTAGACAATAACTTGGTAATATATAAAGCAAGCAATATTGCATCTGATATATAGTAGGGTTTAATAAATAGCTGCTACTGTTATATGCAAGAAGAAAACCATGCTTCTTTCAGATTGCCCTAGATTTGTAAAGTTGGGGCACAGGCACAGTAATCTCAAGCAGAGCTAAACTGCCTCTGTAGGAGAGGAAGCTAGCACCCTAAGTTCTGCCTCTCTCCATCTAGCCGAGGGAGCCTTACAAAGCATATATCCTTCCACTTTTACACCTCTTCCCCTGTTCTTGGGGAAAGGAGAGAGAAAGGAAATACACCAAACTTAACAAAAGGAAGACTTTACTAAAGCTATATTTTTGGAGAAATTGAATGATCAAGATATTCTATTAAAAGACATGTACAAGTACATTAATTATTTATTTCTACCTGTAGAAACACACTTATCATAAAAGACAGAAACTAACCTAAGATTTGATGAGTTGTTGGGGTTTTTTTGTTTGTTTTTTGTTTTTGATACAAAGACTCACGCTGTCCCCCTGGGTAGAGTGCCATGGCATCACAGCTCATAGGAACCTCCAACTCCTGGGCTCAAGCGATTCTCTTACCTCAGCCTCCCAAGTAGCTGGGACCACAGGCGCCTGCCACAACACCCGGCTATTTTTTGGTTGCAGCCGTCATTGTTGTTTGGAGGGCCCAGGCTGGATTCGAACCTGCTACCTTAGGTGTATGTGGCTGGTGCCTTAGCCACTTGAGCCACAGGCACCGAGCCAATTTGATGAGATTAAACAGAATTAATCTCTGGTTTGAAGAAAATTCAAGATTCTATGTATGTAAGTTGTACAGTGAAGATCTTGCATTAAACAGAGCCAATAATAAATTAAGTTACTGAAAAAATCTAGATTTTTTAAAATGCAATAATATGGCCAGGCACAGTAGCTCACATCTGTAATCCCGGCACTCTGGGAGGCCAAGGTGGGTGGATTGCCTGAGACCAGCCTGAGGCAGAGTGAGATCCCATCTCTAAAAAAAAAAAAAAAAAAAAAAAAAAAAACAGCCAGGCATCATGGCGGGTGCCCACCTTGGAAGGCTGAGGCAAGATAATCACTTGAGCCCAAGAGTCTGAGGTTGCTGTGAGCTATGATGCCACAGCACTCTACCAGGGGCAACAAAGTGAGACTCTGTCTCAAAAAAAATAAAGTAAAATAAAATGCAATAATATATATAAAAATACAGCACATACATGGTTCAGTCCTACTGAACCATTTAATGTATTGTCTACTGAAGTTCTCAATTGTAAATAAGATGATATAGAGAAAGAATTGTGGCAAATATTCTCCTAAAATTCTCCAAAAGAAAGTTAAATATGTGTGTATATGTGTTTATATATCAATCATAGGTATCGTATATTTTACTAGATTGATCTTAACTGTGCCGTTATGTAAATGACCAATGTTAATGTGTTGCTTAGCTATGTTTTCAAGTATGTTATTCTCTAAAATATATTACTGCTTTGATATCTTAGCAATGACTACACTTAACTATGACAACTAAATGTTTTTCTAAATTTAATTTCTTTCTATATAAAATTTATTTTTGATGTACAGTAACTTTATAAGGGCCTTAGGAAATGATTCATTCAGGTAAAGACTAATAGATCTGGCAATTTGAAATTGTTGAAAAGAGTTTGATTTGTATAAACTGTTCATTTGGAATCTTTCTGTTGAGTTCACTGATAATTATGTGCTCAATTTTATCTTGAAAAATGTCAGTTATGATGATAAAGTCTTCATCATTCTGGTTTAGAAAACTACTTTCGTGCTATTTTTAGGATTTTTAGAGTATTTCTTCTGCAAATAGGGGCACACTATGAGTAGGAGTTCTGCAGTTTTCAGTAGCTAGTGCATATATGCACCTCAAGTACACTCTTTCTGTCATAAAGTCAATAATACCTGTCATAAGACGTGGCTTCTGAGGATTGAGATGTATCAGATAACCGCCTACACAGCATTGCACAAGATATACATGCTTATTTTTTTTTTACATGAGTCCAGTTGGATCTCTCTGATATCAAAGAATTGGGCAATAAATAACTTGTCAAAATATGTTTATCTTATAATCTTCTTGTTTATAACACCAGCCAGATCTCCAGAAGCTTGGAGTTGATCTAAAGTAGCCCACACCCCTCCAAGGCAGGCAAAAGACACAGACAATTCAAAAGATGCTTGAGACTGATTATACTATATCAGTGCAGTTTAGGCATTTTGTGAAGGTCACTGACCTCTATGTTACAAAATCCAATGGACCCTTTTCAGTTTTCATTTTCCTTGATCTCTTAGTGTTTTACTCTCACTACCAATGCCTCCCTCTACAAAGGCTCTTTTACTCTTTTTCCCACCATTAGTAACTAAACTCATGCTCAGGACTCAGGAGTACTTGCTGGGTTATCCTTTTCTTCTCAGCAATTCTGGAATTCCTCAAAAACTAAATTTTAGGACACTCCTAGGACTTCAGTGATCATTTAATGATTCTTAGGATCCCTATAAAGCAGGGATCACAAATTGTTTACCAATAGTAACACTATTTTTAAATGATTAAAAACTGTTTGAATTTAAATACTTTAAGAGAGCCATGCTCCTTCTTCTTCCTCTCCCACAATTCTTACTCTGCAGGCATATGAGTTAGCCCTGTGTTACCCAGTCTCAGAGTTCCTGGACCCCTTAGTTCCTTCTCTCCCCAGTGCAGCTCCTTGCCAGCCACCTCCCATCCTTATTCTTTACCCACAGCACAACCTACAACCTACACTCTCAGATTAGCTCTCCAGTATGTCTCAGGCCAAGAATAGATCCCTTTTAATCATTTCATATTATCTTTCCATCATACACAGTGCAGTTTGTTATATATGTAATTATTTGAATAATGTTTGTCTCCCCACTTTAAAAAAAAACACATCTTATGAACTGTTAACTCCATAACAGTGGGATTGTGTCTGTGTCTGTGTGTTCTCTTTGCATTCCCAGCACCTAACCCAGTGATTTCATAAATGTCTTATGAAAGAGTTCTTGATTTCAGAGATTACTGATGTATCTTGAGCTTCTAAAAATTAGCTGTTTAGACCAGCCCAAATGTTAATATATTCTGAATTTTAATCCACTTGAAATAAGCACTTCAGTACATTTGATTAGAACAAAGTATCTTTCACCCGTCATTTACACATCAAAGTTTCTCATACTCCTCCTATAGCTGGACTCCTCTTATGGCTTACTCTAACTATGGGTGTTGCTAGTCTTCACTGTCACAGCATAGTATAACACATCTCTTAAAAGAAAAGAGAATGTTCTAAGTAGTCCATTGGAGAATTTCCTGAATAGTCCATCAGAGAATTCTTATGAAAAATTAAGAATCTTATTTCTGAGCATAAACATTATGCAATATGCTATTGAAAAAGACTGAATGAGCTGGGCACGATGGCTCATGCCTGTAATCCCAGCACTCTGGGAGGCTGAGGAGGGAGAATTGCTCGAGCTCAGGAGTTTGAGACTCACCTGAGCGAAAGTGAGAACCTGACTCATTAAAAAAATGGAAAAACCCAGCCGGGCGCCGTGGTGAGTGCCTGTAATCCCAGCGGCTTCGGAGGCTGAGGCAACAGGATGCCCGCAGCCGGAGTCTGAGGTTGCAATGAGCTCCGATGCCACTGCCCTCTGTCAGGGCACAGGGTGGAACTCTCTCTCAACAACAACAACAATAACAACAAATGACTGAATGATATATAATATATATAATATATATATATAATATATAATATAAAAATGTCATATAATAGTATGTAACTGTTAAAAATAAGATGAAACCAGTGGCTTTACAGTGGCTGACACCTGTGTTCCCAGCTACTCAGGACAGGAGTAATGCTTGAGTTCAGGAGTTCAAGATTACAGTGATTGTGCCACTGCACTCCAGCCTGGGCAACAGAGCAAGACCCCCATATTAAAGAAAAAAAAAGGAAGAAGAAGATAAACATACATGTAAGATATGTACAGGTTTGGACAATTTAGTTCAGGAACTTATCCTAGATAAAGTGCTACACACTTCATCACTGAATATGACTATGGTCACTTAGGTTCTTCCCTCGGGAAGCTATGCACAGATGACATCAGATGGACTGCAATTTCATTTGCAAACTCATCCTAGAAAAAGTGCTACATACCTCATTGCTGAATATCATTATGGTTGCCTTCAAAGTACTCCCCCTTGGACATCTGGTAACCATTGTGATGAGTAGCATTTTTTCCAGGATTAGTTTGCAAACTAATCCTGGAAAACTGACCTTGTATATGACATAGTAAGTGAAGAATCAAGTTAAAAACAATACATGTACTATGATTCCAATTTTGAAAAGAAATGTAACTTCTACTAGAACATGGCATAGAGAAAAACACATAGGCATATACAAATTCTCAATTTGTATCCTTTGTAAAAGGATAGCTATAGTATGTTTTTGTTTTGTTTTGTTTTTTGTTTTTGAGACAGAGCCTCAAGCTGTCCCCCTGGGTAGAGTGCCGTGGCATCACAGCTCACAGCAACCTCCAACTCCTGGGCTTAAGTGAATCTCCTGCCTCAGCCTCCCAAGTAGCTGGGACCACAGGCACCTGCTACAATGCCCAGCTATTTTTTGGTTGCAGCCGTCATTGTTATTTTGGCGGGCCCGGGCTAGATTCGAAACCGCCACCTTAGGTGTATGTGGCTGGCGCCTTAGCCACTTGAGCCACAGACACCAAGCTGCTATAGTATGTTTTATATTTTTTTTAATTAAATGTTAGCTGTGTACATTAATGCAATCATGGGGTACAGTGTGGTGTTTTCATAGACAATTTGAAATATTTTCATCAAACTGGTTAACATAGCCTTTATGTCATTTTCTTAGTTATTATGTTAAGACATTTATATTCTACTTTTAGAAAGATTCACTTGTACTCTTGAAAGATAAATCATAGAGGTGATCCCTCTAATCACCCTCCCTCCACCCACCCACCTGTTTTATATTTTTATAATTTTTTTGTATTTTTACATTGAGCATCTATAATATACCAAAAAAGATAAATTTGTCAAAAAAAAAAAAAAAAGACAAACTCGAGGAAGGGAGCCAAAATACATATACACATTATTTTTTTTTTAACAGAGTCTCAATTTGTTGCCCTTAGTAAATTGCCATGGCATCATAGCTCACAGCAACCTCAAGCTCTTGCGCTCAAGTAATACTCTTGCCTCAGCTTCCCAAGTAGCTGGGACTACAGGCACCCACCACAATGCCCAGCTATTTACTATTTACTATAAAATAGTAATACTCAATATATACTGATAACAAAAGATAGATACAAGTCACACTTAGTACCTCTTCTAATTATAGAAGGCAAACGTAACTTGAGTATTACAAATTTAATACAGTTTTTGCTTCACTTAAAACGTGTATACATAGGCCAGGAATGGTGGCTCACATCTGTACTAGCACTCTGGGAGGCTAATTAAACATTTTTAAATGGCTACATATTATTGTTTTGTATGAATGTACCAAGACCCATTTAACCCATATTCTTTTGATGAATAATCAGGATTGCCTGAGCTCACAGGTTGGAGACCAGCCTGAACCAGAGTGAGACCCTGTCTCTAAAAATAGCTAGGTATTGTGGCAGGTGCCTATATTCCCAGCTACTTGGGAGGCTGAGGCAAGAGAATCGCATAAGCCCAAGAGTTTGAGGTTGCTGTGAACTGTGACACCATGGTACTCTACCCAGGTGACAGCTTTAGACTCTGTCTCAAAAATAAATAAGTAAATAAATAAATAAATGATCAATAAGTGTGAGAAAAATTTCATTCTCTTTGATAGTTCAATAAATGCCAAGCAAAACATGAATATATCCTATCCCTTCTTAGGTCATTAAATTGGCAGATATTTAAAATATAATTACTAGTAAGTCATTGTGTAGTGTTCAGCCCATCTTGTTCGCTGCTAGAGACCAAAACAAATAAGATGCCTTCTTTTGGATGACAGTTTGGTAATCTGTATCAAAAACACATAAACTAACTAGCTGGGCATTGTAGAGGGCACCTGTAGTCCCAGCTGTTCAGGAGGCTGTGGCAGGAGGATTGCTTAAGCCTAAGAGTTTGAGGCTGCTGTGAGCTATGATATCATGGCACTCTACCCAGGAGGGTAGAATGTAACATGGAGGTAAAAAACAAAACAAAACAAAAACAACCAAAAAAGAAAGAAAGAAAAATACATATATTTAATTAAATTCTTAGAAATTCATTCCAGAAAAATAATGATAAACACCACAATTTATATACCAGGTATATTTGTTATAGAGTTGTCAGGGAAAAATTAGAAATATCCTAATTATTCATCAAAAGAATATGGGTTAAATGGGTCTTGGTACATTCATACAAAACAATAATATGTAGCCATTTAAAAATGTTTTAGAAGACTGTTTAACAGCTTGAATAAATCATTGTCTTTTATTCAGTGAAAAAAAAAAACAAATTCACATATACAATATGATGCCAATTACAGATGTTCCATGGGATTAAATCCTGATAACCTATAGTAAGTTGAAAATATCATTAGTCAAAAATGCATTCAAAACCCCAATAAACCTCATAAAATTGAATAATCCTAAATCAAACCATTGTAAATTGGGGCCATCTGTAGCTGTGTGTATATGTGTACATATGTACATACTAAAAAGACCAATCGGATCGGCGCCTATAGCTCAACTGGCTAAGGCGCCAGCCACGTACACCTAAGGTGGCGGGTTTGAATCCCCAGCCCGGACCCGCCAAACAACAATGACGGC
>NW_003852577.1:1687994-1706626 GCF_000181295.1 Otolemur garnettii
GCCCAGGAGTTGGAGGTTGCTGTGAGCTATAATGCCACTGCACTCTACCCAGGGGGACAGCTTGAGGCTCTGGCTCAAAAAAAAAAAAAAAAAAAAGACCAATCACAACATTACCAATGATTATCCATAGTAGTAAAGAGTCAGAATGATTTTTATTTTGTCCCAATTCTTTTCTGAATTTTTCAAGATCTCTATAATGTATGAAGTCTGACAAGTTCATGAACTTATCCTAGAAAAAGTGCTACACTCCTCCTTGCTGAATTACTATGGTCACCTTCAAGGTACTCTCCTTGGGAGGCTCTGCACCAATGCCAGGCCCTAGTGCACACTTTAAAGCACTTTTGGAACTCTTTCTGCAGTGGCCATCAGAGCTGTCATCATTATCAGCCTTGATGTCCTAAAAGTCATCAAAATGTCTTTCTTTCATTATTTCTTTGTCTTTTAGTAAAGAAAAAAGTCATTGGGAGCCAGATCAGGTGAGTAGCAAGGGTGTTCCAATGTAGGTATTTATTTCCTGGCTAAAATCTCCCTCACAGACAGTGCTGAGAGAGCTGGTGCATTATAGTGTGGCAAGAGCCACACCTTTCTCATGATAAGATTTTCAGTTAAGAT
This sequence comes from Otolemur garnettii, assembly GCF_000181295.1. Lineage (NCBI taxonomy): Eukaryota > Metazoa > Chordata > Mammalia > Primates > Galagidae > Otolemur > Otolemur garnettii. The sequence goes on from NW_003852577.1 coordinate 1,688,607, forward strand.
TTTTCTGTTTCTCTGTTGATATTTACTCAGTCTACTGGGCTTCTCAAAGTCTGCTGAAAAATTAAACAAATTTTTGCCATGTCTTCATCAGTTTTACTCATTACTGGCCATCCTGATCTCTCTTCATCACTGACACTTTCTCTCCCCTCAGAAAAATATTTAATCCATTTCTACACTGCTGCTTTTTCTTCATGGCATTATCTCCATAAACGTAGACTAACATGTCCCTGATTTTACTTCTACTCTTGCCAAGTTTAACAAGACATTGAAGGTTTTCTTATTGCTCTAATTCAAGCTCTGTCATACTTGAGATAGCACATGAAAACATGCAACAACAATAATGAGCTCCACTCAGCAAGACACTGCCACATGTCAACACAAACACAACTATGAGACACTGAAGGACCAAATTATGAAATCTTACTGCATTGTTTGTACAGCGCTGTCAATGTAACCTCATAGTGGCAAGTTCAGGAACTTAATTGTCAGATCTCACATTATTTTTACAATGATAAAAAAAGTTCTTTTAAAAGTTGCTGACCTGGGTGGCGCCATAGCTTAGTGGGTAGGGTGCTGGCCATATGCACCAGGTCTGGGGGGTTCAAACCCAGCCTGGGCCTGCTAGCTGGGCCTTGTGGTGGGCACTTGTAGTCCCAGCTACTCGGGAGGCTTAGGCAAGAGAATCACTTGAGCCCAAGAGTTTGAGGTTCCTGTGATCTGTGATGTCATGGCATTCTACTAAGGGCAACAAACTGAGACTCTGTGTCAATTAAAAAAAATAAAAAGTTGCTGACCTATGCTCTGTAAAAAATCTGGCAGTTCCTTAGCAACGTAAACATGGGGCGAGTGGGGCATGTCTCTAACCCCAGCTACTCAGTAACCTGAAGCAGGAGTATTGCTTGATCCCAGGAGTTGGAGGCTAGCCTGGGAAATAACCCTATCTATAAAAATAAGAATTAAGGTGGGGAGGAGCAAGATGGCTGACAGGTACCAGCCTCCAACAGAAGCTCCCGTCCAGAGGGAAGGATAGAGTCCAGAAAATACCCAAAGTTGAAGACTAGGAGCCCAGCTGAGAGAGAACAGTGATATCTGTAGGACAACTCTGCTGAAGCAAGTTGTGACTCCTAGAAAGCAATCTGCAGGTACATTAAATACATCACGAAGGAAGGGTATCCATCCTCTCCCCTAAGAAAGTTGTGTTTTTTCTCTCTGTTTGCTCCTGTGAGTTTCCTACAGGCGAGCGGTGAACTGAGGACTTTTTGTCTCACCCCACACGTAAGAACTACAGAAAGAGGGGTCTACTCCCCTAGAGGGTCCCTACTGAGACTCCAAACACCCTCGAGCCAGGCAGAAAAACTGAATTAATGTTTCGCTGCCATTTTGAATTCCAAGTCCACCCTTCCCCCCTTGCCTGCACAGACAGTGAGAGGAGGCCCAAGAACAGTGTCCCCCAACCCATGCAGGACCAAGCACCCTGTCCGGGCCCTGCAGTTAGAGAACTGCTTGAGCTGTGTGTTTCCTGGTGCCGGCTGCTCGGCCACTGCCCCCCGGGCACCCCAGCGGGGTGAGCTGAGAACGGTTATACTGGCATGTCCCCCCACTCCCGCCGGCTGTTGCCGCTTGGCCACCACCCCTGGGGCACCCGAGGGTGGCACCCAAGGATGATTGTTTGACCCGCGTGTTCCTCGCATGGCTGCCATGGCTCTGCCGCCACCCCGGGCACCTGAGCAGGACAGGCCGAGGACTGTTTGACCCACGTGGCTGCCACAGCTCGGCTACCACCCCCAGCATCTGAGTGGGGTGCCCCAGGACTGATCAACCCAGGTGTTCCTGGCACCCCAGGCCCAGTGGCTGGAGAACTGCGAGAGGATAGATGGTTGAGAGGGAACCAGACAGGCATGATAGTACCCAGAGGTGAAGAGCAAAATCCGTAGCAGCTAGAACAATAAGGCTCATGCCCCTGAGGCTTTTCTGGACAGACACGCCCTTTCTCTCCTGACAACCAGAGGAAGCCAGCATCTTGTCCAATGGCAGCCATAGGCTGAACGGTTTGGGGACAGTCTCCAAACGGTGAAAATTCACCATGGAGTGGAATCAGTGGAAAAACTCTGGTACCGAGAATAACCAGATTAGATCAAGTCCCGCAAGGAAGAATGGGGCAGAAGCAATTGAAGATCCCATCCACAAACAGATGGCTGAGATGTCAGAAATCAAGTTCAGAATCTGGATAGCGAATAACATTAACAGATTGGAGGAAAGGAGGGAATTAGAATTTCAAGAAATTATTTAAAGATATCTCAAGAAATTATTCAAAATATGTCTCAAGAATTCAATGATTTCAAAGATAAAATGACCAAAGATTTTGAAACATTGAGGCAAGAGTTTACAACCCTCAAAGATCTGAAAAATATGGTAGAATCCTTGGGTAACAGAATGGAACAGGCAGAAGAAAGAATCTCTGACACTAAAGACAAAGCTTTGCAACGAGCGTAAGAGCTCAAAATGAAAAGAAATGGAGAGCAAAAGTTGCTTCACAAAACACAGAGGCTCTTCATGAAATTATGAAAGAGAACTTTCCAGACATGCCAAGAGATGCTGAAATTCAGATAGGAGACAATTTCAGAACCCCAGCATGACAAGACATCCCCTGGCACTAATTATGAAGTTAATATGAAAGAGAAAATTCTGAAAGCAGTTAGGTGTAAGAAAACCATAACCTACAAGGGGAAGAGTATTAGAATCTGAATGCGGATCTCTCTGCTGAAACCTTTCAGGCTAGAAGAGGATGGTCATCGACTTTTAATCTCCTAAAACAAAATAACTTTCAACCCAGGATCCTGTATCCAGCTGAGTTTCATCTATGATGGAGAAATTAAATACTTCAACAACATTCACATATTGAAGAAATTTGCCATAAATAAACCAGCTCTCCAGGAAATTCTCAAAGTTATCCTCCATAATGACCAGGGCAATCCTCCATCACAAAAGTAAACTCACTCAGAAACTTTTGATCAAATTCCAACTTCCACAGTGACAAAAGGATTAAAAATGTCTACTGGACTTTCGAGCAATGTGATGCCCAAAATTTTACCAGGTTTATCAATAATTTCAATCAATGTGATTGGCTTAAATTGTCCTCTAAAGAGGCACAGCTTGGCTGATTGGATACAGAAACTCAGACCAGACATCTGTTGTATTCAAGAATCACATCTTACTTTAAAAGATAAATAGACTCAGGGTGAAGGGATGGTCATCTATATCCCAGGCAAATGGAAAGCAGAAAAAAGCAGGTGTTGCAATTTTATTCGCAGATACAATAGGCTTTAAACCAACAAAAGTAAGCAAGGATAAGGATGGCCATTTTATATTTGTTAAGGGTAATGCTCAATATGATGAGATCTCAATTATCAATATCTATGCAACCAACTAGAATGCACCACAATTTATACTCTAACAGGCATGAGCAACTTATCTCTCCCAGCTCCGTCATAGTCGGAGATTTTAACACTCCTTTGGCAGTGTTGGATAGATCCTCCAATAAGAAGCTTAGGAAAGTGCCCATTAACCATGAATGGATCAATAAACTGTGGTATATGTACACCATGGAATACTATGCAGCCCTAAAGAAAGATGGAGACTATGCCTCCTTCATGTTTACATAGATGGAACTGGAAAATATTCTTCTTAGCAAAGTATCACAAGAATGGAAGAAAAAGTATCCAATGTACACAGCCCTATTATGAAGCTAATTTATAGCTTTCATATGAAAGCTATAACCTAATTATAGCCTAAGAACATGGGGAAGGGGGAGAGGAAAGTGCAGGAAGGGGAGCGGATGGATGGAGGGAGGGTGATTGGATCACCTCTATTTTTTATCTTTCAAGGGTACAAGTGAATCTTTCTAAAAGTAGAATATAAAGGTCTTAACACATTAACTAAGAAAATGACATAAAAGCTATGTTAACCAGTTTGATGAAAATATTTCAAATTGTATATGAAAACATCATACTGTACCCCATGATTTCATTAATGTACATAGCTATCATTTAATTAAAAAAAGAATTAAAAAAATAACTTAAACATAAAATTACCAAATGTTCCAAAAAATCTATTCCTAGATACATAATTAACAATATTTATTCACTCAGTAACTTGTACACAGATGTTCATGGAGCGTTATTCAAAATAGCCAAAAAATGGAAACAAACCAAATGTTCATCAGCTGATGAATGAATAAACAAAACGTGTAGCATGTGTGTATGTGTGTGTATAAAAAGGAATGAAGTATTCATTCATGCTACAACTTTAGTGAACCTTGAAAACATTATGCGAAGTGAAAGCAGCCCTAACAGAAAGGCTGCCCATTGTGTGGGGTGTCCAGAATGAGCAACACCAACAGAAGGATGGCTGGTTAGTAGCTGCTGGGGAATGGAGAAAGGGAGATGTGCTAATGAGGACAGGGATTCTTTTTGGAATCATGAAAAAGTTCTGGATTAGATAGTGGCGATAGTTGTACAGCCGGTAACTATACTGAAAATCATTGAAATACACATTTCAAAAGCGCAAATTTTATAGTATATTAACTGTATCTCAAGTGTTAAAATTGGAAAAAGGTTAGTGGCCCATTAAAGTTTCCAGGGAAAGAATAATGCATTTAAAGAAGATAGTACTTTATAAATATAACCTACAATATGCAGCGCTAGGAGCACAAAGGAAAAACATGTAATGGGGCCTAGGAGTAAGAAAAAGGCTCCCACAACAAAGAGATTCTCAAAATTGTTCAGAATAATAAAGCAACTTTTATTAATTCATTGAGAAATAATAATTCATTGCATCACTCAAGTCTGTCAGTGATGACATTTTATATAACTATGATACATCATCAAAACCAAGAAGTTGATACCGGCACTATAGAACTAACTAGACTGTAGCTCTTATTCTAGTTTCACTTGTTTTTACATACATTCACTGTTTTGTTTCGTATTTTTTTTCTTTCTCCCTGGCTAGAGCACAGTTGGCATCATAGTTCACAGCAACCTTCAACTCCTGGGCTCAAGTGATCCTCCTACCACCTGAGTAGCTGGGACTACAGGTATGGGCCACCACAGCTAGCTGATTGATCTATTTTTTTTTTTCTAAGAGACAAGTCTTGCTAAAGCTGCTCTCAATTTTCTGGCCTCAATCAGTCCTCCCACCTTAGCCTCCCAGAATGCTTGAATTACAGGCATGAGCCACCACCTGGGTTTTGTTTTTGGTTTTGGTTTTAAGATACAGTTTCACACTGTTACCCAGGCTGCAGTATAGTGGTGTCATCACAGCTCACAGCAACTTCAACCTCCTGGGCTCAAATAACCCTCTTGCTTCAGCCTCCCTAGTAGCCGGGATATGGGTTCCCACCACAATATCTGGCTAGTTTTTCTATTTTTTTTTTTCCCAGTATAACAAAGAGGTGTTTTATTGAACAAAGGGTAAGTTTAGAGCACTTCCAAAGAGAGCTAGAAGAGGGTCCCTCTCGTGAATGAGAAAAGGTGAGAGAGACAGAGATGCAAAGGCAGTGCAGAGGTGTGAATACCCTATTTCAGTATAACAAAGAGAAATTTTATTTATTTATTTATTCTTGGAGACAGAGTCTTACTCAGTTACCCTGGGGAAGCATGCCATGGCATCATAGCTCACAGCAACCTCAAATTCTTGGATTCAAGTGATTCTCTTGTCTCAGCCTCCCGAGTAATCCCACCAGGTGTCCACCACAATGCCTGGGTGGACAGGGTCTCACTCTGGCTCAGGCTGGTCTGGAACACATGAGCTCAGGTGATCCACTCGCCTCGGCCTCCCAGACTGCTAGGATTACAGGCATGAGCCACCATGCCCAGCCTCTCAAAGAGAATTTTACTTAAGAACAAAGAAAAAGTTTAGAGTACTCCAAAGAGAGTTGGAAATGGGTCCCTGTTATTAAGGAGAAGAGGTGAGAAAGATGAAATTTTTCAGGCTTGTCTCAAACTCCTGACCTCAAGTGCTCCATCCACCTCACCTTCCCAGAGTGCTAGGATTAAAGGTGTAAGCACTCGGCCTCTATGTCTTCATTATTGTGAATCCAGATGCTGCTCTCTCCTCACAAGGAAGAAATGGTGCGTGTAACCAGTGCCGACTCACAGTGGGCAGGCTGGCATCTTCTGTGGTGCTGGGTCAGGAGTGTGCAGATAGTTGACAATCAGTTTTCAACAGGGCAGGGGAATGGGGACCTCTATTTTGTGATGTTTGCCAATTTCCATGGTGTACATACTCCCATCATGGCTGATTTTAAGTTACCAACTTGACTTTAGTGAATGTGGATTTGGGAAGCAGCTCTCCCAAGCCAATATGAGCCAGCTCCAGCATATCTGAGAGAGCCTCTCCTCCCTTTTTGCTGCCTCTTTGTTCACTTTGAAACAAGAATCTCTCTCTGGCAGAACACCATGCATCTGTTTGATACACTCTTGCTGAGATAAGAATCTGTTTAAGCCTGGGAGATAGAGGAAACCTACAGTTCTGAAACCCAAGCAGGCGCAGCTTACCAGAGTATTCATAGCAAACTGGTGCTGTTGTTCTCATTTGCTGTGTTCCCTGTCTGTCTCTCTTGGAGGATCTGGGTGTGGCTGTGGCTGCAGTCCAGGATCAGATGCTATCAGCTTTGAATCATGTGGCAATAATGCCTCCTTAAGACCAATAGAATCTCACCCTGATTTTTAACATATAGAATTTTACACTACACTCTATATAAGATGTGGCAGTAATCATGCCTGCATCTTTCCATAATCTTCAGAATACTACATTTTAATAGCATAATTTCATTAATACACCTAAATGTAAGGTGTATGAAAAGAAAAAGCTAAATCTTCATGTGGCTATTTATATAAGTCCCTCTTTAGGGAACAAATGATTGTGCTACCTTTGCACAGTCAAGATACCATGGTTGTTAACTGTGTGTCCCTGGGCAGACATGACTGCTGAGATGGGGGGGCCAGGGGTAGGGAGAGAGGAAAAATAGAAAAAGTGGCATATAAACATAGAAAAAGAATAATAATTTCAAGAACTGAGTACATTTTTAAATGTTGACAAAAAATTAAATAAATAAAAAACTGAACCCTGAAAAATGATAGAATTTTCCAAGTAGATTACTAATCATTTTAGGAAAAAGAAGTTCATCTTTGTATTGAGGCCAGAGTAAGGGCTGTGAAAGGGTTGAGATCAAATATTTACTATGTGCCAGGGACTATGTTAGATTCTTTTCTTGCTTTATCTTATTTTAGAAGTCACAGTGGGAAAAACTGAGGCTTGGAGGAGTTCATTACCCTGCCCAAGGTCACACAGGGCTGGTCCCCCAGGGCAATCTTCATTCCACTGCAGCCAGGAGTGAGTGAGGTTTTAAGGAAGAAGAGATGGGAGTATGAACCATGATTTCTGGAAGTCTGATGGGGAAAGAAGAAAGAAAAAGAGTACTAGATACAGTATAGGGACATGGAATCACTGCTTTTATAATCAAAATAAAGTTCAGTTGCTCCAAGGTTGACACTGGAAAAGATTACCCCTGCAGGGGCCAGAAGCGGAGACCACAAAACCCTGGCCCCTGGCCCAGAGAGCCACCCTTGTCTAAGAATCTCTGACTGCTGAACTTGGCTCCATTAGAGGCTGCTTGAGTAATTTCTCCCTTTTATCTCCAAGGCACAACCATGAGATGGCAAAAGACATTTCTCAACATCCATGCTACAACCAAGACAAAGCTGCAAAGTTTAAAAAACTTTTCTAAAAGCAAGGATGTTGTTTCCCAGACTTTCAAGGTCATAGAAATTGCCCCGGATATCAGTTTAAATATATAGAATCTCAGGTAACATGTATCAGAAGGTGTGTAGTGGGGCCTGGGAATAGGATTTTAAAGTAGTGCCAGTTACCTTCAAAGTTCTCCAAGTTCTGGTGCCACCATGCTGGCAAGTAATGAAAAGAAATAAAAACAGTAGCATAAATTCATGTAGCTTGGCTCACAGGAAGAGGCCTGGGGTCCTCACCCTACCTCTGTGTGTTTGATGTGATGGTGGCACATGCTGGCTAGTTTTATCTCCTAGAAAAGAATGTGGGCCCAAGAGAAAGAGGTCTTTTGCCAAATTATAAGGTGGTGAAGGAGGAAGGGAAAAGAAGTGATGATTAGAAGATGTCCTCTACTCTTAATATTTTTCAAAGACTAGGCTGTTAGTTCTCCTTTTTGAGATAAAAGTCTTGCTCTGTTGCCTAGGCTAGAGTGTAGAGTGCAGTGGCATCATCATAGCCCACTGCAGCCTGAACTTTCTAGGCATAAGTGATCTCAGCTTCTGGAGTAGTTGCAACTACAGGTGGTGTTCCACCACACCCTGCTAATTTTTTTTTTTTTTTTTACTTTTTGTAAAGACAGTCTCTCACCATGTTGCTTAGGTTGGACTCAAACTCTTGGGCTAAGCAATCCTCTCACCTTAGCCTGCCACCAGCCCACCACATAAGCCATCTAACACACAGAAAGGGCCCAGTTTTGCCCCTGTTCATGTCTTCTGTGTTGTCCTGCCAGCAATGGGTGGCAGGAGGACAGCAACCAGCTTTCCTCTATGGGCTGTTCAGCCTAACCAAATGTGAATTCTAGGGAAGATGACTACACAATCAGATTGGCCTGGGTGGAGTCCTCACTGACTTAATCCACTGGGCTAGACTCCCCTCTGGTTCAGTGTTGTTCATTCTCATTAATTCATTCCCAGTTTGAACGATAAATTATATAGTCAACCTGTCTGTGAACAAAAACACAACTCCTCAAAGCAAGAAGCAGCCTTCCAGCGATTTAACAGCTCCCATTTACAGGCACCTCACTTTGTGACATCACACTCATCATTCCAACAATCCTTATAGCACCCTGAATGAGGGAGTTTTGAAAATGTGAATTTTGCAGATGAGGAAAGTAACAGGGTGAAGTGAATTGAGCAGGGTCATCCAACTCTGAAAAGTAGAGCTATATTCGAACGTCCTTCTGTGTGACCACCAAGTCCTTCTCTTACCGGGGCCCACTATCTCCTGGGTGTGTGGTTCCTTCTACCCACTAACTTCTGGCTGTGCTAAGAAATAGAATTTTACCAAGAATGTTGGTTGGTTTTAACACAAAAGGAATACTCTCAATATTCACATTTTTCATTTCAAATTTGAAAGTAGAAATCTGCTTTCTACAGCTGTGTCTCTGAATTTAGCTCTAGTTTCTATAACCTAATTCAAAAGAAGAAACACTTCCAAAAGAAGCAACCAAGTCTACAGAGGCACAGTTTGACTCAAATGGATCAGCAAGTGGAAAACAACACTGAGAAGTTCCAAGTCATCCCTAAGGAAGCTAAAGATTTAAGTGCAACCCAGAGAATGATGGTCCAGAGTCTCTGCTTTATACAGGGGACCCTCCATAGCTGACCCCCTCCCTACACTGCCCACCTCCTTGAGTTGACCTAATTTTCATAGACTGGACATGCACCACACGTATGTATCAGTACAGTAGGCCTAGTTCCTTATATTGGCCACCTCTGTATGTTGACCAGTTTGTCACAGTCCCTTAGGTGGTCAGCTCACAGAGGGTCTATTATATTTGCAAAGTTTCACCCTCTAAGCCAGTTGCTCGCCCACGAATGGGGACTTAAAGTCATAGTCTTTGCTTTTATCACCATGTTGTCTGTAGTTTTACAGATTTTTTATTTTTTTAAGGATATTTAAAAAGAATTGTTAATTCTAAAAGCACTCTCTCAATGCTTTTTCTTTGAAAAAAAAAAATTCACACATAGGCCTAAGTAGCCATTGCTAAATACCCCCATCTCAGACCTGTCCTCTGTCACTGTTTTGTTTGGCTTTTGTCCTTGGTGATTTTCTATCTAGGAAATTTTTCTACCTTCCACTCTCTCTCCTTTCTACTATAAAGCTTCCATAATGGGAGTATTTTCATTCCTTGCAGCATACTCCAGCATAGGGAAGCTACTAAAATCTCAGAGCTCCAAGAGGTACTTCAGCAGCCCCTCTCTCCTGCCAGTTCTTCCTCCCCCCCTCCACAGAGTGGTTAAAAGCAGGTCTCTAGTTTCAAGTGCTGCATGTGAAGTTGGGCTCCATCCCTCCTTAGCAGAGTGACCATGGGTGAGTCCATTCATTCACTATTTATATGGCAACACAATACTGGAGCCCTTCCTTCCTCCTCCCAGCCCCCACCCTTGCCTGTGCCACCATATTCACTGCTCCTTTGATGTGGAGTCCCTTTCTCTGTAGCCATACCTGCCCTTCTATACAATCACACCCCCCTACCATCTTCCCTCCCACTCAGAGTCCAAGTCCCTGGGTTGGACACCTACACATTCCTACCAGGTCTGCCCTTCTCCCCAACCCATGCCCATGGCCTCTCGGACTTCTGCTCACTCTAAGGTGAGATTGGCTTGGGGGGCAGTTTGGATGCCAACATCCAACCAATGAGAGAACGAGGATTCGAGCTAGGGTGGAAAATATGGTCATATTAAAAAATATATTTTGGAGTTATAGCTGACAGAACTTGCTACTAAATTAGATGAGGGGTCTGGGCGGTGCCTGTGGCTCAAAAGAGTAGGGTGCTGGCCCCATAGATTGGAGGTGGTGGGTTCAAACCCAGCCCTGGCCAAAAACTAAAAAAAAAAAAAAAATCAGATGAGGAGTCTTAGAGGAAAAGAGGAATTGAGGATAACTTCCTGGTTTGGGGCCTCAGTACTTAGTCTGAGAGCCTGTCTTCTATTCTGTAAAATGGAGCAATTAGACCTGGGTTTTTGTGAGGGAGTGGGGAGAAGAGATGCGGGGCACACACTGTGGACACAAGGCAAACCCCAGTAATTGTGAGAGCTCTTACTACTGCCCTGAAGACAACAGCACTTTCATAGACAAGACTAAAAATATCCACCCCAAGGAGAATGAGGGTAAAAACCTTTTTGTAGCATGTACCTTCCCCTCCTAAGGGATAGACCTTTACTTTATTTAACAAAATATTTAACAGTCATGTTGGAACATTTTACTTCACATGGATAAATAAAAAGGATTCCTCACATTTCAGAAGAACTGTAAGGCTCTGTTAAGTAGTTTTGTCCTTTCAGTATTCAACAGAAAGAGTAAATAAAAGCTGAAATTGCAAAACTCTGCTGATGAAAAATCAATCAAATATAAGATAAAGCACATCTGACATAAAAATAATTTTTTAAAACACAGGCATTTACTGCATTTTAACACACCAGAAGCTACAATGCCACACTGTCCAATTCAACACAGGACACCTGGCAACTCTATTTGTAAGTGCAACTCAGCTTCTCCAAAGCCAATACCCAGCCCTTTTTGGCAACACTTGGCTGTCCTCATTTTCCCCCGGTAAGCTATTTTAAATTTAGTACAGATAACAGTCTGCTTCCATCACAATCAGCAGCTTCTCTTTCTAGTTTGGCAAGTGCTGGTGTGGAGTAAACCAGTACTTTCTTTCAAAGCCTCCCAATGGTTGCCCCCGTGTAGCATGTGAAAAATTGCCTGTGGAGAATTTGGCAGTTGCTCCAGGCCCTCCGGCAATTTCTGGCCAACACTTTTCTCTGCCTCACCAGAGGCAGAGGTGACCTGGTAACCTGGTCACCCCTTGGTGACCTGGGCCCCTACCTGACCATTTTTTTTCTCTCTCTTTTGGAGACAGAGTCTCACTCCATCGCTCTTGGTAGAGGGCAGTGGTGTCACAGCTCCCAGCAGCCTCAAACCCCTGGGCTCAAGTGATTAACTTGCCTCAGCCTCCTGAGTAGCTGGAACTACAGGTGCCCACTATTTTTAGACGGGGGTCTTACTCTTGCTCAGGCTGGTCTTGAACTCATGAGCTCAAGCAATCCACCCCCAGAGTACTATGACTATAGGCATGAGCCACTATGCCTGGCAACCATTCTTTCTACCTCCTAGAGAGGTAAACGAGAGGTCACTAAATCTGACATCCCTTTCCCTCCATGCTCCATCACTGAACTCTTCCTTAAATCCTTTTACTACCCGAGAACTTGCAGAGGTGGCCTTGAATTTGAGTTAGACCTGGAAGAGATTCCTCCCAAAGAATTTGTCCCAGGGATGAGTCTCTGGTACACTACTGTTCAGCTCCCTGCATTCTGAGTCTAGAAGATACCCTTGCTTCTGAAACTGGAATCTAAGAACCAGCAGCATCACCAGGGAGCTTGTTAGAAATACAGAATCTGAAGTGGTATTGCTATGCAGCCTGATGAATCAGAGTCTGCATTTTAACAAGATTTTAAGGAGATTCCCAGATATCTGCAAGTTTGAGAAGCCAGAAAATTGCTTAGGCCCCTCTCTTCCCATTGGCTGGGGAGAATTCTTATAACATTTCCTGTTTAAAGACTCTCAATCTTGACCTCACTTCATGGTCCTCACTTTCAAAAAAATCCCGAGCAGCTTCTTTGCAATACCATCTCTGTCCTGCCCCATCAAAGCCAGGGCCTCTTCTCCAGGCCTCTTTCTGCAAACCACCCCTAACTTTTCATCTCAGGCTGAGCCTTCTCTCTTGGGACCACGTTCCACATAGCATTTCTTTATAGGATGCTTTTCTGCCTTGCTTCTCCACCAGGCTGAAGAGTCTCTGACAGATATTAAGTGCTGCCTTACCAGTGCCTCTCAGAGCTGCCATGGCCTGTCCATTGATAGCCCTGACCCTAGTCACTGTCAAGGTCTGAGGGGGCCTCTACTGGGTTGTGGGACTCCTCTTTCTCATAGGTCAACCTGAAGTCGAGACTTCCCACACCACATGAACATACTGTCTTTGTCCTGCTTTCCTGCTGGCCCTAATAGACAACCAGAATACAGCCCAGGGAAGCCCCTAGCAAAAAGGAGGGTGCCCATTAAAGACCCAGCCTTGAAGAAGGTCATGATTTCCCTGAAACGAGAGGTGACAGTTGATGGCAGAGATACATTAGAAATGCTTTAAGCATTTGATTCTTTGAGGATTTGTGGATTTGTGTTTGAGGTGGTTGTAAGGTTTCCAAAGTGAGAAAGATACCACATAACTTTTCTTGAAATGTGGAAATCAGAGCCTACTATCATAATGTAAAGTCTCCCAGGCTGGTGGGCAGATTGATTAATCAACATTTTTTTTCTTACTTCCTGATCATTTACTGCACAATTGATTTCTCTCCAAAAGGTACATTAAAACCCTACCTCCAATCTTTAAAAACTACCCTTGGAATGTTGTCCATATTCACTGTTAAAAGAAGGTCTTTTCAAAGTTTTATGCATTTTATTTAGCAGACAGTTATTATTGATTTTTTACATTCCAAGAACTCTTCTATGAGACTTACAAAGATTAACTTGTTTAATCCTTAAAATAATACATTAAAACAGGTACCATTAATTAACTTCATTCATAGAGGAGAAAATGAAGGCACAGAGAGCTTCAATACTTTCCACAAGGTCACACAGATAATAAGTAATGAACCAGAATTCAAACCCAGGTAGTATGGATAGGTCATAGCTATTTACTGAATCACTATGCTGCCTCTCTCAAGAGCCTGAAAAAGATATGCATATTTATTATATATAAAAATATTTTTATTTTTGTATTACAATTTTTTAAAAATTTAAATGTTTCTAGTTACATGTATAGTATGTATGTGTGTGTGCACAGACATGGACAGTGAAAAAGATCTAGGTGCATTTTTCCAAATGGCCCCCTCTCTACATGCTTTGTTGTTGGTTTTTGTTTGGTTGGTTTTTGAGACAGTCTCACTTTGTTGCCCTGGGTAGGGTGTGTTAGTGTCACAGCTCACAGCAACCTCAAGCTCTCAGGCTCAAGCGATTCTCTTGCCTCAGTCTCCCAGTAGCTGGGACTACAGGCACAGGCCACAATGCCCAGCTATTTTTAGAGACAGGGGTCTCACTTTGACTCAGGTTGGTCTCAAACTCTCTCCATATGCTTTCAACACATGCCTACAGCCCAGCTTTGAGAGAGTATAATTTTCTATAGATACATCCTCCCAAAAAGTCTAAAGGATCAGTTTCATAAACCTCAATTTCATTGTGTGAAAAATGAAGACAGTTGGATTAGATGAACTAGCGCAGCAAGCTGAGTATAAGCAGCCTTTCAATTTAAACTTTATTGAAATTTCCAGAAGACTGACCAGGCAGCTTTTCTTCTGTATGTCTACTTTGCAAAACATCATGGATTAGTGCTCTTTAAGCCAACTCTAGACTTTTCCTACGCCTTTTGGACTAATAGTAATTAGCACTTTTTGTGTGTGCCATTGATGATATTCCAATGCATATGTACAGGTTTAGGTTTAAATTTCTAAATCTAGACAGTCTCTGGCCTGACTTTTTATAGACAAGCTGACAAACGCTGGAGCCAACAGGAGCTGTAAAGGAACACAGAGCGGCTGCTGGTACAGGCGCCTCTGCCAGCAGGGAATACGTCAAGGAGCACCGCGCTGCTCGTAGAGGAGCCCTCTCCCACCCCACCCCCACCCCCAACCCCACCCCCAACCCCACCCCCCAGGATGTGAAGGAACCCAGCCTGGCTGCTGGTACCGGCGGGGACTCCACGGAGTTCAGCGCAGCTTGATGGTGCAGGGTGACCTCTGCCGGCCAAGGGAAGTGAGCCCGGCTGAGAGCGAGTGCCTGCTCTGCTGCACTTGTGCAGTGCTTCCCCTGAGCCAGGCAGTGTGCTTAGGGCCGAGAATACAAAACTAAATGAAAGGATCTCACAGTCTAAATGTAATGAGGCACGCCCACTTCAAATCATTATAATGCAATTTGAGAAGTGAATCACTGCACCTGTGCCTTATGTCCCTAGTAGTTTGCAACCACAAGTTGCACACAGCCCAAATCAACAGCATAGTACAATGCTCCTTTGTTAGGACAGGAGAACTGGTGACTCACCCAAGTCTTTTCTCTGTGCACAGAAACATATGACCTCCACAGAAGCCACATAGCTAATGGGTGCTACCCTGGAGACCCAGGCACCCTGGGAGCAGTCCTCATAGCCAACTCTCCAGGATGGACTGGGCCCAGCAAGGTGGCTCATGCCTGTAATCCTAGCACTCTGGGAAGCCAAGGCCAGTGGATAGCCTGAGCTCACAGGTTCAAGACCAGCCTGAGCAAGAGCGAGATCCCATCTCTAAAAATAGCTGGGCATTGTGGCAGGTGCCTGTAGTCCTCTTTACTCAGGAGGCTGAGGCAGGAGAATCACTTGGGCCTAAGAGTTTGAGGTTGCTGTGAGCTATGATACCACAGCACTCTACTGAGAGTGACAAAGTGAGACTATCTTAAAAAAAAAAGTTATATAAATAATAAATAGTATTTATGTTATATTTGTGAGATAATGCATGCATATGTGAATTACTATATGTCTAATAAATACAATGTGTCTATGTAGTATTTATGTAATAATATATATATATATTTTTTGAGACAGAGTCTCAAGCTGTCGCCCTGGGTAGAGTGTCGTGGCATGACAGCTCACAGTAACCTCCAACTCTTACACTTAAGCGATTCTCTTGCCTCAGCCTCCCAAGTAGCTGGGACAACAGGTGCCTACCACAACGCCTGACTATTTTTTGGTTGCAGTTGTCACTGTTGTTTGCCAAGCCCAGGTTGGTTTCAAACCCTCCAGCTCCAGTGTATATGGCTATCTCCCTAGCCGCTGAGCTACAGGCACTGAGCCATATTTCTATAATAAAGAGTAATCATTACAGTAATCATATTAATGATATTCATTCTATTAATTAATCATTTGATACTAATTAATAATTAACATTTATAGGTAAACAGAGTTCTTTATTCATATAATTATAAAAAGTTTTAATGCATTACTTTATTAATACTCCTTTATGTAACAATTCTTTATCAATTATTAAAGTATCAGTTTGGACTTTAATCTGACTACCTACTATATTCTCACAAGGTAAGGACTAATTCAATTCTCTTAGCATCACCCCTATTGTATCTTTGTATAGTTTATGAGGTGGTTGGTTTAAATACCGTACTTTGGTCTGCAAGACACTTAAGATCACCCAGTGTCTTTCACATCAGAGCTGCTAAACAGCATTCTACTGATAGGTTTTATATAATATATGTACCAGTGACAACAGTCATAATGTTAGACAGATATATTTGAATGGTACTAAATATACAAAATTCAGGGTAACTGAAACAGGTTTCTCATAGTTCTGGTCTTATCAACTTGCAATGGAAACATTTTTATATTCCTTTGTGATCACCCAAGATAATGAATTAAATGTCACCCATTGATTTCCAGAATAGAATTTTTAGAGTTACTGGTTGCTTGGAGAATTTCAGTCACAGATGTATATTTTTATATAGCTTTGTGTGTGTACATATATGCGTGTGTATATGTGTTATATGCACATACATAAATGTGTTATAGCTTTTCTTTTCTTCTTTGAGACATAGTCTTACTCTGTCACCCTGGGGGCAGAGTACCATGGTATCATCATAGCTCACAGCAACATCAAACTCTTGGATTCAGGTAATCCCCATGCCTCAGCTTTAGCTTCACAAGTAGCTAGGATTACAGATGCCCACCACAATGCCCAGCTAATTTTTCTCTCTTTTTTTTTTTTCAGTAGAGACAAGGTCTCACTCTCAGACAGCCTGGTCTTGAACTCCTGAGCTCAAGCAATCCACCCGCCCTGGCCTCCCAAAGTGCTAGGATTACAGGCATGAACCACTGTGCCTAACTATTATATAGCTTTTGAATACAGATATATATGAGTATATACGTACACACTTATGTATTTATACCCTACAGCTTTTCTGAATAACAACAAAAGAAAAATGAAAAAAATATAAAGGCAGGCAGGAATAGGTCCTATGCAGAAATCCCTATGAGAGAAACAGATTTCAATCTTTTCCATTTATTCAGATTAATACAACAAAACAGAGATATGAAGACTTGGTTCAGGAAGATTCAAGATTTGGTCATGTCAACAGAGTCCTTTTAAAGAGATGTTATCAGACTCTAACTCTAGAGAGAAAGGGATACACACTGTCTTCCTAGGAGCTAATCCTCTGTAGTTAAAGTAGTCAAACTACGGAGTTCTTTATATTTACAGTGTTGTAATAGTGTGACAGTGCATCACAGTGGCCCAAGGGACCTGGGGAGTGCCTTGACTGGGCCTTACCCCAAAAGGCCCTAAAACAACAGCTAAGATGGAGAAACAGAAGTCTCCACTGATAAGATGGGCCTGGCACAAGAAGGTATACAGTGGGAGAACAACAGTGTTAGGACCTAGAAGTTGACCACAAGATAAAAACAGGGCTTCGTGAGGCCTTAATCAACTAGAGCAGCAATTCTCAACTGGTGGGTAGTGATCCCTTTATAACAATGAAAATATATGCTGCATGTCATATATTTACATTACAATTTATAACAGTAGCAATATTACAGTTATGAAGTAGCAACGAAAATAATTTTATGGTTGGGGGTCACGGCAACATGAGGAACTGTATTAAAGGGTTGCAGCATTAGGAAGGTTGAGAACCACTGAACTACAGCTAAGTTTAGAACTAACAAGATACGTCAGAATATCGCTCATCCCCCTTAAATTAACAATTTAATTTATACTGGGAAATTCTTGGCCACAGGGACCAAAGTAATAATAGTTGACATGATCAGCCTATTTCTTTTCTCAAATTCTAGACATGTGATGTGATAGCTCTTAATTATAAGCTGTTTTATTGGTTTGCCTGAGAAACCACTGTTACAGAGACCAGAAATACTCAAAGAAATACTGCCATTTCTGTAGAGTCTACAGTGTAAACCTATGTGGGAGTCAGAAGGTGGCCTGGTGAACAAGGAGTCAGGATAGGGAAGTTCAGAGTTAAAACTACAGTGGCCTTAGGCTCTGATAGCTCAGACATCCCTTCCACTGATGGAGTACCTGACTCCCCTGTAGCACCTGCCTCAGGGCTAGGTTTACTTACCAGTGGGACCAGAAATGCTG
>NW_003852577.1:1707489-1726277 GCF_000181295.1 Otolemur garnettii
TAGAAACATTTTAAGAATTTTATATTGCACGCCACTACATACCTACCATCTAGACTCTACCATTAGCATTTCTGTGCTTGGCTTATCACATGTCAGTATGTTTCTCTATGAATTCATCTGTCCCGTGATATTTTCCTAGATGCATTTAAAAGTAAATTATGGACATTAGTAGACTTCCTTCTAAATAACTTGGCATATGTATCATTAACTATAGCTAAATTTTTGTTGTCTTTTTCTTTTGAAGAAAAATTTGTTTATAAGGAAATACACAAATTTAAGTTTAAATTTCCAAGTTTTGATATATGTCTATACCTGTGTATTCTAAACTTCTATCAAGATATCAAGATGTAGAACATTACTGTCACTTCAGAAACTTCTGGTAATGTTTTGAGTGGTTTTTTGTTATTGTTGTTATTAAGACGGTGTAAGAGAAGTATTGAAACTTCAGTATATTTCAATTAGAGCTTAAATAGCTGGGGCAAATTTACCAGGTGGTGCTATATATAGGGTAAATAGAACTTCATGAGCATCATCTTAAGAAATGATCTCAAATAATGTGATATAGGAGAATGATTGATTACTTACTGTTCTCACACTTCAGACAACCTCAAGTTAAAGAAAAGACAAACATAATCCTACGGCTTCAGCAGACTTTTTTCTTCATTCTCACATACCCTCCAGTGACAGATACAAGAGATACACAGAAGGAAAAATGCTCACGCTACTACCTAGGCAAATCAAATTCTTAATACCTATATGCTGGTATAAAGATAATAAAATAATTTACATTACCAGATTTGATCTTCATTTAACTAGCAGTTTCCTGTGCTGTTTTCAGCTGCAGCTTCTGACTTTAGAACATGGAACTTTAGTCTCATCTGTGCAGTACCTGAGCATTGTGATGTCATTAAAATACAATATTCAAATACCCTTTTAAAACCTTTATTATACTATGTAGAAATGTTCACTCATACACAAAAATAGAATAATACAGGATTCCCTTATACCCATTACCCAGCTCCACAAATGATCATCTTAGTAGAATGCATTTAAGATACACTCATGCTGTATGAGTCAATCATCTTTGATTGTTGAGTAGTATTCCATTGTATGGATTACCACAGTCTATCCATTCACACTTTGCTTGTTTTTGAGCAGTTATTAATAAATATTCAGGCCAGGCACAGTGGCTCATGCCTGTAAGCCTAACACTCTGGGAGGCAGGTGATTTGCTTGAGCTCAGGAGTTCAAGACCAGCCAGAGCCAGAGCAAGACCCCATTTCTACTAAAAATAGAAAAACTGAGGGAAGAGGAACCCAGGACTTTGAGGTTGCTGCCAGCCATGACACCATAGCATTCTACCTAGGGTGACAGAGTGAGACTCTGTCTCAAAAAAAAAATCACATAACATCACATACATAAATTTTTGTGAACATAAATTTTCATTTCATTTGGAAAAATACTTAGGAGTGGGATTGCTGGGTCATGTAATGCATATGCTTAACTTTATAAGAAACTGCCAATTTTTTTTCCAAAATGGCTGTACCAGTCTGCATTTCTACTAGCAATTATAGAGTTTCTGTGATTCTATGTCAGAGGTTTTTGCATGTGAACCCCAACCTGGTTTGAAAGCCAGCTAGGAAAAATGACACTGAAAATACGCAAGTTTAAAATGAAGTCTGAAAGTACCTGAAGAAGGCATATGTTAATTCAGGGCAAGTAGTAAGACTGAAAAAATGTAGCACTTCTCTGGCCTCTTGATTTTCAACAAAGGTGCATGTGCAAGAGATAGGGTTGAAAGAATCCCAAGTTCCCAGGAAGACTGGATGGAGAGGGAAACTGGGTAAGGAGCGGGGGGGTTGGTAAATAGTCCACAGTGTTTTTAAATAGAGAGGACAGAGAACCTGGCTCTATTCACCCAGGGAAAATAAACCAGGTTTTCTAATCTAATCACATATTCAAAGAGTTTAAAGCCGGCCATCTGTTGACTCTCAAAGGCACAGGCCTGGTCCAGCCCAAGCACCTCTGGGTTCTTTCCATCTTCCACAGATTTGAAGAACACCCAGGGATTGTTCATCTACAAATGTTCCCCTGAAGACCCCAGGATTGAGGTGAGGGCCCCCATTAAGAAGTCAACCTATCTAACTCCCACAATTCTACATCACAGCCTATATTTTGTATTCAGTTCTTTATTTTTGCCATTCTAATAGGTGTATAGTGATATCTCACTGTTGTTTTAATTTACATATCCCTAATGACTAATGATGTTCAACATCTTTCCATATATTTATTTGCTACCTATATATCTTCTTTGGAAAAGAATCTTTTTGATATTCCCCCCCCCCTTTTTTTTCCTGCAGTTTTTGGCCGGGTGGGTTTTAACCCACCACCTCTGGTATACGGGGCCAACATGCTACTCCTTGAGCACCGTAGGTGCTACCCTATTTTGCCCATTTTTAAAATCAAGTTATTTGTTTTGTTATTGTTAAGGTTTAAAAGTTCTCTATATATTCTAAAAACAAGTTCTTTATTAGAGATGTAATTTGCAAATATTTTCTTATCTATTCGATTCTCTTTTCATTCTCTTCACAGATTTTTTTCACAAAGCATATGTTTTTAATTTTCATAAAACTCAATTTCTCGGTTTTTTCTTTGACGAATTATGCTTTTGGGGTGACATTTTCAACCTCATCACCAAACCCAAGATCTCCCATGCTTTCTCCTGAAAGCTTTATAGTTTTACATTTAGGTCTCTGAACCATTTTTAGATAATTTCTGTGTAAGATCTGAGCTATGTATTGAGGATCCTTTTTTGCATATGGATGAATAATTATTTCTAGCACTATTTGTTGCAAAAACTGTCCCTTCTCTGTGGAACTGCCCTTGTATCTTTGTCAAAAATCAATCAATTTTATTTGGGTAGGTTTATTTGGAGCTATTTTATTCAGTTGATATATGTGTCTATCCTTTCAATAATACCACACTGTCTTGAATTCTATAGCTTTACAGAAGTCTTAAAATCGAATAGTGTCTGTCCTTTAATTTAGTTCTTTTTATTGTTGTCTTATTCAAAACTTTTCAGCTCTTCTAGTTTCATTGCCTTTTCCCTAACAACTTTCAAATCCATTTGTAAATATCTGAAAAATAAATATGCCTTCTGAGATTTTCCTTGAGATTGAGCTGATTGTGGGAGAATGACATCTCAACAAAGTTGAGTCTTCCAATCCATGAATATATTGTTTCTCCACATTTATTTATATCTTATTTTATTTCATCACTATTTTTTAGTTTTTAGCATATAGATCCTGCACATATACTTTAGATCTGGGGAATCCATTTTTTTTTCTTTTCTGCTGCACATTGGAAGAATAAGAGTTGTCTTGGACCACACAGTGAATACAGAAACACTAACAAAAGCTGATAAGCAAAAAAAAAAAAAAAGGTCCATGCATACTTTTCATTATATTCAATACCACAGAAAAAAAGTTATCCACAAAATCAGAATAGAGCCCAGAGTCCACAGGGGTTGGAAACCTCCGCCTTAAGATTATACCTTAACATTTTTATCCTTAGTGGTATTATTTTAAATGGTGCTTCCTTTTAAATTTCAAATTCCAATTTTTCATTGCTGGCATATAGGAATATACATAATTGATTAACTCTCATAAGTTAATTGTATCCCCTGACATTGCTAACCCCATTTATTAAATCAAAAAGCTTTATTATAAATTCTTTAGGAATTTCTGCGTAGACAATCATGCTGTCTGCAAATATAGACATTTCTTCCTTTTCAGTCAGTATACCTTGTATTTCCTTTTCTTGCCTTATTGCACTAGGAAAGACTTCTAATGCAGTATTTAATAGGAATGGTGAGAAAGTACATCTTTGCCTTGTTCTTGATTTTCAGGGAAAAGCATTCAGTCTTTCACCATTAAATAACTTCTTTTATAGAAGTTGTTTATTAAAGAAGTTACTTCTATTTTTAGTTTTTTAATTTTTTTGTGGAATTATTTGTTGTTATTGCATTGTTTGTTGATTAGTTCATTATGAATGGATGCTGAATTTTGCCAAATGCTTTTTCTGTACATATTAAGAAGAACATTCTTTTTTCCTTTCATCTATTCTGTTGATGAATTATATCAATTTTCACATGTTGATCATCTTTGAATTCCTGGGATAAACCTCATTTGGTCTTAATATATTATCCTTTTAAAAAGTTAACAAACTTTATATTTTAGAGAAGTTTTAGACTTACAACAAAATTGAGCAGAAAATACAGAGAGTTTCTATACATTCCTGTTCTCACATATACACAACCTCCCAACTTTCAGCATCACACACCATCTTGGTACACTTGTTACAACTGATGGCCTTACATTTACACATCATTATCACCCAAAGTCCATACCTTACATTAGAGTTCACTCTTGGTGTGATATTTACTATGGGTTTTGATAAATGTGTAATGACATGTATTTATTATTATGGTCTCATACAGAATAGTTTCACTGCCATAAAAATCCCCTATGTTCCCCTGTAACTGTTGTTGATAACGACTGATTTTTTATTGTCTCCATAGTTGTGTACTTTCCAGAATGTCATAAATTGGAATCACACAATAAATTTACCCAAATGAATGAATTTTCAACCTAGTATTTGGGTAAATACCAAGGAGCACACTGCTGGATTGTACAGGAAGAGTATATTCAGTATTGTAAGACATTGCTAAACTGTCTTCCAAAGTGGCTGTACAATTTTGCATTCCCACTAATGATAAATGATAGTTAAAGTTTATCTAAATTTCAGAGAAAACTAGCTCCTGTGGAATTTTCTGTACAGTGAGCATTCCTGATTCTCCACATTCATTAACATTTGGTATTGTCAGTGCTTGGATTTGTACCATTCTAATAGGTAGGTAGCAATGTCTCATTGTTTAATTTGCAATTTTCTAATGAAATATTATGCTTAATATATTTCCATATGCTTAGTTGCCATCTGTATGTCTTCTTCTTTGGTGAGGTGTCCAGGTCTTTTGCCCAGTTTTTAATTGGATTGTTCATTTTCTTACTGTTGAGGTTATAAGAGTTCTTGGTGTATTTTGAATAACAGTCCTTACTAAAATGTTTCTCTAGCACATATTTTCTCTTAGTCTGTGGCTCCTCTTATTCTCTTCATATTGTCTTTTGCAGAGAAGTTGTTTTATTTTTGCTGAAGTTCAGCTTATCAATTCTTTCATGAATTTTGCCTTTGGTATTATATCTAAAAACTTATCACTATAGCCAAGATCATCTAGGTCAGTGGTTCTCAACCTTCCTAGTGCCACAACCCTTTAATACAGTTCCTCATATTGTGGTAACCCCCAACCATAAAATTATTTTCGTTGCTACTTCATGTGTGCAAAAATATGTGTTTTATTCAAAAATATGTTTTCCGATGGTCTTAGGTGACCCCTGTGAAAGGGTCATTCCACCCCCACAGGTTGAGAACCGCTGATCTAGGTTTTCTTCTTTGTTATCTTATAGGAGTTTTAACGTTTGGACTTTGCCTTTAAGTCTGTGATCATTTTGAGTTAATAAAGGGCATAAGGTCCATGTCTAAATTCACTTTTTGCATGTGGCTGTCCAGCTGTTAAAGCATTTTCTTTTTTTTTTTTTTAAACTTTATTCAAATGAGGATACAATGCTTAGGTTACATTGTTCTCACTTCCAGGGTAAAGTTCCATTTGTAGAAGAGCCCTTCCCCCAGGGGTCATGTCATATCCCCTCACAGTGTGCACATTAGGTGAGATCCTGCCTCACACCCTCCCTCCTCCTGCCAATCGTCCTCCCTCCTCCCCCCTCCTGCTTCCCTCTATCACCCAACTGGACTATAAGTGTTTTATTATTCTTCATGTAATTGTCTGTATATTGATTTCATATTAGTATGGAATACACTGGATATTTATTTTACCATTCTTGCGATACTTAAGAAGAATGTATTTCACCTCCATCCAAGTAAATGTAAAAGATGTAAAGTCTCCATCTTTTTTTAATGGCTGAACAATATTCCATAGTATACATACAACACAGTTTGTTGATGCATCACAACTTCGCAATTATAAATTGAGCCGCAATAAACATTCTAGTGCAAATGTCTTTGTGGTACAATGATTTTTGTTCTTCTGGGTATACCTAATAATGGGATTGCAGGGTCAAATGGAAGGTCTACATGTAGATCTCTGAGGCTTCTCCATACTTCTACCCAAAAAGGCTGTCTGAGTTTGCAATCCCACCAGCAGTGTAGAAGTGTTCCCTTCTCTCCACATCCACACCAGCATCTGGTGTTTTGGGACTTTGTGATGTGGGCTAATCTTGTTGGGGTTAAGTGATATCTTAGAGTGGTTTTGCTTTGCATTTCTCTGATGATTAAAGATGATGAGCATTTTTTCATGTATTTCTTGGCCATTAGTCTGTCATCCTTGGTGAAGTTTCTGTTCAAATCTCTTGCCCACTTATAGAGGGGGTTGTTTGCACTTTTCTTATTATTTAATTTGAGTTCTCTGTAGATTCTAGTTATCAGGCCTTTGTCAGATTCATAACATGCAAAAATCTTCTCCCATTCTAAGGGCCGTCTGTTTGTTCTGTTTGTGGTACTCTTAGCTGTGCAAAAGCTTTTTAGCTTGATCAAGTCCCAGTTATTTATTTTTGGTGTTGCTGCAATTGCTGGGGGTGGGGGGGAAGGTCTTCCTCATAAAGTTTTTTCCCAGGCCAAGTGTTTTCCCAACACTCTCTTCTAGAATTTTTATTTTTCGTGTCTTAAATTTAAATCTTTTATCCAATGCGAATCAATTTTTGTCAATGGTGAGAGGTGCAGGTCCAGTTTCAGTCTTCTGCATGTGGATAACCAGTTCTCCCAGCACTATTTGTTAAATAAGGATTCTTTTCCCCATTGCATGTTTTTGTTAGGCTTATCAAAGATTAAATGACAATTCATCTCTAGATTCTTTATCCTATTCCATAGATCTACATCTCTATTTTTGTGCCAGTACCATGCTGTTTTGATCACGATAGCCTTGTAATATAACCTGAAATCTGGCAACATGATGCCTACAGATTTGTTTTTATTTCTAAGAACTGTATTTGCTATTTAGGGTTTTTTCTGGTTCCATATGAATCATGGTACTATTTTTAAATAATTAATTGTTTTTTATTAAATCATAACTTTGTGCATTGATGCATTTATGGGGTTCAGGGTACTACTTCGATATATAATGTGAAATGTTTACATTGAACCAAGTAACACATCCATCACAACACAGTACTATTTTTTCAAGATCTTTAAAGTATGACATTGATGCTTTGATGGTGATCACATTAAATCTATAGATTGCTTTGGGGAGTAGGACATTTTAATGATGTTGATTCTTCTCAGCCATGAGCATGGTATGTTCTTCCATTTGTTGACATTTTCTGCTATTTCCTTTCTCAATGTTTCATAGTTCTCTTTATAGAGATCTTTCACATCTTTTGTTAGATATATTCCCAGATATTTCAGTTCCAGCATTTTCTGAAAAACTATACTTGTTTCATTGTATTGCCTTTGCCCCATCATCAAAAATTAGTTGATTGTGTTGGTCTAGTTTCTAGAGTCTCTATTCTGTTCTGGTTAACTATTTGTCTATCTTTCACCAATACTACACTGTCTCGATTACTGTAGCTTTCTTGTAAGTCTTGAAGTTACAATGTCCACAGTACCCAAAACAAATTAATCCCTATGAAAATCCCAATGGCCTTTTTTCAGAAATTTTTAAAAATCCTAAAATTCATATAGAATCTCAAAGGACCCTATGTAGCCAAAAAATCTTTAGGAAGAAAAACAAAGCTGGAGGTTTTATTCTTCCTGTTTTGTAACATATCATAAAGCTACACTAATCAAAATAATATGATATTGGTATAAAGACAGACATACAGAACAACGGAACAGTATAGAGCCCAGAAATAAACCCTCAGACATATGGTCAATTGATACCTGACAGGGGAAAGGGCAGTCTCTTCAACCAATGGTGGTGGGAAAGTGAATGTGCACATGCAAGAGAATAAAGGGAAGGAGGTGATGGGCAAGTATGAAGCTTATGTCAGAAGCAAGTGGTCTAAAAGCAGGACACTGGTTCCAGAATCAAGAGAGTAGTTTTCAACTGGGATGTGAGACATTTTCATTGCTTCAGTGATTTGGGGAGTAGGGTGCAATACTGGCATTTAATGAACGGGGGCCAGGTGGGTCTGTCTTGCCCACTGAAGCAATTTCCTTTACTGTGTCAGAAATGTCACAGTGGAGATTCACAGATTCTAAGGCAGGTATCCTCAAACACGGCCCACAGGCCATATGCGGCCCACTGAGGACATTTATCCAGCCTGCCAGGTGTTTTTACTGCCACTGCCTGTCCTGCTTAGCAGCCCACTTGTCCCATGGCCTGCAGTCTGGCTCTCCAGCGGTCCTAGGGACAGTGAACTAGTCCCTTGTTTAAAAAGTTTGAGGACCCCTGTAAGGCTTAAGACATGGAGACATGTGGGAGCCATTATTCTACCTAACAGGTCTCAATAATGATATTTTTACCTCAGTTTTTAAATAAGAAAAAAGAAAAATGAGTCTTTGAATCATAGATGATAGATTGTTTTACAAACTGCAATGGTAATGAAAAAGAATTTGAAATTTGAATGCCTTCTTTACGCTTGCCAAAGAAAGTTATTTTAAAAGATTTTGCTCAGTTTTATAGAATTTTCCTGAAAATTCTACAAGGAAAAACTAAACATTAAAGATAAAATAATTGCAAAATTATATGAAAATGTGAAAAGTTAAATGGGCTCATTTTTTAAGCTGTGAGAAAATGAAAGCAATCTTATTTGTGAAAGTGAAGAATACTCCATTTGTAATGTGAAGGATATTATCATCACAGAATTAATTAGCAAAGTTATATTATTTTACACTATCTTTTTTCTGCTGGGCACAGTGGCTGACACCTGGAATCCTAGCACTCTGAGAGGCTGAGGTGGGTGGATTGCTTAAGCTCACAAGCTTGAGACCCGCCTAAGCGAGAGACCCCCTCTCTAAAAAAACAGCTGGGCTTGTGGCAGGCACTTATAGTCCTAGCTACTTGGGAAGCTGAGGCAGGAGGATCACTTGAGCTGAAGAGTATGAGGTTGCTATGAGCTATGATGCCACAGTACTTTACCAAGGGTGACAAAGTGAAACTCTGTCTCAAAAAAAAAAAAAAAATCCTCAAGATTTCTCTATATGCATCCTTGCAGTAAAGTAGGCAGAAATATACTTAATGATACTAATTTGGAAGTATATTTCTCTCACTTAGATATTATTCTTAGAAGCCATGATAATTGAATTTAAAGATTTTTATGAACACAAAATATCAAAATGGGTGATTTATATATTTGAAATGAACATGGATCATGTTAGTCAAACTTTGCAAGAATCATTAAAAACAAAATAAAATACTAAAAAGATCCCTAGAGATTTTGAGGCCACAGAACAATTTAACCAGTCTAATTAGAAAAAGTTTCAGATCCAGTGGAAACGTTCATACCTGCTTCCTTGGAAAGATGGTAAATGACTGTAGTATTTCTAATAGATAATCAGTCAAAAGGGAGCTCAGTGCAGTAGCACAGTTACAGCAGAAGCAGCAAAACACACTGGAAACATGCAAGGAAGGAGATCGGAGAATCATATGAGGAAAGAAAAACAAGTCAAATAAGTCAAATAATACCCCCAAATATTTTCCATAAATAATGCTATGACTTGGACAATGCCTGTGGCTCAGTGGATAGGGCGCTGGCCCCATATACCAAGGGTGGTGGGTTCAAACCCGGCCCCAGCCAAACTGCAACAAAAAATAGCCGATGTTGTGGCGGGCACCTGTAGTCCCCGATGATGTCCAAGATACTGTTGAACACTTAACAAATGAACGTATGCCTCTTTATTTTAGAGTAAGGGCATTCTGTTGATTTCAAAGAAACTGTCTATGTAGACACATTATCTATGAATTACATTTCAGGAGAGTAAAGAGGACATTACAAAATGTTAGTTATATAAAAGGAGACATTATGTCTGATAAAGATAAGAACCAGTGGATTAAAGGAAGAGTTCCTAGTGAAGTAAAGACCAAAAACAGGATGAAGAAACTAGAGAACTGAGCAGAGATTCCATGAAAGAGATTAAGACTGATTAAGAGCTGGAGGCTCACTTAAAGGTTTAGTGAGAGAATGTGGCTTTGCCACTCACTTTCACAAAATTAACTATAAAATTAATAGTCAACACAAAAATTCCCAATAGTCTTTAGAACCATAAGCCATGCACACAAGGTATTTTCAAAATCTTGGTATTTGATTTCTGACTCCCTCATTTACAAAGATTAAACCAAGAATGATTATTCTTTGTAGTCAAATAAAATCTTTGTTAGTCTGGTTATAAAGTCTTGTGTAAATTTTAGCTAGGGTGCCAAGACAATCAAATGGAGGGAAGAACAGTCCTCTCAACAACTGGTACACAGACAAGTGGGTATCTATCTGCACAAGAATGAAGTTGAACCCCTCCTTCACACCACATACAAAAATTAACTCAAAATGTATCAGGCTCAAACCTAAGACTTGAAAGAATATAACTCTTACAGGTAAACATGGAAGGCCAGGTGTGGTGGCTTATACCTGTAATCGTAGCACTTTTGGAGGCCAAGGCAGGAGGATCCCTTGAGGTAAGCAGTTTGAGACCAGTCTGAGCAAAATTAGACCCCATCCATACAAAAAATAGAAAAATTAGTCAGACATAGAGGTTTGTGCCTGTAGTCCCAGCTACTCAGGAGGATGAGGCAGATCACTTGAGCCCAGAAATGGGAGGTTGCAATGAGCTATGCACTCTACCCAGAAAACAGAGTAAGACCCTATCTCAAAAAAAAAAAAAAAGGCCAAACAAACCATAAAAGTAAATTTCCTTGATTTAGACAATAGTTTTGGAGAGTAACATTTGGACATTGTCTTGGTTTAGACAATAGTTTTTTAGATATAACACTATATTAGTCAAGTTTCTCCAGAGAAACAGAAGCAATAAAATATATATATATAAAAATATGTAAGGGAAAAGTTATAATAGGAGTTCCCTCACTCAGTCACAGAAGCTGAGAAGTCTCGGGATATGCTGTCTACAAGCTAGGGAATCAAGAAAGCTGGTGGCGTCATTCAGTTTGAGTTTGAAGATTTGAGTCCCAAGAATCAGGAATACCAACATCTGAGGGCTGGAGAAGATGGGGATGGTCCAGAAGAGGGAGAAAGAATTTATTCTTCCACATTTTTGCTCTCTTTTGGCCCTCAACATACTGAATAATGCCCATTCAGACTTGTCTACTAACTCAAATACTACAGATACCTCCAGAAATACCTCCAGAAATACACATATTCCTTAACCCAGTCAAGTTCATACACAAAAGTAACCATCACAAACACCAAAAGCACAGAAAGAGAAAACAGATAAATAAGACTGTTAAAATTAATTTTGTGCTTCAAAGAGCTACCATTAAGAGTTAAAAGACAACCCACAGAATGGAAAAGAAATCTTTGAAAAATACATATCTCATAAGGGGCTTATATCCAAAAACGTATCAAGAACTGTTACAACTCAAGGAGGAGGACAACAAACCCCAAATTTTAAAATGGGCAAAGGCTCTGAATAGATATCATTCCAAAGAAGACAACCAAATAGCTGATAACCATGTGAAAAGATGCTCAGCCTTATTGGTCAATATGGAAATGCAAATCAAACTCACAATGACCAAGATGGCTAAAATAAAAAGACAGATGATAACAAGCATTAGCAAGGATGTTGAGAAACTGGAACCCTCGTGCATTGCTGGTGGGATCGTTAAATTGCCTCTTTGGAAAACAGTTTGGCAGTTATTCAAACATTTAAATCTAAAGTTACCATATGATCCACCAATTTCACTCCTAGATATACAACCAAGTGAATTTAAAACACATGTTCACCCAAAAACCTATACATGAATGTTCATAGCAGCTTTATTCATAATTGCTAAATAGCAGAAATAACCCAAATATTCATCAACTAATACACAGAAAAAAATATGGCATATCCATACAGTGAAATGTTATTTGACCATAAAAAGAAAAGAAGTTACTGATACACATTCAACATGGATGAACCTTGGAAACATTGGGCTAAGTGAAAGAAGCCAGATATTGAAAAAGACCACATATTGTATGATCTCATTTACATGAAACATAGGCAAAACCATACAGTCAGAAAGTGGATCAGTGGTTTCCAGAATGTGGGGTAGGGGAGAATGGGGAATAGCTGCTAATGGGGCTGAGGTTTCTTTTTGGCAATTATTGTATAACTCTGTGAATATAATAAAAGCCATTGAATCATACATTTTTATCTTTAAAAAATATTTTTATAGATTTAGGGAGTACAAGTGCAGTTTTGTTACATGGACTAAATCATATACTTTAAAAGACTGAATTCCATTGTATATGAATTATATTTCAATAAAGCTGTTAATTTTTCTTTTCTTTTTTTTTTTTTTTACAGACAGAGTCTCACTTTATCGCCCTTGGTACAGTGCCATGGTATCACAGCTCACAGCAATCTCTTAACTCCTGAGCTTAGGCGATTCTCTTGCCTCAGCCTCCCAAGTAGCTGGGACCACAGGCGCTTGCCACAACACCCAGCTATTTTTTTTGTTGCAATTTGGCCAGGGCCAGGTTCAAACCCACCACCCTCGGTTTATGGGGCTGGCACCCTACCCATTGAGCCACAGGTGCCACCCAAAGCTATTAATTTTAAGAGATTCTGTATGTAGGATTCCTTTATACAACAGCCTGCCCCAGTGTTTTGTTCTGAGACAGGATCACACTCTATCTCCCAATAAATTGGGCTGGCCCAATCACAGCTATTGCAGCCTTGAACTCCTACATTCAAGCAGTCCTCTTGCCTCAGTCCCCCAAGTATCTAGAACTAAAAGCACATGCCACCACACCCAGGTAATTTTATATCTATATGTATCTATCTATCGATATATATATATAAAAAGTAGGGACAGGGTCTTGCTATACTGCCCAGGCTAATCTCAAATTCCTGGCCTCAAGCAGTCCTCCCATGTCAGCTTCTCAAAGTGCTGGGATTACAGGTGTTAACCACCATATCTGGCCTGCTTTAGTGCATATAATATAGAAATCTTGTTCTAAGAATTCAGTTTACATCCTACTTTCTGGGTTTTAAATGAAATGCGGCATAATTATAATATCACTCATTTTTATAAATATTTACTAAGTACTTACAATATAATAGGCATCAATGAATTAAGAGCATATACAATGGAATTTTTCTTTTTCTCCTAAAAAATTAGAAAAATTCAAGTATCTTCCTAACTTTTCTCTTCATTTCCAAAACATCACATCTTTTTTTTTTTTTTAAGACAGGGTTTTGCTCTGTTGTCAGAGCTAGAATGCAGTTGTATCATCAGAGCTCACTGTAGCCTCTAACTCCTCACCTGTCTCAGCCTCCCAAGCAGATGAGGGACACATTACTACACCTGGCTAATTTTTTAATTTATTATAGAGATTGGGTATTCCTATTGCCCAGGCTGGTCTTAAACTCCCAGCCTCAATCAAACCTCCTGCCTTGGCCTCCCAAAGTGGTAGGCTTACAGGTGATAATATTTATCATTACCACACCCAGAACACAGTTCTTTTAATGGACTATATTAAATATGTGGCATGGATTTATATCTGCATTAGGTGTTAGACATGATCGCTACAAACAGAAAGCTTACCTCCTTAAGAAGAGATAAAAATAATTCTTAAAGTATTTGGTTAACAGTTTGGAATATCTAAGCATAAGAAAAACGTATTTTTAATTATACTCAGTTCTGGGAGGGGGTTGGTTTTTGTCTTTTTTGTTTTGTTTTGTTTTGTTTTAATAGTGTCACTATGTTGCCCAGGCTAGAGTGCTGTGGCATCAACCTAGCTCACAGCAACCTCAAACTCCTGCGTTCTGAGTTCAAGTGATCCTTCTGCCTCAGGCTCCCAAGCAGCTAAGACCACAGACACAGGTCATGATGCCCAGCTAATTTTTCTATTTTTAGTAGAAATGAGGTCTTGCTCTTTGTCAGGCTGGTATTAAACTTCTAAGTTCAAGTGATCCTTCTATCTCAGCCTCCCAGAGTGCTGGGATTACAGGTGTGGGCCGCCACACCTGGCTTTATCCAATGCTTTGCAGGTCTGTTTTCCTACATTGAAGGAAAGTTCTCTTGGCCATAACGTATCCCTGGAGCAGCTCTTTTTCACTTTTGGATCTCCGAGTTATTTTATGGGATTTTGGGGGGTTCTTTTCAGGAGACAGGGTTTCACTACGTTATCCAGTTGGGAGTGCAGTGCCTATTCATAGGCACAATCATTGCTAGTTTTTCTATTTATTATGGAGACAGGGTCTCACTATTGCCCAGGCTGATCTTGAACTCCTGGGCTCAAGTGATCCTCCACCCTCAGCCTTCTGAGTAACTGAGAAGTGCACCACCACACCTGGCTCTCACAGGTGTTTGTTTGAGCAGTTTTCAGATAATCCAGAGTTTTATAAACTTTCACCAACAATTTTAAGAAGTCTCATATTCCCTGTAACTCAGGTTACAGGGTCTGCAGGCCTAGTGGTTGTTTCCAGTACTGCATAATCCAACTCAGCATCACATTTACAACCACAGACACACTTGTTTTACAAAGGCAAGTATTACAGTTCATTCTCAACAGAAAATCAAGTTTTTGACAGCCCCTGTATTTGAGATATTCATGTGCAGGACCATTACTGAGAAAATACTTTTGGAGGGATGTGACCATAGGTGGAACCTTTTGAAAAATTTCAGTTTTACATTCACAAAAATAAAATTACAGAGACTAAATGACATTGTATAGACCTTAAATTAGTAATACTGGATACACTTTAATAATCCATAATAATCCTTCCTTGCTACTGGGAATATTTTTAAGATCTTTCACACAACTTCAACAAGATATTTATAATTTTGTTTTGTTGCAGATAGTATATATACTAAGAAATATTTTTCTCATGTCTGATCCTTTCTGTAAATGTTGAGTGCTTTTTGATTTTTATAACCAAGGTGACTTCTTGCTTCCTTGCCCTATTGCAGTCCAAAGATACAAAACTACTTGAAGTACTTTGAGAAGCTTTTACTTGAACTATTTGGCACAGCTAAGTGTTTCCCAAACTTCTTCCCTGAATACTATATCATGTAGCTTCATCTTTCCCATGAAAATTTTGCACAAAACACTTCTCACAGCCCTTTCCGCAAAGTCCCAGGTTTGAGTGTCCTGCCTACTGAGAAGGAGTTTAGATCCAAGAACTAACTTAACCTCATCTTGCTTTATTCTTCTGATAATGCAAAAACTACTTTGGTGCTGTTAGCCTTGCCTCCTTTTTGTCTCATTAGCATCTCTTTTTCCTAATTATTGCAACAGTGGTACTTACTTCCTAAATTGGTAAGGAAAAGGCATTTAGAAGTACACTAAGATAGCTGCATTTTTTGAGGTTGGCAGGGATCGCAGAACTCCCCCTGGTTTATGACAGCCTGCTTTGTTACCTTCATTGAAGGGAAACAGAATAAGGTACAGGTGGCTGGGCACAGTGACTTATGCCTGTAATCCCAGCATTTGGGAGGACAAGGCCGATAGATTGCCTTGAGCTCACAAGTTGGAGACCAGCCAGAGCCAGAACTAGACCCTGTCTCTAAAAATAGCTGGGCATTGTGGTGGACTTCTGTAGTCCCAGGTACTTGGGAGGCTGAGGCAAATGAATCACTTAAGCCCAAGAGTTGGAGGTTGCTGTGAGCTATAACAACACAGCTCTCTGTCTCAAAAAAAAAAAAAAAAATCAATAAAAATAAGGCACAGTTCTTCTAGGTTGAAAGTTGTTGGTAAAATACATTTTTTACTCCCCAAGATCTTTGTATAGAACACTATTAGTTTCTTTTTCTCCTTTTTTAATATTTAAAAAATTGTTCTGCTTTAACTTCTACTGTTCTTATTTTTCTGTTCCTTTTTCAAATTCCTTTACTTTTCCTCATCTTTTTTCTTCCTAGTGCTATCTTTGTATTTTCCAAGTCTCCAACCTGCCTTACCTGCCTTAGCTGTCTTAGTAATTAAAAGTATTTTAATTAGCCTTTTCTGGCCAGGCATGGTAGTTCACACCTGTAATCCCAGCACTCTGGGAGGCCGAGGCCAGTGGATCACCTGAGCTCACGGGTTCAAGACCAGCCTGAGCATGAGCCAGACCCTGACTCTAAAAAAATAGCCGGGCATTGTAGCTGCAGCTATGTGGGAGGCTGAGGCAAAAGAATCGCTTGAGCCCACAATTTTGAGGTTACTGTGAGCGATGATGTGACAACACTCTACCAAGGGTGACAAAGTGAGACTCTTTCTCAAAAATAAAGAAATATAAATAGCCTTTTCTTCAAATAGACACTCATTAAAGACACTCCTAGGCTGGATGTGGGTGGCTCACACCTGTAATTCCAGGAATTTGAGAGGCCAAGGTGGGAAGATTGCTTGAACCCAGCAGTTTGAGACCAGCCTGGGCAACACAGCAAGACCATGTCTCTAAAAAAGAAAATTCCCCAGGTATGGCAATATGCACTTGTAGTCTCAGCTACTCCAGAGGTGAAGGCAGAAGGATTGCTTGACCCTAGAAGATGTGGACACACCACTGTACACAAGCCTGGGCAAAAGAGCAAGACCCTGTCTCATTTTTTTTAAAAACAAACATTCCTTCAAAATGTTCATAGGTGATGCTAACAGAGCAGAGCTGCAAACTGGCTACTGGAAATCTGTTGCAAGACAAGGTTCTCATGTTATCTTTCTTATTTATTTTTGTTTGTGGAACACAGGTAATATACTTTATAATTCAGGATATCCATGTTAAATGAGTATAATTAATGTCAGGTAAATTTAAATGTTAATTTATGAAGAGGATAGAAGAAAACAAATAAAAATTATGAATTTATTCTTAAATGTGACATCATAGGGATGCAGTTTGTAGAGTGGTTAAGAACACAGATCCCAGAACCAAAAAGTCTGGGTTTGAATTCAGCTATAGCTCATTGTCTGCAGCTTTGAGGACATTTCTTTTTATACCTTTCTTTCTTTCCTTTCTTTTCTTTCTTATTGTTTGGGATTCATTGAGGATACAAAGAATTAGGTTACACTGATTGCAATTGTTAAAGTCCCTCTTATAATTGTGTCCCTTCCCCAAGAGGTGTGCCATACATTGTGACCCCGATTTCTCTCCCTCCTCTCTTCTTCCCCCCACACCCCCACACCTTGTATTAGCTCATCTACTGCCTTCATATTAGAATAGAGTACACTGGATTCTTGCTTCTCCATTCTTGTGATGTTTTACTAAGAATAACCTTACATCTAGGTTAATACAAAAGATATAAAGTCTCCATCTCTTTTAATGGCTAAATAGTATTCCATGGTATACATATACCACAGCTTGTTAATCCACTCCTGAGTTGGTAAGCATTTACATTATTTCCACATTTTGGTGATCGTAAATTGAGCTGTGATAAAAATCTAGTGCAAATGTCCTTTAAATAAAAGGATTTTTTTCTCTTCTGGGTAGATGCCTAGTAATGGGATTGAGGGATCAAATGGGAGGTCTAATTTGAGCTCTTTGAGGATTCTCCATACTTCCTTCCAAAAAGGTTGTATTATTTTGCAATCTGACTAGCACTGTAAAAGTGTTCCCTTCTCTCCACATCCACACCAGCATCTACAGCTTTGAGATTTTGTGATGTGGGCCATTCTCATTGAGGTTAAGTGATATCTCAGGGTAGTTTTGATTTCAATTTTGCTGATGATTAAGGACAATGAGCATTTTTTCATATATTTGTTAGCCATTCATCTGTCTTCTTTAGAGAAGTTTCTATTCATCTCTCTTGCACAATGATGTGAGATTGTTGGCTCTTTTGTTGTCGATTAATTTGAATTCTTTATAGATCCTAGTTATCAAGCTTTTGTCTCATTCTTAATATGCAAATATTCTTTCCCATTGGGTAGGTTGTCTATGTGCTTTGTTGTCTCCTTAGCTGTAAAGAAGCTTTTCAGTTTAATTAAATCCCATTTGTTTATTTTTGTTGTTATTACAATTGCCATGGAAATCTTCTTCATAAAATCTTTCCCCAGGTATCTTCAAATGTTTTCTCCACACTTTCTTCAAGGATTTTTATTGTTTCATGCTTAAATTTAAATCTTTTATCTATCTTGAGTCAATTTTTGTAAGTGGTAAGAGGTGTGGGTCCAGTTTTAATCTTTTACTTGTGGTTATCCAGTTTCCCCAATACCATTTATTGAATAGGGATTCTTTTCCCCAGTGTATGTTCTTGATTGCTTTGTCAAATACCAAGTGGCTGTAAGATGTTAGTTTCATTTCCTTGTTGTCTATTTGGTTTCAAATGTCAGTGCCCATACCATGCTGTTTTGATCACTATGGCCTTGTAGTATAGACAAAAGTCTGGTAGGGTGATACCCCCAGCTTTCTTTTTATTACTAAGAATTGCCTTGGCTTATACGGGTTTTTTTCTGGTTCCATAAAAAATGAAAAACTTTATAGAGATCTTTCACATCCTTTGTTAGGTAAACTCCTAAATATTTTATCTTCTTTGGCACTACTGTGAACGGAATAGAGTCCTTGACTGCTTTTTCAGCTTGGCTGCTGTTGGTATA
>NW_003852577.1:1727877-1741737 GCF_000181295.1 Otolemur garnettii
TGGCATATACAAAGGCTACTGATTTGTGGACACTGATTTTATATCTTGAGACATGACTGTATTTTTTGATCACTTCCAGGAGTCTTGTGGTTGAGGCTTTGGGATTCTCTAAGATCATATTGTCAGCAAAAAGGGAGAGTTTAACTTCTTCTGCCCCCATTTGGATACCCTTTATTTCCCTCTCTTGCCTGATTGTATTGGCTAGAACAACCTTGTCTGTTAAGTTCTAAGAGGAAAAGCTTTCAGTCTTACTCCATTAAGTATAATATTAGCCATGGGGTTTGTCATAGATGGCTTTAATCAGTTTAAGAAATGTGCCATGTATACCTATATTTTTAAGTGTTCTAATTACAAAAGAATTAGAATTATATTGAATGCTATTTCTGCATCTATTGAGAGGATCATGTGGTCTTTGTTTTTGCTTCTGTTGATATGGTAATTACATTTATGGATTTGCTTTTGATAAACCAGCCTTGTATCCATGGGACACCTACTTGATCATGATGAATGATTTTTTAATGTGTAGCTGTAATCTATTGGCTAGAATTTTATTGTAAATTTTTGTATCTATATTCATTAATGAAATTGGTCTGAGTATACATCTTACATTTCTTTTGCCTCAGCTTCCTCATCTGTGAAGTGGAGGATAGTTTTTCCCTTATACAGTTGTGAAAAGGATCAAATTAGTTTATTAAAAAACAGAACAGGCCAAGCAGGGTAGCTCACACCTATATTCCTAGCTCTCCAGGAGGCTAAGGTGGGAGGATTACTCAGGCTCAGGAATGCAAGACCAGCCTGAGCAGGAGTGAGAGCTCATCTGTACTAAAAAATAGAAAAATTATCCAGGTATGGTGGTAGGTGCCTGTAGTCCCAGCACCTAGGGAGGCTGAAACAGGAGGATCATTTAAGCCCAGGAGTTTGAAGTTACTATGAGCTAGGCTGAAGCCACGACACTTAAGCCCAAGTAAAAGTGAGACTCTGTCTCAAAAAAAACAAAAACAAACAAACAAACAAAAAAACCCACCTATTAAAACAGTGCCTAGAAATAGTAAGTACTATATAAATGTCAGTTACTATAACTCAAAATTATAACAAATAGATCAAGGCTCCAGAAATAGGTCAGCTTTTAGAAGTACAGATTTCTTGTAAGGTTTCTGGATTTTTATAGGATTGCAAATATGATTTGGATTAGTCCGCCCCCAAAAATATTTGGCTTAATAATTGATTACTGAAATTTTAAGAAGAAACTATTTTGTACCACTCAGTATATAGTGGGAAATTCACTAAGAAGAGATGTTTGGCTGGCATAAAACCATTAAAGGAATCCTAAGTGTAATGTTAAACTCAGCTCTGAAACACAAGCTTTACATTATCGGCCTATCAGTTCTCAAGTTCCTGGAAGCAGACACACTTGGTTTTTTTCAAGTAGTCATTCTTTGTTATTGCTTTTAACTTAGATAAACAACCTTGAGAAACTTTTTATAGGCATTATTTGTGATTGATTGTTACTTAAACTGAAAGCTGTGGAAGACTGTCAAAATATCTTTAACATTGTGCTTTTCCAAAGGAAAGGGTAATTCCTTTGAAAGTAATAATAAGTGTATGAAAGAATCCCAGATATCAGAAAGAAAAAAAAAAAGACCTCTTGGATGGCATTCACCTGCCAAAATGGGAAAGTCTGTTTCAGGGGCTAATGAGTTTTGCTTGTTTCATTCTGCTAAGCACACTCAGGTTGCCTAAATGGGGGCCAAATACATTAGGCAGTGCCCCAGCAAATTACTTTTCCAGTCAGGAAAGACCATGTCCCTTCTGCCTCTTTAACAGTAATGGCCAATTCACAGCCATCTAAGAATATGGATTTTCATTAAAGATTTGACTGACCTGATTGAACTAAATGTTCATTACATATATAATACATGTACTTCTTTTCATAATATTTATGAACAAATATTTTACCTTATAACAACTAATTTTCTTTTTCAGACGGAGTCTTACTCTGTCACACTCAGAACAGTGCAGTGGTGTCATAGCTCACAGCAACCTTAGACTCTTCAACTCAAGTAATTTTCTTGCCTCAGCCACCGGAGTAGCTTGGACTACAGGCGCCCGCCACAATGCCTGGCTGTTTTTAGAGATGGGGTCTGGCTCTTGCTCAGGCTGGTCTCCAACTCATGAGCTCAGGTGATCTGCCAGCCTGGGCCTACCAGACTGTGGATAAAAACAACTAATTTTATTTCAGTGTCTATACATGAGTTATGGCAGCTTATATCCAATATGGAGATTGATGAAATAGACAAAAATAAAGTGCAAATCAGCATTCTGAACTGAGAGCATATTTAAGAGAATTACAGAATTGCATGAATTAGAACTTGAATTTGCAAGCCAGGATGATCTGCTTGAGCAAATACAGACGTAAGGGTCAGAATGGTGAGCTGTGAAGCCTGTTTATTTCCTAACGCATTTGAAGCGGCACAAGTTATTTAATCTCTCTAAGCCTATTTCTTCACCTATGAAATGGAGACTGTATCGACCTTGAAACCTTGAAAGAATTCAATTAGATATATATGTGAAAGGCAGAAAAAAATTGTCTCTCCAGCAATCCACTCCCCCTCCCAGAACACTAAATTCCCAGAAAAATGGTTTTCAGTAAAAGAAGCATTTCATGCGAAATGTGTGAAATAATTACCAAGAAAATACTTTATAGTAAGTAGGGAAGGAGACTCAACCCTCAATCAGTTTAATAATCACCTTGGTTATTAATTCTCTGGTAACTAAATCTCAAAGTACCAAAAAGGGATATTTTCCTTCGTATTGCAATGAAACCACCATTTGTAGTCAGCGAAGAGACTCAAGAACCTGAAAAATGTCCCTTATTCTATGGAGAATGGAGAGGAATCAAGGTCACTAGAAAGTCACACATGGGAACCATCACTTAACCCGCGGGCATTTATGTCTGC
Source organism: Otolemur garnettii (assembly GCF_000181295.1). NCBI lineage: Eukaryota > Metazoa > Chordata > Mammalia > Primates > Galagidae > Otolemur > Otolemur garnettii. Next base: position 1,730,835 of record NW_003852577.1, read on the forward strand.
TTTTCCAGGACTTGAATCCCGGAGCAGCCCTCAGAATGAAAACTGATCTGGGAACAGAGGCTTGAGTCAGGTTACTTCTGGAGGTCGTCCCAGACCATCACCGCACACCAAGTAGTATCTTTCACTTACATCTGAAAATATAAAATCTTCCACGGAAGGATGACGTAAATGGGAAGGGAGATAATAGACAATGGTCTCCTATGTGGCCTCCTACGTGGCAGCAGGCGAAGGGGCAGGAGGTACTCTCCGGGACCCCAGCATCCTCCTGCAGTCTCCAGAGTTCCCGTCACACTTCCCAGAATTCTCGGTGCACCAGAGAGTGTGAGCCTGGAAGAGGCAGGTCAAGAATCGCCCTCCCGCCCCGCCCCGCCCCAAGGGTCCCAGCCCCCGGTGGCCTCCAATACGCCCCGGACCGCGTAGCGCCGCGCGCCAAGTAACGCGCATCTCTACACCTCAAAGGCAGCAGGGCCCACGTGAGCCCCAGGTGACAGCCTCAGTGCAGTCGCTAGCAGGCATCACTCTTGGGGCCCATGTGCATCTACTTAGAATATGAGGACATTCTCCAGAAACCAGCCACAGGAGGAAGATGTGGGCTCTCCGTGGAAGCAAAGCCCGCACAGCCCGAGAGCGCGAAGGGAAACCTCGGGAGTCATTCTTATTAGCTTCCCTCCACATAAACTGATCTGCTAATGTCAATTTGTCCCTGAAAACAATGTCGGAGAGAGGCGAGGGGACAGATTTTAAAACAGCATTTGGGAATCCCGTAGAGTGCGCGGGAGACAGTCGCACTCACCTGTCAGCGTTGGGGGAGAGAGCGAGGCAGCGCGAGGCAAACGACCTGGCGCGCAGGCGCACGTCTCTCCCGTTCGCCCTTCCGGTCAAGCCACTATCCCCACCCATCTCTCTGGCCCCGCCCCCTCCGCTCGCCCCGCCCTCCATCCTCCGCGTCTACTTCCCAAGCCGGCCTCTCCTCAGCCTGCACTGCACCCTCCCGGCCTGGGACGTCGCTGTACGGGTCTCCTAGCTCCACCACTGACACCTCTAGCGCTCGGACAGGAGCGAAAGGCGGAGCGAGGTGGGGGGCGGAGTAGCCACGGTTTAGGGAAGGCAGCGGCGGTGGCGTAGGAGTCAGTGATCCCGGCGCGATGGCCGCCTCGGTGTTTTGCTGCCTGCGATGCTGCAGAGACGGCGGGACTGGCCACATCCCTCTGAAGGAAATGCCGGCCGTGCAGCTGGACACGCAGCACATGGGTAAGGGCCTTCCCTTCCCCAGACCCAACGGCCCACTAGGGCTGGGCTCAGCGAGCAGGAGGCCTTGGGGGGTCGGAAGGACTGACTACAGCTGTCCGGCCGCTCTGGCCCCGCCCTCGCCGGCGACGCTCCTGCAGACACCACTTGGTCTCGCGGGTCACCGCCGGCGCCGGCCGTGTCCACCTGGACCTGGGTTCTGCCTTCAAGGCTGCGCAGCCCTGCGTGTGCCTGTCAGAGGGAGCGCGTGTGTTGACCTCCCCATTTCCACAGTAATCTCCGCGCTGCCTCCTGAGATGTCAAATGTCCCCAGGCGAGGAGAGCGAGGAATATCCTAGTGCCCCCGCAACTGTGCCCTCCTGTCGCGCTCAAATCAAAACCTACACATTTTCTGGTCTTGCCCCTTCTTCTGTCCTGACGGTTGTTTCTCTTTAGCCCCATTATTTATAGGTTGAAGCTTGTTTTATTGGAAGTAATTTTCCTCTCACCTCCTAAAAGCCAAAAACAAAGCAGATTGCAGAAGCCTGAAGTCAAACCTCAGGTCAGAACATGCCATTTCAACTAAAATCTCCCATTGCCCGACTTTTAGTCATTGTGCTGTAATTTCATCTCACTGGCCTCTTCCCGACAGTCACGTTGCAAAATAAACTAACACTTTGCTCTTCCGAATCTTTTTCCTTTCCAATTACAAGTGGTCACATAACACATAACTTATCTAAAATTATACCTTTTCCTCCATAACCTGTTTTGCCATCTTATTTCTATTTTTGTATTTTCCTCATACAGTCCCATGCTTCTGGAATGCGATTCTAGAAGGAGAGACTTCTCAATATAATTATTTCAGCCAGAGTACTATCTTTTGTGGGTTATTTTATCCTAACAATACTTCTCTGCACTTTCGGTTTTTTCCCACATCTTTCATTGTCTAAAGGACAGTGCATTGATGTAACAAGAGCAATCCTTTTTTTTTTTTTTTTTTTTTTTTGAAACATAGTCTCACTCTGCTGCCCCAGCTAGAGTGCATTGGCTTCATCACAGCTCTCTGCAGCTACTTCAAACTCCTGGGTTCAAGTAATTCTCCTGCCTCAGCCTCCCAAATAGCAGGGACTACAGATGTGCCCCACTACTTCCGGCTAATTTTTTCTATTTTTTCTAGAGAGAGGGGTCTCACTCTTGCACAGGATGGTCTCAAACTCCTGACCTCAGGCAATCCTCCAGCCTCAGCCTCCCAGAGTGCTGGGATTACAGGAGTGAGCCACCACACCTGGCCTAGCAATTCTTAATATTTATACCAAAACTCTCTCCCCCCTAGATTTTTTATAATTCTGCGAATCATCTGCCCATTATATTTCTGTAGCACACACTAAATGTGATAATGATTTACCACCTGGTATGTGGGTATTTGCTTTTAACTCTAAGATCTCTCAAGTGTAGGATAGAATGTTAATAAATAAATTTGTACATTTAAATTATTCTTACCCATCATCATTTACAGATAGTGAATGTTCAAATCTTGCAGTTTCCCTAAGAAAATGTTTCCTGGTATTTATTAAGTGACTATCAGGTGGCAAGCATTGTTATAAGAGCTGGGAAGTACAGTAAAGGACAACCACCCATAGCTATGGTAGCTTAGAGTCAGCTTTAGCTCTTCTTCCTCTCTCTACCACCAGACTCTTGAATCACTGCAGTCTGCTCTTCAGAGCATTTTCTCTGGCCCGTTTTCAGAATGGCCAGCTGTACTCATGCCACTATGTTTTTCTTTTTCCAAAGCTATCCAGCAACTTTCAGCTACTAATTGGATGAAGTAGATTAATGTCATCTCTAAATTTTCTAACAGCATGGAAGTTTATTCCTAATATTTTTTCCAGTAAATTCTTCAATCAAAGAGAAATCTGATTTGAGAACCTGAATAAAATGAGAGGAAAAGGTTATTGAACTAGGTCTAGAGCATGTTTCAAGCATGAATTGATCTAAACTTGAAACTATGAAAAGCACATATATTTGGATATGTTAAAGTTTATATTAGATGACCTAGAAAACATGGTATTTTCAAAAAATAGTCTATATATTTCATATCCAAATGATATTTTTTTCAGGGTTATCACTTTTACTGGTGATATTGCAGGACTTAAAACCATTTTGGAATTCCTCTTTTGGAATTTTCTGCCACCTAGTTTTTGTAAATATCTTCATTGATGCCATATCTCAGAGGTCCTCAGATTTTTTAAACAGGGGGTCAGTTCACTGTCCCTCAGACCATTGGAGGGCTGGACTGTGGGCCCCGGGACAAGTCGGCTGCTAAGCAGGACAGGCAGCAGCAGCAAAAACACCCGGCGGCAGCCAGATACCGCATATGGCCCGCAGGCCGTAGTTTGAAGACACCTGCTATCTTCTGCATTTAATCATATATTGACATTTTAGATACAAATGACTTTCAAGATAGCTACTTTGAAAGGGATGCCACTCATTTGGAAATTTCTAACGTTTCTTAAAACATGCTCTGTGACTATGTTTATATGGTATTCTGGCTGTACTGAAATTTGTTTTTTGGGGTTTCTTTTTATTCTTGGGGATTCACTGAGGGTACAAAGAACCAGGTTACATTGATTGCTTGTGTTAGATAAAGACCCTCTTATAATAGTGTTCCATTCCCAAAAGGTGTACCACTCCCCATGACACCCCAACCCCCTCCCTCCTTCCTTCTCTCTGCTTTCCCCATCCCCCACCCCCCACTGTGCGCTAGGTCATTAATTGTCCTCATATCAGAATTGAGTACATAGGACTCTTGCGATACTTTGCTAAGGAGAATGTTTTCCACTTCCATCCAGATTAATACAAAAATCTCCATCGTTTTTAGTGGCTGAATAGTATTCCATGGTATACGTATGCCACAGCTTATTAATCCATTCCTGGGTTAGTGGCCATTGAGAAAATTGTTTCCACATTTTGGTGATTGTAAATAGAGCTGCAATAAAACAGATGAGTGCAAGTGTCCTTATGGTGAAAGGATTTTTTTTCCCCTGGGTAGATGCCAGTAATGGGATTGTAGGATCAAATGGGAGGTCTAGTTTAAGTTCTTTGAGGGTTCTCCAACTTCCTTCCTAAAAGGTTGTATTAGTTTGCAGTCCACCAGCAATGTAAAAGTGTTCCCTCTTCTCCACACCCATACTAGCATCTGCAGTTTTGAGATTTTGTGATGTGAGCTATTCTCGCTGGGGTTAGATAATACCTCAGGGTGGTTTTGATTTGCATTTCTCTAATAATTAGGGACAATGTGCATTCATTCATATATTTGTTAAGCCATTTGTCTGTATTCTTTAGAGAATGTTGTATTCATCTCTCTTGCCCAGTGATATAAGGGAATGTTGGCTCTTTTTATGTTGCTTAATTTGAGTTCTTTGTAGATCCTAGTTATTAAGCTTTTGTCTGATTCAAAATATGCAAATATCCTTGCCCATTGTGTAGGTTGTCTATTTGCTTTAGTTGGTGTCTCATTAGCTGTAAAGAAGCTTTTCAGTTTAATTAAGACCCATTTGTTTATAACTCAATTCTGTTGTTGCAGTTGCCATGCGAGTCTTCCTCATAAAGTCTTTCCCTAGACCGATAGCTTCAAGTGTTTTCCCCACAGTTTCTTTGAGGATTTTTTATTTTTTGTGCCTTACATTTAGGTCTTTTATCCATTTTGAATCAATTTTTGTGAGTGGAGAAAGGTGCGGGTCCAGTTTCAGTCTTTTACATGTGGATATCCAGTTCTCCTAGCACCATTTATTGAATAGGGATTCTTTCCCCCAGTGTATGTCCTTGATTGGTTTATCAAAGATTAGATGGCTGTAAGATGTTAGTTTCATTTCTTGTTTTCTACTCAGTTCCATATGTCTATGTCTCTATTTTTGTGCCAATATCACACTGTTTTAATCACTATGGCCTTGTAGTATGGCCTAAGGTCTGGTAGGCTGATGCCCCCGGCTTTGTTTTTATTGCTAAGAATTGCCTTGGCTATATGAGGTTTCTTCTGATTCCATACAAAATGAAGAATTATTTTTCCCAAGTCTTGAAAGTATGATACTGTTATTTTAATAGGGATGACATTGAATCTGTAGATTGCTTTGGGATGTATAAACATTTTAATGTTGATTCTTCTCAGCCATGAGCATGGTATGTTCTTTTCTGCTATTTTTGTTCTTGGGAGTTTGTAGTTTTCTTTATAGAGGTCCTTCACCCCTTTGTGTGGTATATTCCTAGGTATTTCATTTTCTTTAAAGCTCCTGAGAAGGGAATTGATTAGCTTCTCATCTTGGTTATTATTGGCATATGTAAAGACTACTGATTTGTGGACACTGATTTTATATATTGAGACATGACTGTATTTTTTGATAAATTCCAGAAGTCTTGTGGTTAAGACTTTGGGGTTCTCTAAGTATAAGGTCAAATCAGCAAAAAAGGAGAGTTTCACTTCCTCTGCCCCCATTTGGATGCTCTTTATTTCCTTCTCTTGCCTATTTGTATTGGCTAGAACTTCCAGCACTATGTTGAGTAGCAGTGGTGATAGAGGACAACCTTGCCTTGTTCCAGATCTAAGTGGAAAAGCTCTCAGTTTTACTCTGTTCAATATAATATTAGCTGTGAGTTTGTCGTAGATGGCATTGATCAGTTTAATAAATGTGCCACCAATGCCTATATTCTACAGAGTTCTAATTAGAAAGGGATGTTGAATTTTATCCAGTGCTTTTCTGCATCTAATGAGAAGATCATGTGGTCTTTGTTTTTGCTTCTGTTGATATGGTGAATTACATTTATGGATTTGTGTATGTTAAACCAGCCTTGCATCCCTGGGATGAAACCTACTTGATCATGGTATGTGATTTTTTAAATGATGAGCTGTAATCTGTTGGCTAGGATTTCATTGAGCATCTTTGCATCTGTATTCATTAGTGAAATTGGTCTGTGTCATCTTTTGTTATTTCCTCTTTATCATTCCTGATTACAGTTACTGATTGCTGTTATGTTTGAGGAAATTAACAAATTCCTCTTTATCTCTTCTTGAACTCAACTATCATTCAGCATAATCTTGTTTAGTTTCCAAGACTTTGTGTGCGGTTGAACATTATTGTTGGAGTTGAGCTTCACCATTATGGCCTTGTAGTCTGAGAAGACACATAGAATAATTTCTATTCCTTTAATTTTGCTGAGGTTTGGTTTATATCCTAGGATGTGATCTATTTTGGAGTATGTGCCAAAAGTATATTCTTTTGCTTTGGGATGATGTGTTCTGTATATGTCTATTAGTCCCATTTGTTCTGGGGTCACATTTAAGTCCTTTATATTCCTGGTTAGTTTCTGTTTAGAGGATCTGTCCAGTTCTGTCAGTTGAAGTCCCCAACTATTAAGGTGTTATAGGATATCCTATTGCTCAGACCTCTCAAGGTCTGTTTCAAAATCTGGGAGCATTTAAGTTAGGTTCATAAATGTTTAAAATTGAGATATCTTCTTGTTGTATTGTTCCTTTGACCAGTATGAATTGTCCATCTTTGTCTTTCTTAACTAAAGTTGCTTTGAATTCACTTGTATCTGGGAATAAGATTGCAACCCCTCCTTTCTTCTGATTTCCCTTTGCTTGAAATGTTGTTTTCCATCCCTTCAACCAGAGTCTTGATTTGTCTTTCAGGGCAAGGTGTGTCTCATAGAGATAGCATATGGATGGCTTGGTTTTTTTTATCTAATTGGCCAGCCTGTGCCTCTTCAGTGGGGAATTCAATCCATTGACATTTATCAAGAGTATCAATAAGCGTGGTGGAACTCTCTTCATCTTATTATGAGATAGTTTGTTGTGTGATTTTATCCTTAGTGCCATTGTGAAAGCTAAGCTCTGGCCTTTGGCTTTGAGTGTTTACTTCTGTCATGGTCCATTGTGGTGTTCAGAATTGAGAATCAGGCAGGCTCTGTTAGAATTAAGATGACCCAGGGTTTGATATCCATCTGAAAGGAGTGTGTCAGGATCCTTAGTAAAACTTGGGAAGTTTTCATTTATGATATTCTCCAGTAGGGTTTCCATACCTTTGAGACAGTCTTCTTCCCCCGCATGGCTTCCTATTATCTGTATGTTTGAACACTTCATGGCATCTCGTAGTTCTCTAAGCGCCAGCTCTGCTTTCTCTCTCTTCTGACTCTAACTACCTATGTTACTTCAAAGACTTTATCCTCTAACTCTGACGTTCTTTTTTCTTCATGGTCTAATCTATTTTTGGTACTTTCTACAGCTTCTTTACATTCTCTGATTGTCTCCTTCATTTCTTTAAGCTCATCCATACCTTTTCTATATTTTCTATATCTCTCATCTGACTTTTGGTTCTGTCTTTCCATTTTCTCATCCAATCCTTTTATTGTCTTAATCATCTATATTTTAAATTCCCTTTCTGTCAGATCCATTAATTCTTTATAGGATGAATTTTCAGTCCTTTGGAGGAGTTGCTCTATTTTGATTCTTTTTTTTTTTTTTTTTTTGAGACAGAGCCTCAAGCTGTCCCCCTGGGTAGAGTGCCATGGCATTACAGCTCACAGCAACCTCCAACTCCTGGGCTCAAGTGAGTCTCCTGCCTCCACCTCCCAAGTAGCTGGGACCACAGGTGCCCGCCACAACGCCCGGCTATTTTTTTTTTTTTGGTTGCAGCCATCATTGTTGTTTTTTGGCAGGTCCGGGCTGGGGATTCGAACCTGCCACCTTAGGTGTACGTGGCTGGCGCCTTAGCTGGTTGAGCTATAGGCGCTGAGCCTCTATTTTGATTCTTCATGGTGCCTGAATTATTTTTTTTGGGGGGTCCTCCTCATGTATGCTTTCTTCTTGTTCACATCCTTGTGCACCTTTTTCCTTCTCACTTCCTCTTTTGCTTCAAGTGTCCTTGTCTCAGAGTTTAGGTGAGGAAGAGGCCTCTTAGTATGGAGTCAGGGGGCTGAGAAGTATTGGAGCAAGCAAGGAGAAAGAAGAGGAAAGGGAAGAAAAAGGAGAGGAAAAAGGAGGAAAGAGCATGGGAAAAGAAAAAGAAATAAAAAGAAATGAAAGAAAAAGGGGGGAGGAGGAATGACAGAAGAAAATTGAAGAACAGAAGAGAAGGAAGACAGGAAGGAAAGATGAGAGTGATAGAAGAATGTTGTTCAGCCCAGTGCTAAGGCCACGTCTATAGTTCAGGGTTTTCGGGAGCTGGACTGGGTGGATTTCTCTAAATCAGGCACTCCTTAGCAGCCTGTACACAGTCAGACTCTTCCTCTGCCAAAATTAGGAAGAGAAGAAAAAGAGCAAGCACAAAAAACAAGAAGGGAAACTTGAGCCAGACTACTGCTGCGGTCTACCTGCCAGACCACAGGTATGTCACAACTGCCCTCAGCAAAGAAAGGGTGGAGAAAAAAGAAACAAAGAATAAAATAAAAATTAAAAAAAATTAAAAATTAATAAAAGGAGGAAAAAAAATACTGAAAAAAGAACAGACAAAGGAAATTAAACATACCATTGAATCAAATAAAGTAGAGGGTGGGAAAAGGAATAAACCAAAAAGGCAACAGTCCAAGAAGAAAGAAAAAAGGGGGGGAGGGGATTATGTAAGCTGATGTAGAAGCACATTATGTGGGAAAGATTAGCAGAGTAGGAGAGTCTCTATCATCTGAGAGAATATTGTGGAGTGAAGTAGGGAGAGAGAATAAATCAAGCTAAAGTTCTGCAACTAACAAAAAGAGAAAAAAGAAAAGAAAAAAATACAGGAGCACTTGCTCTTGTTGAATGTAAAAATGAGTGTTAGAAAAAGAGCCAACTGTACAATTTAGCAAAAAACAAAACACATTGAAACAAGATAAAGGCTCGGCACCTGTGGCTCAACCGCTAAGGCACCAGCTACATACGCCTGAGGGGGCAGGTTCGAAATCAGCCCGGGCCGCCAAACAACGACGGCTGCAACCAAAAATAGCCGGACGTTGTGGCAGGCACCTGTAGTCCCAGCTACTTGGGAGGCGGAGGCGGGAGAATCGCTTGAGCCTAGGAGTTGGAGGTTGCTGTGAGCTGTGATACCACAGCACTCTACCCAGGGGGACGGCTTGAGGCTCTGTCTCAAAATAAATAAATAAGTAAAAATAAAATGAAACAAGATAAAAAAAAAACTCAAATAGCCTGATGTAAGCAATCTCAGCAACCAAAAGAGGAAGAAAAGAAGATTGAGAGAGAGAAAAAAAAATTAACGATGACTCCTATAAGAAAGAGAAAAAAGCAACAACAAAATATTTATACATTTATATACATACATACATATATATGACATAAAGATCCCTACTTTAGTAGGGATATATTTATGTTGCAATATACTTTCTGGATATCAGGTAGCACCATAAATTTGGGGGATGAACAACGCAGCTGTTAACCTCTCTCCAGTTCCCAGGCTTATACCTGTTTCCCAGCTAGATTGTTCTTGATGATTGCCCGTTTACCCGCTTGGCACTCAGTCCTTGCCCATCTGTGATTCCACAGTTCTCAAAAAATCTTCAGAGGCAGGATTCACAGATTCCTCCTGCAACAGTTCCTGTGGAGTGCAGGGGACCTTGGGCGTATCCGGGGAGTAGGACAGCTACACCTTTCTGGCAACAAGAAGCTCACCCACACCACCATCTGGGAACTTTTAGGACAACAGTAGTGGCCTCCTGTCAGGAGCTTTCCCTAAATGGGTATCTTACCAGCTGCCAAACCCTGGCAGAGCCACTCCAGCCAGTACCCTACTCTGGCCACCAAATTCTACTCAGGAGTGCACACTTCTCCAATCTTTCCACTCAACACCTACCTTCACCAAAGAACTGAAAACTGCAGTAGGCTTTGCAGGCTCACAGAAACTTGCCTGGCAGTTTCTGCAGCTCTGGTTTACACTCGAATTCCAGTAATCTGCCACCTCACTGCGCACCCCGAACTACCACTCCATGCTGATATTCCATACTGGGTATGACCTAGCCAACTCACTCTCAGGAGAGTGAGCTGTTCCAGGAGAGCTCAGCTAAATGTCTTTTCCCTTCCACCATCATGCTCCTATACTAAAGAATGCTTGTGAGATAAGAAATGATGTTGAAGTAAGAGAGTAGTAATATCATTCTCAGAGTTGTCTCTGTGGTTACACCTTATTGAGGAGACTGTGTTATGAGTCTTCTGCTATTTCCATTAATTTAGCAACTTAGGATAATATCTAAAGATGTAAGTTCTTTTCTATAAAAGCTTATTATTATAAGTTTTCCTTATATGTGGAGAACTTTAGAGCATTGTCAATTAAGAAAAACCATTTATTTGTGTAATTCTTGGAAGTGTGTTTCACTTAGGATGCTTTCAGTTGCAAGTAGTAAAAACTACAATGCAAAATTTGTTAAGCAGCAAAGGAAAAGTATAAAAGCAGTATTGCCTTCAGGGAAGACCCAGTACTACCAACAACTTGGTTTCTTTTCATTTATTTTCCCTACCTTCCGCTGCTTATTCCTAAAGGTTGGCCTCCTTGGTCACTTACAGGCTCTAGGTTTGCTTCTTCATTCAGGTACAGCAAGAATGAGAGAGCATCTTTATCCCATTTTCTCTGTAGGAGTCCTGAGAAGCTCTGATTGTAGTTGGTTAGATCATGTAGACATTCTTTTTTTTTTTTTTTTT
>NW_003852577.1:1742006-1752094 GCF_000181295.1 Otolemur garnettii
GTAGACATTCTTAATTCAATCACTGAGGCCAAAAAATGTGGAGTACACTGATTGACTTAACCTAGGTCATATGCTGTACCCTTAAAGCAAGAGGGTGAGTCAGCTTCCTTAGAGCTACTTTGATCTCCAGAGGGAAGTCTGTTGGGAAAGGGCAAACAGATGTTATGTTTTCACTACAAAGTGCTTAGCACAACATATTCGTTCTTTACCAGTTATTTGCTGAGCATCTGCTAGATGCCAGGCACTGCATGGTCTTTGCCATCAAGGAGATTCCTCTCCACTTGAAACTGTTAGAGGAACATGGGTAGCCAAATGCAAGTTGTTTATAAAGGTACTTTCCCAAGATTTGGGGTTTAATATTTGTAAGTAAAAAAAAGTGAATGATAGTAAATTTTTGATAATCATACAGTAGGGTCTAAATTTTTCCTTATTTAAGAGAGAGCATTTTTTAAAATCAAACAGATTACAGTTATAATAGAATCTGAACACCTTACATTCCTCTTATGTATTTTTTCCAAATGATTTTTTGTTTAAATATGAATTCGACCTTTTGTTACTATGCCGTCATTTTATTAAGGGCCCTCTGGAGGAGTCCCATATAGTTCTGATATTGAAATCTGCTTTGCTTGTATACTTCCAACTAATAAAGTGGTAGTATTGGCCACAGGCCTTGGAACTCACCTGCCTTAGTGTTATAGGCTATTTCTTACTTTTTAGAATTATATTCTTCATATTCTCTGATATACATGCTTTCCTAAGAAAATATTTTGAAACAAATTGGTACTGGGATCCTATATCAAAAGACAGTGTTTTTCTCACTCTCATCTGTAAATGCTGTTTGAGCTAAAACTAAAATTTTCTATGAGAGTAAAGTACAATTGAGTGTGTTATACTTTATTTACATATTTGCAAAGTGATTGAAGTAGCTATCTTAAGAACCATTTTAAGATAGTTAAATTAGCATTTTTTGGTGTGGGTCTTTCAACATAGATGTGTATCCTTTCGTATTCTGTGTATTCTTCAGTTCTTTCATGACTAATGTGCCAGTATAGTACCTTATACTGACTTGACTGTTTTAATTCATTTGTATAGAATTGAATATTGTACTAATTTACTATAGTTTCTTTTAAGTGTTTATAGTTTTGGTTTAAGTTAAGAGATTTATGAAATTGTCAAATTGGTTTATTGGCTAAAACTTAAGGAGTTATTCTGTTTCTGCTTTAAAAGTGTTTTTCTTGTTGTTGTTGTTACTGTTTTTTGTTTTTGTTTTCAGAGAGATAGAGTCACTCTGTCACCCTGGATAAAGTGCTGTGTTGTGATAGCTCACAGCAACCTCAAACTCTTGGTCTCAAGCAATCCTCTTGCCTCAACCTCCCAAGTATTTGCCACCCCCCTGGATAGTTTTTCTATTTTTAGTAGAGGCAGGGTTTCATTCTTGTTCAGGCTGGTCTTGAACTCCTGAGCTCTAGCAATCTACTTGCCTAGGCCTCTCAGAGTACTAGGATTAGAGGCATGAGCCACCCTGCCTGGCCAGCTTTAAAAGTGTTTTAAATGTTCAGTATAGGTCAGTTATTAACAGTTTATTTGAAACAGCTTAATTAAACAAGACTTATACCTACAAATGAGCATTTCATAGATATTCTCTCAGGAAAAAATAGTAAATTAATTTTTTTTAAATTTTTATTTATTCATTTATTGAGTCAGGATCTCACTCTGTAGCCCAGGCTGGAGTGCAATGGTACAAACATACCTTACTGCAAACTCGAATTCCTGGGCTCGGGCATCCTGCCTCCTGAGTAGCTGGGACTACAGGCTCACACCACCACTCATGGCTGATTTTTCTATTCTTTGTAGAGACAAGGGTTTCACTGTGTTGCCCAGGCTGATCTCAAACTCCTGGCTTTAAATGATCCTCCCACCTGGGCCTTCCAAAGTGCTGTGATTATGGGTGTAAGCCACTGTGCCTCATAAATAATTTATCAATATTTCTATATCTCAAAATTGTGGACCAAAATTTAGAAGTGAATATATTAACCCTGATTGTTGGATATGAAAATGTAAAACTTTATATAGTATTTGCATTTTTTATTTAGGAACAGATGTTGTCATTGTAAAGAATGGAAGAAGAATATGTGGGACAGGAGGTTGTTTAGCCAGCGCACCTTTACATCAAAACAAAAGCTACTTTGAATTTAAAATCCAGTCTACAGGTTCGTATAATGGTATTGTACTATTAAAAGTCCTAATTGTTATAAATAGTAAGAGTAATTTTTAATATATAAAAACAATTCAGGAAGAAATAAAACAGTAACCTGTAACTGAGAAGACATAGATTGTAGGTCTTCTCAGTAAAGGTTGTGTGATTGTGGTTGAATTAATTAATTTAGTTAAATTAGGTTCAGTTTTCTCATCTATAAAATGGGTATTACATGAGCTGCCTTTTCTGCCTTACAGCAGCTATACGTATGAAAGTGTTTTAAAGAAAGGACATGCTGGATAAATACAAGGCAGTTGTATTATTGAGGGATTGTAGATGCACTATCTTCCTTAGTCAAGCACGTAGGATCAAGTATATAAATAGCATACAGTCTTGCTGTTTACTTGAGGATAAAATCAGTCTTTTGATCCTGAGTTTTTTCTTTGAACTCTTGTTAAGATACCCTAATTCAGTGCCTTGAAGCAGTTGTCAGATTCAGAAGCCAGATAGAAGTCTAAAGTCTCTACTTCTCTTTTAAAAACGTTTAGAGTTTCTTGAATTGTACAGCAATTATACATGATTATTATAACTTGTGGCAGTATTAGATAATGGCTAAATTTTTTAATAAAAGCTGTATTATAACGAAACTTTCAGTAAAATACTATGTGAGTAATCTGAGTATAGAAAAGGAAAAGGGTGGAGTAAGTGACTCCTACTATTATTGACTAGCCTTTAATAATACAAAATATTCCTCTGAGTCTTATTTTATAAAGTAATTTTAAGCACTGATTTTTTTCTTTAAGTGTGTGGAATAAACCTGTCATCCATTCCATTGTAAATTAACCCACTGGCTATAAAATGTCCTTGTTTACTATAATCAGTTCTCAAGTATAACATACTTTTTTCTCAAGAGAAGAAAATATTTTCTTGAGCCTTAAACCTAATACAAATTTTTATATGGATTTTCTATAAAGGATACTATCCTCAGAGCTGTCTCCATAATAAATGCATTGTTGGAGTTGGTAGCCTTCATCCTGCAGGGAAGTTAGTATCCTACTTTGCCTCCTGTAACTCTCAAAATTATCCCACTTTGGAGGATAAAAGTACATGGCCAAATTATTTAGGAAGCCAAGACAGTGAAGTCCCAACATGCAACTGTCTGATGGTCTAACTCAATCTAGAAAAATTAATTGACAACTTGGTCTTTATAGAATTTCTCCTGATTTTGATAAAAAGTGAAAAGGGAACAGTTTTTGACAAAATGGAGAGCTTTATTTAGGTTTGACTGGTTAAGAGGAGAGCTGCTTTCTTCAAAAGTCAGCTTAGATCAAAAGATTTTAAACATACCAATTTAAGGTATTGGGTTAGAAAATGATTTGCACTTTACCATTAATTTTCTCTTCTTCATGGTATTGTTCTTGGCATATATTTGATACTTGTTATAGATGCAAAAACTGAAGACAGTATTTTCCCACTTCTCAGAAGTGGAACTTGAAATACAACTTCAAGCCATTTAAATTCAATGTGTAGCTTTTTAAAAAGTCCTTTTTAAAGAATATTGATGATGATAGGTAGCATTTTTTGAATATTTATGGTGTGTTCTACTCACCCATTGTTTGGGATACTCACACTGTGCTGAGTGCTTTACTTGGGTCCCCTCGTTATGTCTTTTCATGACCCTGTGAGGTGAGGACTGTTCACCATAGTAGATAAGGCAACAGAAAGAGGGTAAGAAATTCGCCCAAAATGGCCTAGCTATATTAGGGTTTAATGCTTGGCAATAATTCCAGGGCCCATTGTCTTATCAGCTAGGCTGCCCTATGTCTGTAGAGGACATAGTATAGTTTGCAAACTGCTTTTAAAAGAAAATTTTTAAAGATTATTAGAAAACAGTGATAATACAGAACTTCTTTTAAAACAGCTTACACTGCCTTTTAAAATAACTGCATTTATAGTTGCATTCTTCACATTGTAGGGGCATTTAAACTATTATGTTTTTAGGAATCTGGGGTATTGGTGTTGCAACTCAGAAAGTTAACTTGAATCAGATTCCTCTTGGCCGAGACGTGCACAGCCTAGTGATGAGAAATGATGGAGCCCTGTACCACAACAATGAAGAGAAAAATAGGCTGCCTGCAAACAGCCTTCCACAGGAGGGAGATGTGGTGGTGAGTTTCCTGGTGAAGTTGCTTTTCTCTGTAAACTATTAAACTTGAACAGCTTTTAACATATACAGTTTTGCCTGGGAGTTTGTGGTTTGAATTCCAGAGCGCTGGGATGGTCTAAAGAAATGATTGTATTTTCCAGACAGAGCACTTGGTTGCAATAAGAGGTTGCAGCCTTACTTAAGTGCCCTCTCCTTTTTAGAGCTGCCTGCTGCTCTCACATTAAAGACACTTTGGCCCACTTTAGTTTTAGAAGTTTGCTGACCCTTACAATAGAAAATGTTAGGCATTTTTGAGGTTAAATATCTCTCAGAAAAAAATTTTCACATTTATTACTTAATTTGTTGTGAACTTCTGTTAGAGAGTTACAGCATTTTATCAAAAGTATTGGGTTTCCATTGAATTTAATCTAATTAAACTGCCTTTCCTTTCAGAACTCTTCAAAGAATAGGATTCAAAATCCTAAAGCTGGATTATAGAAAAGATTTTTTAGAAAGCAGAGGACAGTTAAAAGTTACATGTTATTAAGACTTTTCTTAATTTTACTCCCAGCTAGCTATATTTAACTCTTATCAAAGCCACCATGTTGAAAATATAATCCAAAGGTCCTATCTGTCTTTTCTTTTTTTTTTTTCTTGAGATAGAGCCTCAAGCTGTCACCGTGGGTAGAGTGCCATGGCATCACAGCTCATAGCAACCTCCAACTCCTGGGCTCAAGCGAGTCTCCTGCCTCAGCCTCCCAAGTAGCTGGGACCACAGGTGCCCAACACAACGCCTGGCTATTTTTTGGTTGCAGCCGTCATTGTTGTTTGGTGGGCCCAGGCTGGATTTGAACCCTCCACCTTAGGTATATGTTGGCTGGTGCCTTAGCCACTTGAGCCACAGGTGCTGAGCCAAAAGTCAAATTCTTTTTTTTTTTTTTTTGAGACAGAGCCTCAAGCTGTCGCCCTAGGTAGAGTACCATGGCATCACATCTCACAGCAACCTTCCACTCCTGGGCTCAAGCGATTCTCCTGCCTCCTCCTCCCAAGTAGCTGGGACTACAAGTGCCTGCTACAATGCCTGGCTATTTGCAGCCATCATTGTTATTTGATGGGCCCGGGCTGGATTCGAACCCACTAGCTCAGGTGTATGTGGCAGGCGCCTTAGCCATTTGAGCCACAGGCCTGTCTGTCTTTTACAGACTCTTTCTTTCACACTCTGTTATGCAAAGCCCCTATCTTTAGAGTTCAGGCTATTGATTAAGAACAGCCCTAGAGTCTTCTGCAGCCAGAGGAGTCTCTTATATACAGAACCTTGGATTCCTGGCTCTAGTGTCAAGTAGAAAGGAATCTGTGAATGAGGAGAGAAAGTTTCTAATAATACGATGACACAGACAAGTCCAGGTTAATGAATTAAAGAAAGGTACAGTATTATAGAAAGAATGAAGAAAGGTATGGAAATCAAGATTTTTAATTATGATCTGTTTATCTTTTCTCCAATTAAAAAAAATGAGAATAACAGAAAGATTTTAATTATTAAAAGGTTTTTGTTTCCTGAATTGACTAAAGAAATAGGTAAAAGGCATACACCAGTTTTTTTTGTGTGTGTGTGTGTGTGTGTGTTTTTTTTAGACAGACTATCACTTTGTACCCTGGCTAGAATGCTGTGGCATTATAGCTCATAGCAACCTCAAACTCCTGGACTCAGGCGATTCTCTTGCCTCACCTTCCTAGGTAGCTGGGACTCAGGTGTGCACCACCATGCCTGGCTAATTTTTCTATTTTTAGAGATGGGGTCTTGCTCTTGCTTAGGCTGGTTTCAAACTCCTGAGCTCAACTGATGCACCTACCCTGGCCTCCAATAATGCTAGGATTACAGGAGGTTTTAAAATATGATTTCCCTGTTCTTTTTGTGTAATTGGTTCTGTATGTGTAGCTCATTGCCAAATGAGCTCCTATATGGAACATTCTATTCAACTGATCATTTCTTTTTTTCTTTTTTTTGAGACAGAGTCTCACTTTGTCACTCTCAGTAGAGTGCCATGGTGTCACAGCTCATAGCAACCTCAAACTCTTGAGTTCAAGTGATTCTCTTGCCTCAGCCTCCCAAGTATCTGGGACTGCAGGCACCTGCCACAACACCCGACTATTTTTAGAGACAGTGTCTTGCTCTGGCTCAGGCTGGTCTCAACTGGTGAACTCAGGCAATCCACCCACCTCAGCATCCCAGAGCGCTGGGATTTACAGGCATGAACCACCACACCTGGCCCCAAATGATTATTTCTTGAAAGAGATTATTTCTTTGATGCTTTCAGCCTGTTTACACTAAAAGATGAAATTCAAACACGAGAAAGGAGAGTCACTAACAACTGCTTCTTTTTGTTTGTGTACTCCCATGGGGTGTTATTCTTGCCTTCCTGTCTCATATCATTCATGGCAATGACTGATACCACAATTGGACAAATTTATGAATGCTATTCTTAGTCTGTCAGCATTATTAAGTTATACTTTGAGTTTTCATGCTTATTCTAATAAAAGGAGAGCTAAAATGTGAACTATATGTAGTCAAGGAAAGTAAAATGTTACCATGCCATTTAAATTTTATCTTCTTACTTCAAACACTTGAGAACAAAGTTTGGCAAATTGCTAACAGTGGCATAGGAAAAACAGAATGGATTATAATACAGAAAAAACATTCTCATGTGTTTAGAATTTCAGTCATGTGCCATTCTCTTAGGAGAAATCAAGATAAATAACCTCTTAACCTCTAAGCAAATAGTTGTATGATTATATTCACGCAATAATAGTATAAATCTAGCATGATCTGCTATAGGACCAGGAAAGCATATATGAAACAGTTTATGTTTATTCTTTTCTTTTATATACAATTTTGAAAAGTACAAATTCCATTCTTTTTTTTTTTTTCTTTTTTTTTGAGACATAGTTTCACTTTCTCACCCTCGGTAGAGTACCGTGGCAGCGTCACACTGCTCATAGCAACCTCCAGCTCTTGGGCTTCTCTTGCCTCAGCCTCCTGAGTAGCTGGGACTACAGGCACTTGCCACAACACCCAGCTATGTTTTTGTTGCAGTTTGGCCAGGACCAGGTCTGAACCCACCACCCTTGGCATATGGGACTGGCGCCCTACTCACTGAGACGCAAGCGCTGCCCAAATCTATTCTTAAAAATGCATTTTTCAGTCTAATTTTAAAGAAGTATTGTAAGCATTCTATATAATAGTAGTAATAGCAAACACTTCTACAGCATTTATTATGGGCCGGACACTGATCCTGATAGTATTATTATCCCCATTTTACATATACAGAGAAGTTAAGTAATTTCTTTAATAGTAAGATTATAATGTATCGTTTGGGCAGTCTAATTTCAAAATATGTTCACTAAACATACACAATTATTGATAAATTTATAGAATATATAGGATTTGGGGGTTTTATGACAGACTGAAACCTAGTTGTGTTCTTTTTTTTTTTTTTTTTTTTGAGATAGGGATTCACTCTGTCACCTGGGCTAGGGTATAGTGGCGTCATCATAGCTCACTGCAACCTCAAACTCCTAGGCTTAAGTAATTCTCCTGCCTCAGCTTCCTGAGTGGCTAGGGCTATAGGCACATACCACCAGCCCAGCTAATTTTTCCCTTTTTTGTGAAGACAGAATCTCACTTTTGCTCAGGCTTGTCTTAAACTCGTGGCCTCAAGTGATCTTCCCACCTCAGCCTCCCAAAGTGCTAGCTTTACAGGTGTGCACCACTGCTCCTGGTCTTGTGCTTTCTATTCTTAATTCTTTTTCTTTTGAGACAGAGTCTTACTATGTCACCCTCTGTAGCGTGCTATGGCGTCACAGCTCACAGCAACCTCAAACTCTTGCCTCAGCCTCCAAAGCAGCTGGGACCATAGGCGCCCACCACAATGCCTGGCTATTTTTTGTTCTTGTTGCAGTTGCCATTATTGTTTAGCTGGCCCTGGCAGGCTTCAAACCTGCCAGCCTCAGTGCATATGGCTGATGCTGTAACCACTGTGCTACGGGAGCCAACCCTCTATTTTTAATTCCTCAGGGGAAAAATCTCTTTTTGTCATCAGTTGGTAACTATTGTATAAAGTTCTAAAGAAAGGTAGTATGGCATGGTATTTAGGGTAATAAACCGTAATGGTGAAAAACTCAGTTTTCCCCCACTAAGAGCAAAATCTATCAATAGATAAAGTGTGCAGTGTATTTTGTGTGAGTTTAAAAGATCTTGCCTTCATGGTATGCAGTACTTAATACTCAAAATATAAAATCCGCATTATCTAAATAATGCTCGTATTTAACCTCTTGGCTTTGTTTTACCTATACTGTGGATTCTTGGGATTTCACCTGACCTTTTACCCCCTAATAATCACTACTGATATCTTCTCTAGCTCAGTTAAAGTAGAATTTGTACTGTCCAGCATGAGGTATATGAGGGACAGTGTATCCAGTTGTTTATGGTAAGCTAAAATATTAGATAGATAATGTTAGATATATGTTGACTTTTGTTTTGCATCTATATTAATTTGATAGCTGCAATCAAATGCATTGTGACCCTATACATCGTGTTTTGTGTTTCCATACTTCCTAATCACTGCTTTCTGACTATTCAAGTTTGTATGGAACATCTGTATTTTCTTTCATAGGGCATCACATATGACCATGTAGAATTGAATGTATATTTGAATGGGAAAAATATGCACTGTCCAGCATCAGGTATACGAGGGACAGTGTATCCAGTTGTTTATGGTAAGCTAAAATATTAGATAATGTTAGATATATGTTAACTTTTGTTTTGCATCTATATTAATTTGGTAGCTATCATTCAAAAGCCAGGACAAGTTTTTAATAAGGACCCTTTTATATGGAATGTGTCCAGTAGGATACAGTCCCACTTTGTAGCCTTAAGGATAGTTTTTATTCCCCACATTTAAAAACTTGCTAAATACAATGATGATACTTAAACGTGCAATAACCATACTCTAATTTTCATCATGTAGTCTGACATTCTAGAATGTTTCAAAAAGCTTTACTGAATTTATGGAGCTCTTTCTGCCAGGAAGAATTAGATGACCGGGAAATGTAATTATAAAGAATATTTTGGAAGTATGGGAAAGAATCTTTTTTAGAGTGAACATTAATTAACTCTATATAAATTCCCTAAATGTTAAAGCTCTTCTAAGAGAAATTGTGACTTAGGATAGTTTCATACCAATCATTTTGCTTTTGATAGCCATGTGTAAAACCAAAGTGCTATTGTTTCTGTACAAGAGTGTGCAAGAATTGAATTAAGAAATGACTGTGTACCACTTAATTACTTGAATTTTTATTACAGAAAATTTTAAATACATATAGAAGTCAAGAGAATGGTATAATGAACCTTTGTGTACCATCACAAACTTCAGAGAGCTTTCACCTTGTAACCAGTGGGCTTCATTTCCCTCACAATGAACCTTTCAGTGAAGGTTTTCATTAGTCTTCTTTTTTCCTAAAATTGCTTTTTAGTGACTTTACCTTCCGTGTCTTTGCATGTAAAAGTATGTTTTTAAATTCAGTTGAATTCAGCATTCTTGTATATTGAGTAAACCTAGAAGAAATTCCTTTATTTATTTAAATAAATGGAAATTTAGGGGCAGCACCTTTGACTCAAAGGAGTAAGGCACTGGTCCCATATGCCGGAGGTGGCAGGTTCAAACCCATCCCCGGCCCAAAAAAAAAAAA
>NW_003852577.1:1752114-1764166 GCF_000181295.1 Otolemur garnettii
GAATAAATTTAGCTTGATATTTGAAATAATTTAGCCAAAGTGAAATAAATATTAGCAAAATGATTGAGTTATGCAAGTGAATCTCGTAATTAAGATTATTATTCTAAAGTGTGTCTTTCATTCAGCATTTTTTTGGGTTTTTTTTTTGTTTTTTTTTTTTGTTTTTTGAGAAAAGAGTCTCAAGCTGTCACCGTGGGTAGAGTTCCATGGTGTCACAGCTCACAGTAACCTCAAATTCTTGGTCTTAAGCGATTCTCTTGCCTATTTTGTTGTTGTTGCAGTTGTCGTTGTTGTTTAGCTGGCCTGGGCTGGATTTGAACCTGCCAGCCTTGGTGCATGTGGCCAGCGCCCTAATCACTTAGCTACGGGTGCCACTTCAGGATTTGTTTTTAATGCAGTAAAGTTGTAGATAGTAAATTATATAAAGTATATTTCATAAGTTGAAAGCCTATTAAATCCCTTAAAACTTAAATCCTTTTTTCTCTTTTGTCTTCTATCCCTGATTCCTGGATCAATCTAATTATTCACTTTATCAGTTGTTACACTCAACCTATAGATTGAAAAACCTGCATCCCACTGAAGAAGTGTTACAGAGATACACCTTCCAACCTAATATGTAGGTCATTACAGAAGTTTTGAGATACACAAAAATCAAGAAACGTAAAATCTGCGTGAATGGTAACGTATGTAGCCCTCCCAGCAATACTGATAAGCTCAGCAAGTTGAAATTTGCATGAGTCAATCAGAAAGGATGCTGTCAACTGTGTTTCTTGTAAGTGAAATAATGGACCATAACACAGTCTGCCTCAGAACTTCTGTAGTGACCTACATATAAGCTCTGGATAATTTTTAAGAACTCTTTTACATCTCTGCCCATTCCATGCTGCTCGAATGCCCTTTCCTTCCGTTTCCCTGGGAAGCAGACCTTTGCTAGTAAGCTCCAGCTTCCTGTCTTGTGACTGTAGTTCTGCCTTCCTTCCATCCCATCTCAGAAGAAATGGTGCCATTCATGTTTAAAACACTCACCTGTAGTTGGGGTTCCAGACTCTCCAGTTCTGGAACATACTTCTTCAATTATTTCATCTTTATCTCATGTCATCAACCTCTATCTCCAATACTTATAAATATTCTGAGTCTTTTGTGTCCTCAAAAGCCTTCCTTGGACTTGTGTCCCCCACTGGCCCTGTGTTCACCCTTATCTATACAGTGATACTTCTTACAGAGTGACCTGCGCCCTGTGCCTTTATAGTTATTATTCATCTGTTCTGCATCCCAGTCTGGCTACTATTACCACCACTTCATTGAAACCACCCTTGTTAAAATCACTAGCATGAATGTCAGATCCACTATTTAAATATTTTTCTCCATTAATCATGAAATATAAAGTATACAGCAATGTGAGTTAAACATGTATGTGAAGTTGAACACTCACATCATTACATTCACTTCAAGAAACAGAACATTTTCACACACACACACACACACACACACACACCCACAGCTGCATTCCTCACCCAGGAAGTACTCACTACTTGACTTTAGTGTTATAATAATTATTGACTTTTTTTATTTTATGGTGGTGATTTGTTTTGTCATCTCCAAGGTCAAGGCAATAGACGTATTTATCACCCCAGAAGTCCCTTCTGCCTCTTGTGTCCTTCCTACTCACTTCTTCCCACCCCAGCCAGGCTACCATTGATCTCTCTGTCACTGCACAGTAGCTTGTATTTTCTAGAGTACTATAAACAAAATTCTACAGTTTGTACTCTTTCTGTCGGGAGTGGTCTGGCTTCTTTCATTCAGCATAATTATTTAAAGATTCATCCATGTTCATAATTCATTCATTTTATTGCTGAGTAGTATAGTTCATTGTGTGGCTGTATTACAGTTTGCTTCTCTCTTCACAAGTTGGTGAATATTAGAGTTGTTTCCAGTTTGGGGCCATTACAATAAGGCTGTTATGAACATTTGTATACAAGTATTTGTATTGATATACTCATTCATTTATCTTTAGTAAATCCTGGTAAAAACATATAGAAGTTGAGTAAGGCCTACTGTTAGTGTCAGGGTAGTATACCAATGTCACTTTCCTGGTTTAGATGTTGAATGTAGTCAGGTAAAATGTTACCACTGGGAAAAGCTGGATAAAGGGTGTATAGAACTCTTATTTTTGCAACTTCCTGTGAATCTGTACTTTTCTCAAAATAAAATTTTAAAATTAATATATCTTAATTGTATAAAATTAAGAAAATACAGGCAAAAAAATAAGAAAAAATTATCCACACCATCTAGAGATTATCATTATGATAATATTTTGGTGTATATCCTTATAATATTCTTGACAGATTTTGTTTTTCATTGTGGCTATTTTTACCTAGTAGGATCATGTTTTGTATCATAGACAGTGGACGTATTTATTCTTCTTATCTATTAATTTTATGGTATTGTGGAAACAAATTATTTTATAACTTGTGTATTCATTCAAATTAAGATATTTTCTTCTAATTTGTTTTCTTTCTTTTTCTATCCTGTAGTTGATGACAGTGCAATTTTGGATTGCCAGTTCAGTGAATTTTATCATACTCCTCCACCTGGTTTTGAAAAAATATTATTTGAACAGCAGATCTTCTGAATGTATTTGTTTTTGAATCTTGTATTTCTGCACTGTTAAAAGTGTTTACCATTTAATAAAGCTTTACCTGACCTATAGATGAAAATATATTCTTAAGTATATGCCTGTTAATGTTACCTAAGAAACCAGTATACTTAATATACCACCCTGAAGTTGTGATTTAAAATACTTATGTTTTGTGATATGAAAATCAGCAATTGGGGCGGTTATTAATTTTTATTTAAATAAATATAACTATGGGTTTAATTAACAGTATTACATGGTAGTATATGGAGATATTTAAAGAGAAATCTTTCTTACATAAAATATTTATTGTGAAAGAGATGTAGAATTGGGTGGGGTTTTTTGGTCATTCTGATGTTTAGACCTCATTAACTATTTTAAATCTGCATTCCAATAATTTTATGTTTCAGTGTCCTTTTGTATATACAATATAAGAAAGCAGCAGAAGTTTTTACTATTGGCAACTTCATTTTTGGCAATCAGTTTATTGTATAATGTACCATTTCTTAAAACTTAAATTACTTATTTTGTCATGTATTGTCATTGTTTTTTATTTGGTTTGTGAAAGGAGACAAACAATTTAATAATTGTCAGAGCATTTTGTTGAAAACCATCATGCTTCAGGCAGTTCCCAATTACAAACATCCAGCTTACATCCAACTCAGATTTATGAATGGAAGCTATTACAGGTAATTAGGTAAATGTGCCTGTTCTGACTTACATACAAAATCAACTTAAGAACAAACATACAGAACCTATCTAGTTTGTAACCCAGGGACTGCCTGTACTTCAATTTCAGAGTCAGTAATGTTTGATTAGTAATGTAGTGTACACTGGCAGACATTTAGAATAGTGTGATGCTTAAAACTTAAATTTAAATGAGATTATTCTTTAAGGACTCTTATTTAAATGTGTTTTTTCTGTAAAGAATAATAAATATTGGGTGGTGCCTGTGGCTCAAAGGAGTAGGACACCAGCCCCATATGCTAGAGGTGGCGGGTTCAAACCCAGCCCTGGCCAAAAAAAGAAGAAGAAGAAAGTATTAATAATAGTAATGAAGGAATATTCAGTACTATATGAAACACATTGTTCTTGATATGTTAATTATACGGTAAATTCAATTCATTCTTGGTTAGTTCAGAAGTAAGTGAATCCTCTCCATGCTCCGGAGGCTTTGCCCACCTTTCAGTAAGAATCCCTGCCCTTTAATAACACCTGCTGACCTGCACCAATCACTGTATACATCTCTAGGTACACAGTGCATGGCAAGGATGCATGTGTTTTGTTCCTTGTGCCAAAGAAAGCAGTATGTTGTGTCAGAAAAACATGGGTGTTAAAATTGGAAGGAGATCTGAGTTGCAGTTTTGCTGCTTAATCCCATCACCTCCTCAGCGTAAGTTCCTCACTCTCTCTGAGCCCAGAATTCAATATTTGTAAAAGGGGGAAGTCACATTGACTAGATAAGATTCTATAACTAGTAAATAAAGTGATGTCTATAAAATACCTTGATCAGCACAGGCACTTAAGAAGCATATTTTCCTGGTTGACTGTAAAGCAGTGGTTTTCATGGTGTGCCTCAGACTAGCAACCTCAGCATCGCCTGAGAGCTTGTTAGAATGGACACTCTCAGGTTCTACCCCAGAACCACCAAATCAGAAACTGCTGGAGATGGCACCTGGTACCCAGCCAGGAATCTGCATCTGAACAGCCCTTCAGATCAATCTGATGCACACTAAAGTTTGAGAACCACTGCTCAGGAGAGAATTCTTTGCCTACTATAAATTTTCTAAAGATTTAAGACAGCCTATTTTTTACCAGTAATCTATAGAATCCTGCATAATGCTTTATTGTTTATTTGGTAGATAAAAACATGACAGTGTGCTTTGAAAACATAAATATAATTAACGGTTATTGACATAAATCCCAAATATTACCTCTAAGATACATGGAATTGAACAAGTTATATATTATTTATGCATTTTTGTCTGACTCTGTCGTAATAATTTTAATTCATAAAAAAATGCTTACTTGGGAAAGCAAATTAAAAGGACTAGTATGTGCTGTCTTTACCTACCTCTTTATTTTTTTTAAAGCTAAACTTTTTTTAAGTCTTTATATTCTTTTCTGCCTCAAATCACACAGAAGCAGCACAATCCTAACAAGGACACATAGTTTATATGTGGTGAAAGCTAGATGTGTTTTAATCTATAAGGTATCAAAATTGCTCTTAGGAAAATTACACTGAGCTGGTCTTCCTTCTGAAACCTATAACCTTAGTCTCATCATGAGGAAAACAGATTCCAGGAGTGGGTCATCCTGCAAGACACTTGGCTGCTCCTCAAAACTGTCAAAGTCATCAAAATCAAGGAAAGTTAGGGAAACTGACAAGGAAGCATAATGTGGGATCTTGGAACACAAAAATAACATAAGGTAAAAACTAAGAAACTCTGAATAAACTGTGGACTTTAGTTAATAACAATGTATCAATATGCATCATTAATTGTTCCAAATGAACCATAGTGATAAAAGATGTTAATACAGGAAAAACTGTTGCCCATTGTCTCCACTGCTTTTTAACCTTGTAATGGAAGTTTTAGCCATAGCAATTCGGGAAGAAAAAGCGATCAAAGGCATCCATATAGGGTCAGAAGAGATTAAACTTTCACTCTTCACAGATGATATGATTGTATATATGGAACATACCAGGGATTCTACTATTAAACTCATAGAAGTGATCAAGTAATACAGCAGCATCTCAGGTTACAAAATCAGCACTCATAAATCAGTAGCCTTTATATATATACCAACAGCAGCAAAGCTGAAAAAACAGTCAAGGACTCTATTCCGTTCACAGTAGTGCCAAAGAAGATGAAATATTTGGGAGTTTACCTAACAAAGGGTGTGAAAGATCTCTATAAAGAGAACTATGAAACTCTAAGAAAAGAAATAGCTGAAAATGTTAACAAATGGAAAAACATACCATGCTCATGGCTGGGAAGAATCAGCATTGTTAAAATGTCCATATTACCCAAAGCAATATATAATTTTAATGCAATCCCCATTAAAGCTCCACTGTCATACATTAAAGATCTAGAAAAAATAAATATTTCATATGGAATCAGAAAAAACCTTGAATAGCAAAGACATTACTCAGAAATAAAAACAAAGCAGGAGAAATTACATTACCAGACCTCAGACTATACTATAAATTGATAGTGATCTAAACAGCATGGTACTGGCACAAAAACAGGTAGGTAGATGTGTGGAACAGAATAGAGAGACGAGATGAATCCAGCTTCCTACCGTTATCTGATCTTTGACAAGCCAATTAAAAACATCGAGTGGGGAAAAGATTCCCTATTTAACAAATGGTGCTGGGCTAACTGGCTGGCAACCTGTAGAAGACTGAAACTAGACCCACACCTTTAACCATTAACTAAGATAGACTCTCACTGGATTAAAGATTTACTCTTAAGACATGAAACTATAAAAATACTAGAAGAAGGTGTAGGGAAAACACTTGAAGAAATTGGCTTGGGTGAGAACTTTATGAGGAGGACCCCTCGGGCAATTGAAGCAACATCAAAAATACACTTTTGGGACTTGGTCGAACTAAAAAGCTTCTGCACAGCCAGAACACAGTAAATAAAGTAGGTAGACAGCCTCAGAATGGAAGAAGATATTTCCTGGTTATGTCTCTGACAAAGGCTTAATAACCAGAATCCATAGAGAACTCAATGTATTAGCAAGGAAAAAACAAGCGATCCCATCACAGGATGGGCAAGGGACTTGAATAGAAATTTCTCTAAAGAAGATAGGCACATGGCCTACAGATATATGAAAAAATGCTCACCATCCTTAATTATCAGAGAATTGCAAATTAAAACTACTTTGAGATATCACCTAACTCTAGTAAGATTGGCCCATATCACAAAATCCCAAAACCAGAGATGTTGGCGTGGATGTGGAGAAAAGGGAACACTTCCACACTGCTGGTGGGAATGCAAATTGATTTGTTCCTTTTGAAGAGACATCTGGAGAACACTTAGAGAACTAAAAATAGACCTGCCATTTGATCCTGCAATTCTTTTCTGAGGTATATATCCAGAAGACCAAAAATCAAATTACAATAAAGGTATTTGTATCAGAATGTTTATAGCCCATATGTTTATAGCCCAATTCATAATTGCTAGGTCATGGAAGAAGCCCAAGTGCCCATCAACCCACGAATGGATCAATAAACTGTGGTATATGTACACCATGGAATATTATGCAGCCCTAAAGAAAGATGGAGACTTTACCTCTTTCATGTTTACATGGATGGAACTGGAAAATGTTCTTCTTAGCAAAGTATCTCAAGAACGGAAGAAAAAGTATCCAATGCACACAGCCCTACTTTGAGACTGATTTATAGCTTTCATAGGAAGAATGTTATAACCTAAATATAGCCTTAGAATATGTGAAGAGGGGTAGGAGAGGGGAGGGGATGGGGGTAGATGGGGGAGGGAGGGTGATTGGTGGAGTCACTTCTATGGTTTATCCTACAAGGGTACAAGTGAATCTTTCTAAAAGCAGAGTATGAATGTCTTAATAACTAAGAAAATGACTTGAAGGCTACGTTAACCAGTTTGATGAGAGTATTTCAAAATGTATATGATAACACCACACTATACCCTGTGATTGCATTGATGTACACAGCTATGATTTAATAAAAAATGAAAAAAATACAGGAAAAGCTGGAGAGCACATATGTGCTATACTACCTTCTCAATTTTTCTGTAAATCCAAACTATTCTGAAAAATAGAACTAGGATAAATTTTAAAATAAAGCATTTCTGGAATTCTGGGAAGATGGCCAACTGGTAGCAACCCTGATCAGAGGCCCCTGAGCAGAGGAAGAAAAACTAGATGGAATCAGACTCTACAGAGCCAAAGACCAGGAACTGAGCCAAGAATGAAGTTTGGCAAGCTGTGACTCCAAGAAAGAGCATTCAAGAAAACAAGTTTCAGGTACAAAGCCTATCAACTAGAGAATGGGAGACCTCTCCCCCAAGCAGGAGGCCTGCCACAGGTTATCTGCAAATGAGCAAAAGACCTCTCATTTTACCTCCCTGGAGAGAGCTGCTAAACTCCAGGTCTCTTTCTCCAGGAAGGTCCCATTTATGAACCTAGACACCACCCCACCAGTCATAAAATTGAACAGATATATTTCCCCAGAAGTCCAAACTCCCAGTCCACCCTTTCCCCCTCACGTGGTGGTCTGAAGTTCTGCCCCCTGCAGAGCATAGAGTGTTTGGTCATGTCCTGAGAGACCTGGGCATAGTGTAGACCACCAAACATCAGGATGAAATCTGTGACTAACAGGGATAAAAGAGAGTTTGGGAAGAAAGGGACACTCGGCAGGAGGAGGAGCAGTCCCCTGGTTGTGACTATGCCCAGCCAGTGGTAGTGTTGACCTGCAGTTCAGGCTCTGTCTGGTGGGACAGGGTACAGAACCCCCAGCTCTGATGGCACCCACAGCAGGAGAGTGGTTTCCCCGTGTGGACTGAGTTTGGCAGACAGGGCTTGTCCCTGCTGGGCCTGCAAGCAGAAGCTTGATAGACATGGACTGTAACCTGAGAGCAAGGGCATGATCTCCTTATTCCATAGAACCCTCAAGCAGTGGTTTGTTGGATGTGAACCAAGCCCTGAGGGTTAGGATGTGCTCCACTGCCTCCAGCAAGGCTGGTGAGCAGAAGAGGCTTACCAGGTGAGGACTGAGACCTGCAGACAGAGTGTGGCACCCTGACTCTAACAGAGCCTGTGAACAGAGGCTTGCCAGGCAGTGGACTGAGATTGGCAAGGGGGTGCTGTGGTCCCCTGACTCCAACTGGTCTGGCAAGCACTACTCCAGACCCTAGCTGTGTGTGGACTGAGACTGGTAGGCAGGGGCATTGCCCCTGGCTCCAGCTGGGCCTGTGAGCAGAGAAGCAGATAATAATGTGGATTGAGTTTGGCAGATGGGATTGTGGATCCCTGGCTCCAGTTGTGCTTTGAATCCCTTTGCTTTGAATTGTCCTTGAATTCCTCTCTGTTGGGCAGGGTTTGCACTGCCAGAGACAATTTGGTTGGAACCCATGTCTGGGGCTGTCTACTCTGGGACATTCGGAGGTTGACCTTTGAAGTTCTGTAGTAGAAAAGAACTGAAGGGTGGGGGCTGGGCACCACAGCTGTTTGTATCTCTTCACAGTTGAGATTTAAATCTAATAGGGTGCTTTCTTAGGATATGGTAGAAGTTGGCTGATACCAAAACAGAGCTAGCCTGCACTATCTCACCAAGTAGGTCCTCAGAGTCTCCAGCCAAAACTCTGAAAGGGACCTTTTTAAGGTTGTAGGAGATAAGCCACAATTACAAAGCCTAGGGCTTTGGTAAGTGGCTATCTCTACTACCTAGGAACCCCAATTCAATTTTACCCTACCAGTTCTAAGAACCAAAAAGTGGAAAATAAACACAGTGCAGACCCAACAGAAGAATTCTGGCAACATGAATAACCAGAGTATATCACACACATACCCCCCACCAAGAAATGACAAAGGAGATACAACTAAAGATATCATGCATAGACAAATGGCTGCAATGTCAGAAATCAAATTCAGAATATGGATGGCAAAGAAGATAAATAGAATGGAAGAAAAGATAGAAATTGAATTCCAAAGACTATTTCTAAAGTTGTGTCAAGAAATTCGAAGACAAAGTCACCAAAGATATGGACATAATGAGAAAAAAGATAGCAGAGCTCAAGGAAAAAAAAAGGTAGTTGAGGAGCTCTGAAATACAGTAGAATCCCTCAGTAATAGAAATGACCAGGCAGAAAAAAGGATCTTTGAAACTAAAGACAAACCTTTTGAATGTTCCCAAATGCTCAAAGAGGCCGATAAATGGAGAGAAAAATCTGATCATTCCCTGAGAGAGTTGTGGGATCACTTCAAAAGATCAAACATTCATCTTATAGGAATTCCTCAAGGAGAAGAGGATGGTCCTAAAGGTACAGATGCTCTACTCCAAAAGATTCTGGAGGAGAATTTCCTAAGCATTGTGAGAGATACAGCACTTCAGATAATTGATAGTTCCAGAAACCCAGCAAGACTCAATTCAAATAAACTATTTCTTAGACACATTGTGATTAACTTTGCCAAAATTAAGATGAAGGAGAAAATTCTGCAAGCAGCCAGATGTAAGAAGAGCATCACCTACAAAGGGAGAAATATCAGAATGACTGTAGATCTTTCATTTCAAGCAAGAGCAGATGGTCATCGACCTTCAATCTCCTAAAACAAAACAACTTCCAGCCCAGGATCCTCTATCTAGCTAAACTGAGTTTCATTTGCAATGTAGAAATCAAATATTTTAATGACAGAGACATGTTGAAGAATTTTGCCATAACTAAACCAGCTCTCCAGGATATTCTCAGACCCATACTCCACAACAACCAGTTGTAGAGGCAATGCTCTACCTCCAAAGTAAACTCACCCAGAAATTTTTTGAACAAAACCCAACTTCCACAGTGGTGAAAGGATTAAAAATGTCCACTGGACATACAAAAATCATGACACCCAAAACACAACCTGGCTTATCAATTCTCTCAATTAATGTGAACGGTTTAAATTGTCCTCTAAAGAGGCACAGGCTGGCTGGACTGGATACATAAACTCAGACCAGATATAAGTTGGATACAAGAATCTCATCTTACCTTAAAAGATAAAAATAGACTCAGGGTGAAATGACAGACCACTATAAATGGAAACCAGAAAAAAGCAGGGGTTGCGATTTTAGTTGCAGATACAACTGGCTTTAAACTAACAAAGATAAAGAAAGATAAGGATGGTCACTACATATTTGTCAAGGGAAACAGCCAACATGAGGAGATTTCGATAATTAACATTTATGCACCCTACCAGAATGCTCCTCAATTCATAAAGCAGACCCTAATGGATATGAACAGCTTGATATCTTCCTGCACTGTAATAGTTGGAGATTTTAACACCCCTTTGACAGTTTTGGATAGATCCTCCAAGAAGAAACTATACAAAGAAATATTAGACTTAAACCTGACTCTAGAACAAATGGACTTTACTGACCCTTACAGAACATTTCACCCTAATAAAACTGAATATAAATTCTTCTCATCAGCCCATGGGTCATCCTCCAAAATAGATCATATCCTAGGACACAAGTCTAACCTCAGGAAATTTAAAAGTATAGAAATTATACCTTGTATCTTCTCAGACAACCATGGAATAAAAGTTGAACTCAACAGCAACAGAAATCTTCATACTCAAACAAAGTCATGGAAGCTAAATAATCTTAGGCTGACTGATAGCTGGGTCAAAGACAAGATTCAGAAGGAAATCATCAAATTTTTGGAACTAAATAAAAATGAAGACACAAATTATTAAAACCTGTGGGATACTGTAAAGGCAGTCCTAAGAGGGAAATTTATAGCATTGGAAGACTTCATCAAGAAAACAGAAAGAGAAAAGGCCAACAATTTAATGGATCTCCTAAGGCAACTGGAAAAGGAAGAACATTCCAACCTCAAACCCAGCAGAAGAAAAGAAATAACCAGAATTAGGGCAGAATTAAATGAAATTGAAAACAAAAGGATAATTAAGAAGATTGATGAAATAAAATTGATAAACTTTGGCCAACCTAATCAGAAACAGAAAAGTAAAATCTCCAATATCGTCTATCAGAAACAATAAAGGAGAAATAACAACAGATACCTCAGAAATTAAAAAAATCCTCAATAATTACCACAAAAATCTCTATTCCCAGAAATATGAAATTCTGAAGGAAATGGATCAATACTTGGAAGCACGCCACTTTCCACCAGAAAGAATTAGAAATCTTAATAGACCTATATCAACCACTGAAATAGCATCATCTATATGAAATCTCCCTAAAAAGAAAAGTCCAGAACCAGATGGCTTCACATCTGAATTCTATCAAACCTTTCAAGAGGAACTAGTACCTATATTATACAACCTTGTTGAAAGCATAAAAAAAGATACTTCCCAACACATTCTATGAAGCAATATCACCCTGATTCCCAAACCAGGAAAGGATCCAAAAAAGAAAGAAAATTATAGACCAATATCATTAATGAATATCAATGCAAAAATATTCAGTAAGATCTTAGCAAACAGGATTCAACAACACATCAAAAAAATTATACACCATGATTAAGTTGGTTTTATTCCAGGGTTACAAGGCTGGTTCAACATACACACATCTATAAATATAATACACCACATCAATAAAAGAAAAAAGAAAGACCATATGATTCTCTCAATTGATGCAGAAAAAAGCCTTTGATGATATCCAGCATCCTTTCATGATCAGAATTCTTAAGAAAATAGGCATAGAAGGGACATTTC
>NW_003852577.1:1765251-1784714 GCF_000181295.1 Otolemur garnettii
ATCAAACTAAAAAGCTTTTGCACAGCCAAGAGTACAGTAAGTAAAGCAAACAGACAACCTTCAGAATGGGAGAAGATTTTTGCACTTTACACTTCTGACAAAGGTCTGATAACTAGAATCTACAGAGAACTCAAACTAATCAATAAGAAAAGAATAAATAATCCCATTTCTATACGGGCAAGAGACTTGAACAGAACCTTCTCTGATGAAGACAGGTGCATGGCCTACAAACATATGAAAAAATGCTCATCACCTTTAATCACCAGAGAAATGCAAATCTAAACTACTTTGAGATGTCATCTAACTCCAGTAAGATTAGCCCATGTCACAAAATCCAAAAACTACAGATGTTGGCATGGATGCAGAGAAAAGGGAACACTTCTACACTGCTGGTGGGAATGTAGGCTAATATGACCTTTTTGGAAAGAAGTTTGGAGAACACTCAAGTAACTAAAGTAGACCTGCTATTTGATCCTGCAATTCCTCTTCTAGGTATATACCCAGATGATCAAAAATTATTTTACAACAAAGACATTTGCACCAGAATGTTTGTTGCAACCCAATTCATAATAACTAAGACATGGAAACAGCCCAAGTGCCCATCGACCCATGAATGGATTAACAAATTATGGTATATGTACACCATGGAATACTATGCAGCCATAAAAAGATGGAGACTTCACATCTTTTATGTTTACCTGGATGGAGCTGGAACATATTCTTCTTAGTAAAGTATCCCAAGAATGGGGAAAAAATGTATCCAATGTATTTGATACTACTATGAAATCAATATATAACCACCTACACAATTATACGAATGGCAAAACATAACTATAGTCCATAAAGTAGAAGAGGAGAGGAGAGAGAGGGGTGGGGAGAGGGGATATGGGAGAAGGGAGGATATTCAGGGGGACCTCACCTAATATGCATGATGCAATGGTACATTTCAAAACTATTAAGAAATGAGTATAATTGTGATGGATGTGTTACTTGGTTCAATGTAAATATTTCACATTGTATCTCAAAGCAGTACCCTGAACCCCATAAATTCATCAATGTACAAATTTATGATTTAATAAAAAATAATTAATTATAAAAAATAAATAAACCACCCCAGACCTTCTGAAAATAAGAAGGTTGAAATAAAATAATAATAATAATAAAGTTCTGGTTTCCAAGAACCTGAAACACAAAACAAAAGAAAACAAAAAAAATCTGGCAGGGGTTGGCTGGATCTGTTTTTGCTTCACATGGGGCAGTGAAGCTCTCTTCAGCCTGCTGTAATGAATCCAGGAGAAGATCCCTTCCAGGTTCGCTGTTGTGAGTATGGTCAGGATGATGGTTAGAGTCCCTTCTACCTTGGTTTGAGGGGGCCCAAGTTCTGATCCTTGACCTAGACTTGATCCCTTGGAGAGAAAAGGTGTACAGACACAAAAGACTAAACAGAACACAGTTAATTACCCAAGTGAACATCTTTTTTGCTACTCTTTCTAGGGCTTCTAACTGCCTGTTCAATTCAGTCTCTCCCAGTTCTTTTAGGAGTACCTCCTAAATTGCAGAGGATTGGTAGAGGCCTGATGTACATTATCTCACAAGCTGAGTACCCTGACCATTTAGAAGTGGTACATTTAATATTAACAAAACAAGTGGCAAGGCCTGTACTCTATTAAGCTTTGCTTCCTGGCTGAGTTTACTGATTCGTGCTTTTATGGCTTTGTTTGTGAGCTCTACCCCACCTGAGGTTTGAGGCCTACATGCCACATGTAGTTTCCAGGTGATTTTCAAGCCTTTAGCTGTCATTTGCACTCTCTGTAACAGAGGCTGGTCCATTGTCAGGTCAAATCTGGAGTGTCAACCTAAACCGTGAGATCATTTCTCTGAGCAACACTTTTACTACTTCAGGCCTGGTGGGCCTATCCCGAGTATGTGCAGATCAAACTTAGTAAGTATGGGTTTCCTTCACATTTGGACAACTCAGTGTAGTCCATTTTCACATCTTCAAAAGGGGCTTCTCTGTAGAACTGAATTTCAAGTGGCAGGGATGATCCCTGTTTAGCATTGTGTTGATTGCATATCACCCAATGTTGGCTGACTTTCTTGGCAAGGGTGGCCAACAGGGGAATGTAGAAGTATCTCCCCAGAAGCTTCTTAATTTTCTTTTTTCTTCTGTCCTAAGTGCATACCTCATGCATACAACCTCTATAACCAACTTCGAATTTTTACACAGTAAGCTTTGATGTTCAGTGAGGCATGAGTTGGTCAAGCAATGGCGCCCTTTGGTGTTCATAAGAGTGACTACTGTGTATGGTATCCAGACTCTTGAGTTTTGTCCCAAAGTCAATTTATCAGCCTCTTGCACCAGCATGGCAGTGGCTGCAAGTGTTCTTAGGCAACACTTGTTTAGAGAGATTGTTGTTTAGAGAGATAAGTAACTGGTCTTGCCCAGAATTCTATATTCTGGGTGAGCATTTCCCTCAGCTGTTCTATTTCTTTCTGATACATGCAGTTCAAAAGCTTTGGCCAGGTCAGGGAGGCCTAGTACCAGGGCCCACCTGCAGTTTTTCCTTTACCCTCTTCGTGGCTTTTGGTTGGTCAAATTTCTATTCAGTTGGCATTTCATTTTTTTCTCCCCCCTTTGTGGTTTCATACAATGGTTTGGTCAGTCTATATGTTTCACAGTCTTTCACAGAAATCCCCAGGCCTTTCTTCTGGCTTCTGCATGACCTCAGCCACCTTGCATATGTTGTGGTTTTCTGGCTTTCCTACACTGACAGGGATGAAGTCAAAGCTGGGTCCAGGGTAAGGGAATGAACCCACTTAGCAGTCACTTACAAATATCTCCAAGTTCTGGATTTCAAGGCTAAAGTTTGCACAATGAGAATATTAGTACTCTTTTTTATAAGAGTCTTAGCACAGTTCTTAAGATAATACCTAGTTTTAGCATCCCTACAGAACTGATCCAAAGTTCTGGGTAATTCAAGTAAAATACTCTTGAACATCAGTTGGGTGTGGGGCCACTCACACACTCACCTGAATAAACTTAAACTGGGAAGTTTTTATTCAGGTTCCAATTTTTACTGAGGTATCTATATAGACAGAGCAGATAGCGTTTAATACTGCACAAATTTTTCCAGTGTAGCCAACACACAACTT
Source organism: Otolemur garnettii (assembly GCF_000181295.1). NCBI lineage: Eukaryota > Metazoa > Chordata > Mammalia > Primates > Galagidae > Otolemur > Otolemur garnettii. Next base: position 1,768,405 of record NW_003852577.1, read on the forward strand.
TTGTTGAGCTTTAAGGCTTCATAGCAAATATAACTACAGTACATAATTCTATATTCTTTGGCCAGTCCCTTAGTCTCATTTAACAGATCAGTTTAGTTAAACAGCTATGTCTCATTTTATGAGCTGGCATTGCAGTTGGGCTGCAGTTTTTTCTTTTTGAACCATTTTTATTTCTCTAATTTTTCACTTTACTAAAAAAAAATTATAGAAGTACTAATTTAATTGTCAAAATAAGCTGTACTTTCAGTATACAGGGTCTGATTATTTGCATAAAGTGCAACAAGAATGATTATTAGCCATCTAGGCTTTTCTTGCTTTTAAAATTGGCTTTGCTGGAACTTTTTATAAGGAATCTCAGGTTAGTCTTGAAAGCCTTCCATGAGCCCAAGTCTCTTTTTTTTTTTTAAATGAGTACTTCGTTTCTATTTTTTTAATTATTATTTTTTATTAAATCATAACTTTGTATATTGATGTATTCATGGGATTCTGTGTACTGCTTTGATATACAATGTGAAATGCTTACATTGAACTAAGTAACACATCCATCGCAATTATACTCATTTCTTAATAGTTTTGAAATGTACCATTGCATCATGCACATTAGGTGAGGTCTGCCCCCTCCCTCCTTCCTTATCACTCCTCACCTCCCCCTCATCTTCCCTTTCACTTTCTGGACTATATGTTATGTTTCACTGTTCATATGAATGTGTAGGTGATTATATATTGATTTCTTAGTAATATTGAGTACATTGGATACATTTTTTTCCATTCTTCTTTTTTTTTGAGACAGAGCCTCTAGTTGTCACTCTGGGTAGAGTGCCGTGGCATTGCAGCTCACAGTAACCTCCAACTCCTGAGGTTAAGTGATTCTCTTGCCTCAGTCCCCAAGTAGCTGGGACTACAGGCACCTGCCACAACACCCGCTATTTTTTAGTTGTAGTTTTCATTGTTGTTTGGCAGGCCTGGGCTGGATTCGAACCCATCAGCTCTGGTATATGTGGCTGGCACCTTAGCTGCTTGAGTTACAGGTGCCAAGTCTTTTTTTCCCCCCATTCTTAAGATACTTTACTAAGAAGAATATGTTCTAGCTCCATCCAGGTAAACATAAAAGATGTGAAGTCTCCATCTTGTTTATGGCTGCATAGTATTCTATGGTGCACATATATCACAGTTTGTTAATCCATTCACAGGTCAAAGGGCACTTGGGCTGTTTCCATGTCTTGGCAATTATGAATGGGGCTGCAATATATATCCTACTGCAAATGTCTTTGTTATAAAATAATTTTTGATCATCTTGGTATATAACTTGTAGAGGAATTGCAGGGTCAAACAGTAGGTCTACTTTTAGTTCCTTGAGTGTTCTCCAAACTTCTTTCCAAAAAGGTTGTATTAGCTTTCATTCCCACCAGCAGTGTAGAAGTGTTACCTTCTCCCCAAATCCAAGCTAACATCTGTAGTTTGGGGATTTTGTTTATTTTCTTTCTTTCTTTCTTTCTTTTTGTTGTTGTTGTTGTTGTTGTTGCAGTTTTTGGCCAGGGCCGGGTTTGAACCCACCACCTCCAGTACATGAGGCCAGTACCCTACTCCTTGAGTCACAAATGCCACCCTAGTTTGGGGATTTTGTGATTAGGACTAATCTTACTGGAGTTAGATGATATCTCAAAGTGGTTTTGATTTGCATTTCTCTGATGATTAAGGATAATGAGCATTTTTTCACATATTTGTAGGCCACGAACCTGTCATCATCAGAGAATTTTCTGTTCAAGTCTCTTGCCCACATAGAAATGGGGTTATTTGTTGTCTTATTGATTAGTTTGAGTTCTTTGTAGATTCTAGTTATCAGACCTTTGTTGGAAGCATAACCTGCAAAGAACTTCTCCCATTGTGAAAGTTGTTTGCTTTACTTACTGTGCTCTTGGCTGTGCAAAAGCTTTTTAGTTTGATCAGATCCCAGTAATGTATTTTTGGTGTTGCTTCAATTGCCCAGGGGAATCTCCTCATAAAATATTCTCTGAGGCTGATTTCTTCAAGTGTTTTCCTTGCTCTCTTCTACTATTTTTATAGTTTCATGTCTTAAGTTTAAATATTTTATCCAATGAGAATCAATTTTTGTTAAAGATGAAAAGTGTAGGTCCAGTTTCAGTCTTCTACAGGTCGCCAGCCAGTTCACCCAGCACCATTTGTTAAATAGGGAGTCTTTCCCCCACTGAATATTTTTGATGGGCTTGTCGAAGATCAAATGATATAAGTAACTGGATTCATCTGTTGGTTCTCTATTCTGTTCTATAAACCTACCTCTCTGTTTTTGTGTCAGTACCATGCTGTTTTGATCACTATAGATTTATAGTATAGCCTGAAGTCTGGTAATGTGATACCTCTTGATTTGTTCTTATTTCCAAGTAATAAATTTGCTAGTTGAGTTTTTTTCTGATTCTATGTAAGATGAAGTACTATTTCTTCAAAGTCTTTAAAGTATGACAGTGGTGCTTTGATAGGGAATACATTAAATCTGTAGATTGCTTTGGGTAGTATGGACATTTTTGTTTTTCTTTTTGTTAACATCTTCCACTATTTCTTTTCTCAGAGTTTCATAATTCTCTTTACAGAGATATTTCACATCCTTTGTTAGGAAAATTCCCAGATATTTCATCTTCTTTGGCACTAATGTAAAAGGAATAGACTCCTTGACTATATTTTCAGCTTGACTATTGTTGGCGTATATAACTGACTGATTTGTAAGTATTGATTTTGTATCCTGAGATGCTGCTATATTCCTTGATTACTTCTAAGAGTTTTGAAGTTGAATCTTTGGGATTTTCCAGGTATAGGATTATATCATCAGCAAAGAGTGAGAGTTTGATCTCCTCTGACCTTATTTGGATACCCTTGATCGCCTTCTCTTGCCTGATTGTGATAGCTAAACTTCCATTACTATGCTGAATAGCAGTGGAGACAGTGGGCATCCTTGCCTCATTCCTGATCTGAATAGAAATATTTTCAATTTTACACCATTAAATATGTTATTGGTTGTGGGTTTGCTGTAAATGGCCTCTATCAGTTTAAGAAATGTCCTTTCTATATCTATTTTCTTCTTCTTTTTCTTCTTCTTCTCCTTCTCCTTCTCCTTCTTCTCTTAGAGCATTCTGGTAGAGTGCATAAATGTTAATTATTGAACTCTCTTCATGTTGCATGTTTCCTTTGACAAATATGTAGTGACCATCCTTATCTTTCTTTATCTTTGTTAGTTTAAAGCCAGTTGTATCTGCAACTAAAATCGCAACCCCTGCTTTTTTCTGGTTTCCATTTATAGTGGTCTGTCATTTCACCCTGAGTCTATTTTTATCTTTTAAGGTAAGATGAGATTCTTGTATCCAACTTATATCTGGTCTGAGTTTATGTATCCAGTCCAGCCAGCCTGTGCCTCTTTAGAGGACAATTTAAACCGTTCACATTAATTGAGAGAATTGATAAGCCAGGTTGTGTTTTGGGTGTCATGATTTTTGTATGTCCAGTGGACATTTTTAATCCTTTCACCACTGTGGAAGTTGGGTTTTGTTCAAAAAATTTCTGGGTGAGTTTACTTTGGAGGTAGAGCATTGCCTCTACAACTGGTTGTTGTGGAGTATGGGTCTGAGAATATCCTGGAGAGCTGGTTTAGTTATGGCAAAATTCTTCAACATGTCTCTGTCATTAAAATATTTGATTTCTACATTGCAAATGAATCTCAGTTTAGCTGGATAGAGGGTCCTGGGGTGGAAGGATCCTCTATCCAGCTATCTATTCATCTATCCTCCTTTTTTTGGTTTTGTTTTGTTTTAAGAGATTGAAGTTTGATGACCATCTTCTTCTTGCTTGAAACATTTTGGCTGAGAGATCTGCAGTTATTCTGATATTTCTCCCTTAGTAGGTGATGCTTTTCTTAGGTCTGGCTGCTTACAGAATTTTCTCCTTCATCTTCACTTTGGCAAAGTTATTTATAAAGTGTCTAGAAGATGCTTTATTTGGATTGAGTCTTGCTGGGGTTCTGAAACTGTCTGCTATCTGAAGTTCTGAATCTCTTGCAGTGTTTGCAAAATTCTCCTCCAAAATCTCTTGGAGTAGAGCATCTGTACCTTTAGGACCATCCACTTCTCCTTTGGGAATTCCTATAAGATGAATGTTTGATTTTTGAAGTGATCCCACAACTCTCTCAGGGAATGATCTGTTTTTGCTCTCCATTTGTCTACCTCGTTGAGTGTCTGGGAACATTCAAAAGCTTTGTCCTCAGTTTCAGAGATCCTTTCTTCTGCCTGGTCAACTCTATTAGTGAGGGATTCCACTGTATTTCAGAGCTCCTCAACTAACTTTTTCATTTACTTGAGCTCTGCTATCTCTTTTCTCATTATGTCCATATCTTGGGTGACTCGAGACAACTTTAGAACTACTCTTTGAAATTTCGTTTCCATCTTTTCTTCCATTCTATTTATCTTATTTGAAATCTATATTCTGAATTCAGTTTCTGACATTGTTGCCATTTGTCTATATAGGGCATCTTCAGTTGTATCTCCTTTGTCATTTTTTGGGGGGGGAGGGTGTGATATATTCTGGTTATTCATGTTACCAGAGTTCTTCTGTTGGGTCTGCACCATGTTTATTTTCCACTTTTTGGTTCTTAGAACTGGTAGGGTGAGATTGAATTGGGGTTCCCAGGTAGTAGAGATAGCCCCTTACCAAAGCCCTAGGCTTTGTAATTGTGGCTTATCTCCTACAACCTTAAAAAGGTCCCTTTCAGAGTTTTGGCTAGAGACTCTGAGGACCTACTTGATGAGATAGTACAGGCTGCTCTGTTTTGATATCAGCCAACCTCCACCCTATCCTAAGAAAGCACCCTATTAGATTTAAATCTCCACTGTGAAGAGATACAAATAGCTGTGGTGCCCAGCCCCCACCCTTCAGTTCTTTTCTACTATAGAACTTCAAAGGTGAACCTCAGAATGTCCCAGAGTAGATAGCCCCAGACATGGGTTCCAACCAAATTGTCTCTGGCAGTGCACACCCTGCACAACAGAGAGGAATTCAAGGACAATTCAAAGCAAAGAGATTCAAAGCACAATTGGAGCCAGGGATCCACACTCCCACCTGCCAGACTCAGTCCACACTATTGTCTGCTTCTCTGCTCACAGGCCCAGGTGGAGCCAGGTGTTATGCCACCACCTACCAGTCTCAGTCCACACACAGCTAGCCTCTGGAGTAGGGTCTAGAGTAGTGCCTGTGGAACCAGTTGGAGTCAGTCTCAGTCCACTGCCTGGCAAACCTCTGTTTGCAGGCTCTGTTGGAGGCAGGACACCAGGCTTGCCCTCTGGTCTCAGTCCACACATAGCTAGCCTCTGCTTCCCAGACCAGTTGGAGTCAGGGGACCATTCCTCACCTGCCAGTCTCAGTCCACTGCCTGGCAAGCCCCTGTTTGCAGGCTCTGTTAGAGTCAGGGCACCACACTCCACCCACAGGTCTCAGTCCTCACCTGGTAAGCCTCTGTTCACCAGCCCCCTGGTGACAGTAGAGTATACCCTAGCCCTCAGGGCTTGGTTCACACCCAGTAATCCTCTGCTTGGGGGTTCTATTGGAATCAGGAGATCACCCCCTTACTCTCAGGTCATAGTCCACGCCTATTAAGCCTCTGCTCACAGGCCCAGCAGGGACCAGCCTTGTCTGCCAAACTCAGTCCACACAGGGCAACCACTCTCCTGCTATGGGTGCTGTCAGAACCAGGGATTCTGCACCCCATCCCACCAGACACAGTCCAAACCAAGGGTCAACACTACCACTGGCCAGGCATAGTCATAAACAGGGGACTGCTCCTCCTCCCACCGAATGTCCCTTTCTTCCCACATCCTCTTTCTTCCCTGTTAGTCACGGATTTTGTCCTGATGGTTGGCAGTCCACAGTATGCCCAGGTCTCTCAGGACAAAACCAAATAATCTGTGCTCTGCAGGGGGCAGAGTTTCAGTCTGCCATGGGAGGGGGAAAGGGTAGACTGGGAGTTTGGCATTCAGGGGAAAAATATCTGTTCAATTTTATGACTGGCAGGGTGGTGTCTAGGTTCATAAATGGAACATCACTGGAGAAAGAGACCTGGAGTTTAGTGGCTCTCTCCAGGGAGGTTAAATGAGAGGTCTTTTTTCCCCTCCTCCTTTGCAGATATCCTGTGGCAGGCCTCCTGTTTGGGGGAGGGGTCTCCCATCCTCTAGTCAATAGGCTTTGTACCTATAAATTTTTTTCTTGAATGGTCTTTCTTGGAGTTACAGCTTGCTGAACTTCTTTCTTGGCTCAGCTCCCTGTCTTTGGCTTTGTAGAGTCTGGTTCTGTCCAGCTTATCTTCCTTTGCACAGGAGCCTCTGATGAGGGTTGCTACTAGCTGACCATCTTCTCAAATTCCTTGAAACCACAACTTAAGGGAAGCCCGGTCTGCCTAACCCAGCGTCCAACGTGTCCATCTTTTACATAGCCATGCCCACCATCTTGGCCAGCTGTGAACCCAGCTCCTACGTGTTTTGTGTAGGCCCCACCAGCTCCTTGAACTCATTGTAGCTCTCAACAGAAGCACCCCTGCCAGGTTTTGATGTGGTCGACATGCCCTGCTCCCACCACATACCGGGAGCTGGCTGATTAATGCCAGCTGAGGAAATGCCTTGGCAAACTTGTCTTAATTGGTCTTTGGACTTTGGGAAAGGGGGAGGATGAATGTGATCTATGCAGCCACACCACTAAGATAGGACAAAAAGTGACTCTTATAGCTTTTATGAATGTTCAGGTACCCACGAGGGAACTTACACTCATAATCAGACACATTACTCAATATATGACATAGAGAAAGGTGAAAACCCATGTGTATATTACAACCCTACGGAGCCTGCACAATGGTAGAATTAAGGCTGGGCAGAGGACTTAAAAGGAGTCACAGTCCCTGACATCTGAGTTCTGGTCCATACCAGGGAAGTAGACCAGCCAGGTGACTCTGAAGTTTGATACCTGAGACACCATGTGAAGGTCCTACAGAGGAAGGAGCTGGGATAGAAGCTATAGGACATATCAGAAATACCTCTGTGCCTTAGATTTTGTAGAAAAGCGGTGTTAAGTCGAATGTGAAAGGTGAAAATGTATGATAGAGAGCACCTGAGACAGTGAGGACTGCAGCAAAAGAAGTGTGCTCAAAAGAAGTAGTGAAGGCAGATTGCTCTGTAGTCAGTGTAACCCCTGGAGCCAGTCTTGCAAATTAATAACCAAGTAAAAGTCATATGAGGCATAGTAAAGAAAAACCCAGATATTGACCCATGTCCAGGTACAGACTTGGAATAGATAAAGCCCTCAAAACCTGTAACGGGACTAGTTTTCAACCCTTAGAGAATTTAAAAGCCTTACTAGAAGAAGTACTAGTCATCATCAGAGTTAGCTTAATTATTCCCTGACTCCTTCCGCTAATAGTCAGAAAAAAAAAAATAGTATCACACTGTTCTATATGAAACACCAGCTCCTGCAGGAGCAAGCTGATAGTAAGACCCCAAATTAAAATATATAGGGAGTCTCAAAAGGGAGGAATGAGAGAGGACACCCATAAAAAGTAAGGTCTAAGAGAACAGAGATCTTCTCAAGGAGACCCCAAAGATACACCTGCAAGGTCCTCCCCATGGTGACTCAGTTCTCAGGAATTTGTAGAAAATTAACTTCCTTGGACCTGGAAACTAACCCTTGCTTCCAAGGCTTTCTGTAAAAGCCCATGGTCCTGTAAAAGCCATAGCCAGCTTCTTCAGTTTGATTCAAATGGACCAAAGAGAAAGGTACCTGTGGGCTGGAACTTTTTGACTGGAGATAAAAAGAAGACTGAGTCAGTCAGGAGCATGGTCATGTTGAATTCTTCTGTGACTTGTTCTACCAGCTGAGATAAAGCCCTTCCTCTTTTAGACGAGGTGTTTGGGTGCTTTCTCTTCATTGGGCCTTGTCTTCCTGCAACAAAACCATGTGTGGATCAGTGGACACTCATTCAGTGAAGGCTGCAAGGCTTCTGGGGGGTCTGCATAATTAGTTTATGAATGAATGATCCTTGCCAATACTAAGAAAGGTAGAAGAAAATATTCAATCACTGGGACATTGAGGCCAAAATGACTAGTGAAAGCTGCACATTACAGGAAGAATGGAAATAAAGCCCTCAAATCAAGATTCATGTGTGTGATTCTCATAAATAAGGAACCACAATCATAGATGTGCTCAGGTATCTGATCGTCCATTACTTTAAAAAAATGGGTAGATTTATTCCCTGTTGCCCTGAAGGCCAAAATAGCACCAATTATTGTAAAGTACAGGGAGGCAGTTTTCAGCTTAAAATGGTAAAGCACTTTCCTTTTAATCATTGCTAAAAGTATTGGTTTGCAAAGTAATGCAAATTTCTTTCTTTTCTTTTCTTTTCTTTCTTTTCTTTTTCTTTCTTCCTTTCTTTTTTTTTTGACAAAGTCTCACTTTGTCACCCCTGGTAGAGTGCTGAGCTGTCACAGCTCACAGCAACCTCAAACTCTTGGGTTCAAGTGATTCTCTTGCCTCAGTCTCCCAAGTAGCTGGGACTACAGGTGCCTGCCACAATGCCCAGCTATTTTTTTAGAGATGGGGTCTCACTCTAGCTCAGGCTGGTCCCAAACCGGTGAGCTCAGGAAATCCATCCACTCCCAGAGGGCTAGAATTACAGGCGTAATTACAGGTGAGCCACCATGCCTGTCCTAGTGATACAAATTTCTGGTCCCTGAAATTGTTCTAACAGTTTATTTTAAAATATAAGTTTTATTACCATTCAGGTATTTTGCCTTAGCCTCTTTTGTGCTGCTATAACACAACACCATGGACTGGGTAATTTATAATGAACAGAAGTTTCTATCTCACACTATTGGAGGCTAGGAAGTCCAAGATAAAGATGCCAGCATAAAAAAAAAAAATCTGGCATCTGGTGAGGGCCGTCTTGCTGTGTCATCCCATAATGGAAGGGATCACATGACAAAGTGAGAACAAGGAGTGGGAAGGGAGAGCGAGGGCAAATCCATGCCCAAGATACTGGATAATGGCATTCATTTTTTCATGAGGGTGATGCCCCCATTACCCAAACACCTCTCCTTAGTCCCTACCTCCCAACACTGCCACATTGAGAATTAAGTTTCCAGCCCATAAACTTTGGGGGGGTGGGGGGTGGGGAAGAGACACATTCAAACTATAGCATGTGGTGAGGCCAACAGATCAGGGGACAATTGCCGTTGAAAAAATAGTTTGTAACTCAGTTCCCAAGAGAAGTGTTCATGTCACACCATGTAGGACCACATACGGGTAAACTGAGGTCAGCCAGGATGCAGGGGAGGGAGGCGGGCGCAGCAGGAACAGAACCCTGGCTGTGGTTTCCGTAGTCAGGGCAGGGTGAGTAAGTTTAGGACTGGCTAGTTTGAGTCATTTCAGTGGTCTCTAAGGCATAGAAGTTATCCCAGTTTTCTGGTTCCTGGCCCTGGTGTGATGGGAACAGGGGAGTGGAAGAAACTGAGAGAGAAGTTGGGGATTCCTGATTGGTTGGTTTGCATAGGAAAGGAGAAGTTTGCTATCTCTCGGAATTAGCTAACCTGAAAGGACAATCTCTCCCTGGTCATCAAATCCCCAGATCCCCAAGCACAAGCGTACAGAAGAGAGTCCGACATGGTGGCTCAGCTTGTAATCCAGCACCCTGGGACGCCAAGGTGGGTGGATCCCTTGTGCTCACAGTTTGAGAGCAGTCTGAGTAGGAGCAAGACCCAGCCTCTACTAAAAATAGAAAAACTAGTTTTGGCGCCTGTGGCTTAAGCGGCTAAGGCGCCAATCACATACATGTGAGTAGGTGGGTTCAAATCCAGCCCTGGCTGCCAAACAACAATGATGGCTGCAACCAAAAAATAGCCAGACGTTGTGGTTGGCGCCTGTAGTCCCAGCTACTTAGGAGGCGGAGGCAGGAGAATCGCTTAAGCCCAGGAGTTGGAGGTTGCTCTGAGCTGTGATTTCACAGCAGTCTACCCAGGGCGACAACTTGAGGATAAGAAAAGAAAAGAAAAGAAAAGAAAAGACTAGCTGGGTGTTGTGGCAGGTGCCTGTAGTCCCAGCTACTCAAAAGGCTGAGTCAGGGGGGGTCTCTTAAGACCCATAGTTTGAGGTTGCTGTGAGCTGTGATGACTGCACTGCAATCTAGCCTGGGTGACAGAGCAAGACTCTGTGTCCCCCCGCCCCAATACGGAACATAAGAGATACAGTTAATACATAGGCTAGAGTATACCAGAGACTTCGTAATTGTGGTTCCTATTTGCTCAGAGGCTGCACCAGATGCCCTCTAAAACAGTGAACAAAAACAAATTAAATTGAAAAGGAAATGGGAGTGTTGGATCCTCAAATGTATACTAGGATTTGCCATGTTAAAATTTAAGCAAAATCTGGAAAGGGGCAATGGTACTCAGGTTTACATAAGAATGGAAGGCTGGTTCAACAGGGTAAACTGGGGTTCTTACAGTTGGGAACAGGCAGAAGCTACTGGTAGTGAAGAACAGGAAATGCTGAGATAATGTACTTGAGGGTAAATAGTCAAAACTATGAGTGTCATGGTTTCCTGAACTATTTAAGTTCAGACAGAGATCTCTGAAGCTTCCAGGCCAATGTGTGATCACCATCAAAAGTAGCTATTATTAGGGGGTGGCACCTGTGGCTTAAAGGAGTAGGGAGTCGGCCCCATATACCAGAGGTGGCCAAAAGCTCCGAAAATAAATAAATAAATAATAATCATAAAAAAAAAGCTCAGCGGCTAGGGTGTCAGCCATATACACTGGAGCTGCTGGGTTTGAATCCAGCCTGGGCCAAACAACAGTAACAACTATTGACACCAAAAAATAGCTGGGCATTGTGGTGGGTGCCTATAGTCCCAGCTACTTGGGAGGCTGAGTCAAGAGAATTGCTTAAGCCTAAGAGTTTGAGGTTGCTATGAGCTGTGACGTCACAGCACTCTACCCAGGGCCTGGTGCAGTGGTTCACACCTGTAATTTTAGTACTTTGGGAGGCCAAGGTGGAAGGATCGCTTAAGGTCAGGAATTCAAGACTAGCTTGGGCCATGGAGTGAGGCCCCATCTGTACAAAAAATCAAAGTATTAGCCAGGCATGGTATTGCGCACCTATAGTCCCAGCTACTCAGGAGGCTGAGGTAGGGGATCACTTGAGGCCAGGAATTTGAGGCTGCAGTGAGCTACGATCAAGCCACTGCACTCCAGCCTGGGTGACATCCAGATCCTGGCTCTAAAAAAATTAAAAGTTAAACAAACAAAAGACCTGAATTGTGAAGCAAGAAGATATCTTAGAGACCATTTGTCCAAATTCTCACTTCACAAATGGGGACAGTGACTCAAGGCAGGTTTTAGGTGTGTTGGCCAAAGTGACACAGTTTGCAAAATCCAGATAATTCAACATTTTTTAAATAAAAATAGCACCTACTCCATCAGGCACTGCTGAAAAGTTCATTCTACCCTGCCATGTAATTAGATAAATCCATTAATAATTTCCAACGGTTTCTAAAGGATGTTTTTGATACAAACTAGGAAGTTAGAAATACAGAACATCCTTTTTAATTCTGACAGAATAAAAGACAGGTGTCCGCATACAACCGTCTGTGACCAAGCAAGGGCCTGCATGGACCTTTAAAACAGATTCACATTTAATTACTCTTATTTAGTGGTTGGAACTTGCAAAAGTGCTGAAATTGATGAAACAAATAACTACATTTTGTGTTGCCTGTGTAATTGTTCTCTAGTAGTTAATCCCTGGGTTCTGTGTAGACAGGAAGGTATGGCCCCAACGGCAAATAATGAGGAAATATTTGGGTTTTGGCTTTGTGTCTATTCTTGAAATTAGGTTAGACTATATACATAGAGACTCTAAAAATTCAAAATTCTTTAAACTATTAATATTTACTAAAACATATCTTCTGTAGCCAATGTTCCAGAATGTTCTCCTAGACTCCATTTCTCCCATTAAACCATATTTATTTATTTATTGTGATATAGTCTCACTATGTGACCCTTGGTAAACTCACAACAACCTCAAACCCTTGGGCTCAAGCGATTCTCTTGCCTCAGCCTCCCAAGTAGCTGGGACTACAGGCACCTACCACAATGCCCGGCTATTTTTTTTTGTTGTTGTTGTTGCGCTTGTCATGTTGTTGAGCTGGCCTGGGCTGGGTTCCAACCCGCCAGCCTCAGTGTATGTGGCTGGCACCCTACCCACTGAACTATGAGTGCTGCCATTAAACCATTTTTAAAAGGCTAGAATTTAGAAATTCAGACTTTACAAAGATTTAATCTCTGATATTCCTTCTTATCTTTTTATTTCCAAAGAATACTTTGAAGCAAATATAATAATATACATTAGATTAGAGGGAAAATATTCAAGCCTGTTATAAAAATAACTTTCCAACATTTTAGAAGGATATACCTTCCTATAAGCAATTGTTACCCTAATTGTAAAACTGTTACTATCCATTCCATAGGGATATTGAAAAATCATGTGGGCACACTTAACTAGCATAATTTAGTTGTTCTGTAGCCCTCCTCAAGGAACAGTGGCAGAAGCCAGTGAGCTGCTGATACACCATCATTATACTGTTGATGGCAGGGCTGAGACTATTCATTCAACAAATATTTTTCGGCATCTCCTTAGTCCCGGGCTGGGCTAGAGATGCAGACAGATAAAACACTCCCTTTATCTTTACAAAATGTGTGGCTGAGCAGGAGACTGTGGGAATCTGTCACAGTGGCAGCAACCTAGGAAACTGGCACAGACCTGTCTTTTCTTCACAGTGGAAATGCCCTGTGTCTCTTACTGGACTAGAATTCTCAGGATTCATATCACACACTGTGGTTTGGGGAACTGGAGTTTTTAGGGAAAATATTTAATTGGGAGATCTCCTTTATTCCTACTGCAGAATTAAATTATTAAGAAGCAATGAAGTCTATGTCATTTTTAAAAATTGGAAAAATAAAGACATGAAGCTCACAAAAGGCAGCTCTGTACAGGCACCGTTGCTTCAGTTTGTTATAAAAACTTTGTTTTTGCTTTAATTATGTGAGTAATTCCTGTAATCTCCATTACACATGGACTGTTACTAATTCAGTCAAGAGACATGCCTGAAAGTAGAAAAATGATCTAATCTGTAAATATAAATGTTGCACTTGAATTTCTATGATAAAATGGCCCATTTGGGATTTTGAGATGTCTGTAGTTTGACTTTTTCTCTAATTTAGAATCATCCAACAACTTTCTCCAAAGTGTATTCCACAAAACCCCAGGGCAGGAGGGAAACCCTGGGTGGCTTCACTGTGAGATGTCCAGTGAGGCCTGACAGTGAGAGCACACCCCTGCCCAACACACAATCAAAGGGAATCACACAGCACTGTGGCAATTCCAAATTGCCAAATACTCATCTAATTAATTTAGGAAGGAAAATAATTGCAAGTTGACTGTGGCCATGAATACTATAACTTGCTTCTGCATTTTAAAGAGACCACAAGGTGATATAAAGCTGGTTGAGCCCAACTGGCAGGCACTGCTGTAGGAACTCTGTGTTGATTGATTGGCTATTCAGAGCAATTTTTCAAATTAGGCATGCTCACCCCCATTCTACAGATGCAGAATATGTCTAAACCTGTCCAAAACCACACAGCTGAAAAGTGGTAGGATGTACCCGCTAATGCAGACTGTTAGTCAAGTATAGGTCTAACTTTCTCTTATTATTAATTTATTTTTTATTTTTTATTTTAGAGACAAAGTCCCACTTTGTTGTTCAGGCTGGAGTCCAGTGGTTATTCACAGAGCATCCTCCTGCCTCCACCTTCCAAGTAGCTGGGACACTACACACCCATTAGAGCCACATGCCCAGCCACTTCTTGTGTGAATCTTGCACCAGTGTCAATTGATTTAATTACTGTCGTTGGATAAAAGACTATAGGACTTGTATCCCCTCTCTATGGTTCTTTTCCAAGACTGTGATAGCTATTTTCACTTGTTTATTCATCCATACAAACCATAGAATAAGCTACTTGGGAGGCTGAGGCAAGAGAATCGCTTATGCCCAAGCACCTCACACAAAGGCATGGAAGTTAAACAATTTTATGCTGAATGATAGCTGGGTGCAGGAAGAAATTAAAGAGGAAATTATTAACTTTTTTGAGCATACAACAATGAATATACAAGCTACCAGAATCTATGGGATACAGCAAAAGCAGTCCTGAGAGGAAAATTTATTGCTTTAGAAGCCTACATTTGAAAATCAGAAAGTTAAAGTATCAACAAACTCACAGGCCATCTGATGGAATTGGAAAAAGAAGAACAATCTAAGCCTAAACTAGCAGAAGAAAAGAAATATCCAAAATTAAATCAGAGATTAATGAAATTGAAAACAAAAGAGTCATTCAGAAAATTAATGAAACAAGGAGTTGGTTTTTTGAAAAAATTAATAAAATAGATAAACTTTTGGCCAGACTAACTAGAAATAAAAAAGTAAAATCTCTAGTAACCTCAATCAGAAATGATAAAGGGGAAATAATAACTGATGCCACAGAGATACAAGAGATTATCTCTGAATATTACCAGGAACTTTGTGCCCAGAAATTTGACAATGTGAAGGAAATGGATCAATATTTGGAATCACACCCTCTCCCTAAACTTAGCCCAGATGAAATAGATCTCCTGAACAGACCAATTTCAAGCACTGAGATTAAAGAAATAATAAAAAATATACCAACAAAAAAATGCCCTGGTCCAGATGGCTTCACACCAGATTCTATCAAACCTTCAAGGAAGAGCTTACTCCTATACTGCAGAAATTATTCCAAAAGATTGAAGAGGAAGGAATCTTCCCCAACACGTTCTATGAAGCAAACATCACCTTGATTCCAAAACCAGGTAAAGACCCAACTAAAAAGGAGAATTTCAGACCAATTACCCTTATGAATACAGATGCAAAAATTCTCAATAAAATTTTAGCCAATAGATTACAGCTTATCATCAAAAAGTTATACATCAGGATCAAGTAGGTTTCATTCCTGGGATGCAAGGCTGGTTTAATACACACAAATCTATAAACACTATTCACCATACAACAGAAGTAAAACCAAAGACTACGTGATCGTTTCAATAGATGTTGAAAAAGCATTTGATAAAATCCAGCATCCTTTTTAAATTAGAACATTGAGGAGTATAGTCATAGGTGGTACATTTCTTAAATTGATCGAAGCTATCTATGACAAACCCACAGTTAGTATTTTACTGAACAGAGTAAAACTGAAAGCTTTTCCTCTTAGAACTGGAACCAGACAAGATTGTCCTGTCACCTTTACTATTCAATATTGTGCTGGAAGTTTTAGCCAATACAATTAGACAAGACAAGAAAATAAAGGGTATCCAAATGGGAGAGATGAGGTTAAACGTTCCCTTTTTGCTGGCGATATGATCTTATACCTGGAGAACCCCAAAGATTTAACCACAAGACTCTTGGAAGTCATCAAAAAATACAGTAATGTTGCAGTGTTGGGGTGCAGCACCCCATACTAAGCATGGTAGTTTATTCTCAAGGGCTCCCTGAGGAATGTGACTCTAAGCTTCTTATTCTGAGAATATGTTTAGATCTGCCTAAAAGCAGACAGTCACATGTTTACAGATAAGATAGCTGGTGGGTTTTGCCAGGCTGTAGCTGGAGATAACACTTGCTGAGGCAGTGGGCTGCTGTATCCTGTACCTCCCCCCCACACTTACACAATAGTAGTCAGTTTTAGTTTAAAGGAAATAGGCAAACAGGAACAGACATCCTGGTGCTTTTGTGGTTAAGTCTGAAGTAAAAATGCCTTTTTTAACTGTGCTTATGCTCAGTAGCAGTTTTGTGCTGATTTGGAGTTTTTAATGGCAGTTTTAACATCTTATCTTGTTTTGCTTCTTTTTGCTATTTTTAACCTTTTCTAAGATAAGTTTATAAGGAGCTCAATAAACATGGGTGTCAGCTGTGTGCCCGACAGAGCCTCAGCCCCCCTTTTCATTCCAATCATTTTGTCTAGCAGTACTTTCCTCTGCATCTCCGAACAAAGGGTTTCGTGGGACACTTTCATTGCAGGATATAAAGTCAATGTCCACAAGTCACTAGCCTTTGTATACGCAAACAATAGCCAAGTGGAGAGGTTAATTAAGGATACAACTCCCTTCACCATAGTCCCAAAGAAAATGAAATACTTAGGAATATACCTTACAAAAGAGGT
>NW_003852577.1:1784818-1786616 GCF_000181295.1 Otolemur garnettii
ATCACAAAAAACCCCGTATAGCTAAGGCAGTCCTTAGTAACAAAAACAAACCTGGGGGTATTACTTTACCAGATTTTAGGCTATACTACAAGGCCATAGTGGTCAAGACAATATGGTACTGGCACAAAAATAGAGACATAGATATTTGGAATCGAATAGAAAACCTGCAAATGAAGCCAACAACTTACAGCCACCTAATCTTTGATAAACCAAACAAGAGCATTCACTGGGGGAAAGACTCCCTATTTAATAAATGGTGCTGGGAGAACTGGATATCCACATGTAAAAGACTGAAACTGGACCTGCACCTTTCTCCACTCACAAAAATTGATTCAAGATGGATAAAGGACTTAAATCTAAGGCATGAAATGATAAAAATCCTCAAAGAAAGAATTGGAAAAACACTGGAAGATATTGCCCTGGGGAAAGACTTTATGAGGAAGACTGCCATGGCAATAGCAACAACACAGCAATAATAAACAAATGGGATCTTATGAAACTGAAAAGTTTCTGTACAACAAAGGAGATAATAACCAGAGCAAATAGATAACCTACTCAAAGGGAGAGGATATTTGCATATTTTGAATCTGACAAAAGTCTAATAACCAGGATCTATGCAGAACTCCAATTAATCTACAAGAAAAAAAACCAACAACCCCATACATCAATGGGGAAGAGAGATGAACAGAATTTTCTCTAAAGCCGACAGGTAAATGGCTACTAACTATATGAAAAAATGCTCTTCATCTCTAATTACTAGAGAAATGCAAATTAAAACCACCCTGAGATATCATCTAACCCCAGCAAGAATGGCCTATATCACAAAAACTCAAAATTGTAGATGCTGGCATTGATGTGGAGAGAAAGGAACGCTCTTGCATTACTGGTGGGCCTGCAAACTAATACAACCTTTTTGGAAGGAAGTATGGAGAAACCTTCAAGAACTCAACCTAGACCTCCCATTTATTTCTGCAATCCCACTAATGGACATCTATCCAGAAGAAAAAAAAAACCCTTTTACTATAAAGACACTTGTACTAGGCTGTTTAATGCAGCCCAATTTACAATCGCTAAAATGTGGAAACAGCCTAAATGTCCTTCAACCCAGGAATGGATTGGTAAGCTGTGGTATATGTACATTATGGAGTATTATTCAGCTATCAAACAAAATGAAGATTTTACAGCATTTGTAATAACCTGGATGGAGGTGGGCCACATTATTCTTAGTGAAGCATCACAGGAATGGAGAAGTAAGAATTCTATGTATTTAACTTTGATATGAAGACAATTAATGACAATTAATCACATGGTGGGGCATGGGGGAACGGGAGATCAGACAGAGAAGGAGCGAGGGGGTGTGGGCAAAAAAAAAATATTGACTAATTCTCGCACAAACTGAATTTAATTTTGATCGACGTATATTACTTAAACATCAATTTTTAATTCAACATGTCAATATGTTGTTTATCATATTGTATCCTTATTCATCAGTGAAATATGTCTGTAATTTCTCCTTTATAATAATATATTTTTTCTAATTTTACTATCAGAGGTATCCAGACTAAGTAGAATGATTTTGAAGTATTTCTTTCTACTGTCTATAAGACTTGGCGTGATCTGAGTTTTTCTGTTTTTTAGAAATTATTTTTTACTTTTATTTTTATATGTTAGTCATCTTTTTCTTTTAGACTCTGGTAAAAACATAATAAGGAAAAAAAATTGTTTGCTATTTGTATGTTGTCTTGTGTATCTGTAACAAACAAGTAGTACATGATTATGTATCCAAAAAAAAAAAAAA
>NW_003852577.1:1787068-1800120 GCF_000181295.1 Otolemur garnettii
TATATATATATATATAGTCCCACTTTGGGACTATAGTTGATGTTCTGTAAATATTCATGGAATAAAGGAGCCTGAAATATATATATATATATATGGTCCAACTTTGTTGTTCAGGCTGGAGTCCAGTGGTTATTCACAGAGCATCCTCCTGCCTCCACCTTCCAAGTAGCTGGGACACTACACACCCATTAGAGCCACATGCCCAGCCACTTCTTATGTGAATCTTGCACCAGTGTCAATTGATTTAATTACTGTTGTTGGATAGAAGACTATAGGAATTGTATACCCTCTCTATGGTTCTTTTCCAAGACTGTGATAGCTATTTTCACTTGTTTATTCATCCATACAAGCCATAGAATAATTGGTCAAATTCCAAAAATAAAATAAAATTTCTTTTGGAACTTTGCAACAAATTGTTTTTCCATCTGAAGTTAACTACCTTCTAGGAGTCTGAGCACCTTTCAGTCTTCTTTTTAACCTGGCATTTCCCTTTATTTCTCAGATGGTTTTATAGTTTTTGTCAAGTGCATTTTAAATAACTCAAGAGTTTTAGAAATGAACCTCTGGGCTAGGGTGTCCTCTCCAGAGTCCTCTTGCCTACCTCTACAGCACCTTTGCCCATCTCCTCAGCCCACAGTCAAAGCCTTAAGCTATACTTTCCCTCTGCTCCTTGGCAGATTTACTATTTGATGCCTATATATTATTTATGCTGCTATTACTATCCCCAGAAATCTTCTAGCCAGGTCAGACCCCTGGACATTTTCTTTTATCTCTCCCAATGTGTCCTCTAAGGCAGGCTTCTCCTCCCACCACCACACCCCCAGCCAAGCTTTGCTGTTATTGAGATCCCATCCCTGCACCCATCCTGGTCCTTCCAATTCCCTTTTAGGTTTTCTCTCCTACTTTGTCCTCTTACCAGATAAGACAAAGACTGAGTGACAAGTGACTCTACAGCCCTGGCTGTATCTAGCCTGTGTGGTAGATGCTAACAAAGGTTTCGTCTCTTCCTTTGATGCCCCATTAACAGAGAAGGTATGATGAGCTGTATAAAGTAGTACTTTATGATATACTTCTCTACCCTCATAAAGAGCATCTCCTCTACCCCATTTTCATTGCAACACACAGAAAGCAGAGAGCACTTTGGGGAAGGGTTGTCCCTATTCTTCCTGTAGATGTTGTTGCATGTGGACCTGGAGCTACTGTGACCACTTGACCTCCATTGTAAGAATGAAGACATTGCTAAGGATGGCAAAGGGGAGAGATGGAAAGGGCTTCATTCCTTGAGGCTAGCCTTGGACTGTGGACTTAACCAGCTCTTTTAATCTATCTCACATCTGGAAATCCTGGTGTGAGATTAATGTACAGTTGTTCATGCCAGTTTGAATTGTGCCTTTGATTACTACAGACAGAGTGCCAGAAGAATGGGTACCAAAGACCTCATACTTGGGGTCTTAGCAAAAGTAAACACCCCCAGAAAAAGGGGAAAGTAAAAAAGTAAGCTAAGCAAGGCTTAGGAAAGTCAAAAGAAAGGAAAGTCAGCTAGTTGACCTTTAAACTAGATGCTGTTAAATTTCTCATCTGAGCAAGTTTCCTCCTTTTCCTGGAAGCCTGGGCTGTAGGAGGGTATAGCTTACAAACATCCCCACTGGGTCTGTGAACACTCTGAAGAAAATAATGGCCACAGAAGATTCTGTGGCAAGGCCTGCCAAGATACATTAACTAGGCCATTTTCTGTCCAGAAAATAGCCAAAGAAAATACCCATTGTGGAGATTTGTATTTGGCTGGGACAGAGATTAAAGGAACAGTTCAAGCCCTGAAATATGGGCAGGAGGGCTTGTATCCCTTATTGCAGAGGAAACCCATCTGTGGTGGTCATGAGAGGAAAATTCCTCTCTCCCACCAAATCTTTAGAGGAGATTGATGTAGTGGTGTTTTTCTCCACAGTGAACTAGCAGAGTTTAACAGCCCCCTAGGAATCTGTGTGTGTGACCACAGACAAGAGGCTGCTCCCACATGAGGCTTAGGTTCTGAATTTCTCAAGCTTGCTCAGATTCTTAAGGTTAATGATTACAGAAACATAGGAGCTTGTATGCTCACTCAGAGCAACTGCTGGCATCTTTGTTCCCTTCCTCAGCTTACCCTCTGGGCTAATGAGCAAATAGCCTTCAATAAAAGCTGTGAGGCCACCATCAGAACCTCACAAATGGGCAGTGGTCCCCTGTGCTCCCACCTTTGAAAATTCTATTTTGTGTGCCTTGTCTCTTTTTCTCTTATCATTTCTAACTATTTTTGTTCAGTTGCTCACCACCAGATCCACAAGTCTTAACAGACCTTCCCCCAGGGTTGGACCCAGCACAGAGCATCCTAACACAAAGGTCTTACAGAGAACTACAAAAGCATGGTGGACACCGCTGATGTCTATTTTCTCTTCTTCCCTTACTAACATTGCTCCACATTTTGTTTAAGATAACTCAATTACGGATGCATGGTCATTTCCGGACAATGACAATTTTTAGTCCATTCTTGGGCCTTATGGTGAAGTTATTGTTTGTCTCATTAAAAA
Organism: Otolemur garnettii; assembly: GCF_000181295.1. NCBI lineage: Eukaryota > Metazoa > Chordata > Mammalia > Primates > Galagidae > Otolemur > Otolemur garnettii. The sequence continues at coordinate 1,789,633 of NW_003852577.1, forward strand.
AATTAGAAAAGATTAAAAAAGAGTGATTTTAGTAGGGCAGGAAGGAAGGGCTGGCAAAGCAGCAAGAGCAGTGTGGGCTGAGAGCATCATGGATTCAAAAGCCCCAAGTACTCCAAAATTCAAAACTTTTGGGGCATCAACATGATTATGCTAAAAGGAAATGCTCTTTGGAGTATTTTGGATTTCAGATTTGGGGATTTGGCATACTCAACTGGTAGGTATTAATACAGATATTCCAAAATTCTTAATAATCAATCCATAATCAGAAACACTTCTGTTCTCACATTTTTCTTTTCTTTGAGACAGAGTCTCACTATGTCACCCTTGGTAGAATGCCATGGCATCACAGCTCACAGTAACCTCAAACTTTTGGGCTTAAATGATTCTCTTGCCTCAGTCTCCCAAGTAGCTGGGACTACAGGCGCCCACCACAACACCCAGCTATTTTTTGGTTGTAGTTGTTGTTGTTGTTTGGCAGGCCCAGGCTGGGTTCAAACCTGCCAGCTCCAGTGTATGTGGTTGGTGCCTTAGCCACTGAATTATAGGCGCTGAGCCTGTTCCCACATTTTAGATAAGGGATACTCAACCTGAGCCACATCATTTGTACAGGGCACTTAGAAGTGGGTTGTTCATAATTCAGGGAATGCCCACAATGCTATTATGTTACCAGAACATGGTGATTTTACTTAAAAGAGTGAAATTTTAAACTTCAAGTATATACTCTTAAGTATGATTTTATTTTATTCTTTCAGTATAGTTCTGGAAATTTCTGGTAAATCCATACCCAAGAGAATTTGTTTTTCTCCACCAGAATAATTCTCTCATTTGACATTTAAACCCAACGAACTAAGTATAGTAGCAACAGCAGCACTTCTGGCATCTTCTATTGTGGGAGAACAAATTCCCATTGTCTTTTATGAAATAATATTAACCAATGATTGTGGAGAAATGTGTAATCATTACAATTCTCATTGCACTTAATCTTTTTGTTATTTGCTTGCTATGTGACTGTGAAATAAAGTATCACATCATGAGCCATAAATTATGTGTGGGAAACATCTAACAAAGACATCTCAAGATTTGCATAGGGAACAGGATGTCTGGGGAAGTAGCAATAGTTACTGGTCTGGGACACTTAGGCATGTGTAACTGTAGCAAGATTACAGTCACATACACAGAAGGAATAAGGGCTTACACATCAGTATCAACAATTGCAACAATATGCACAACAAAATAAACCACTTAGCTGGGCATAAATAGCTAAGGCAGATAGCTGTCAGGTCAATAAACAGCAGGTGTCAAACTGCCTGTTACCAAGATAAAGTATCCCAGAAAAACAGTCAGTCTGCACATCTGCTACACAGTGTAACATTTATTGTAACTTTTTCCTTAATACTTCTTTGTTTGAATATCAATAAATACCTGTTGGAACCTGGAATCAGGGCCACACTGCCATTCTCTAGTAGCATCTTACCCCCCAGGACACTTGGCTGTATGCTTGTATTACACCAAGCATCTTCGTCTTTTCTGTGGCGTTCCCAGAAACCTAGAGGCCCCACCCGGCTAGGGGTTACCTCATTCCATGTCCACGATCTGTAACAACACAATCCTCCCTTGATGTTTACTGAGTCCCCATTATGGGCTGGGCCCTGCAAAGACATACTAGAAGGAGGCCCGTGGCCCTTCAGATGTGGACATCTGTGATGCTAAGGGTTGTGTGGACTCCAGCAGAGTCCCTAGATAGTTTTCTCAGCTTCTGCATTGGGTGAAGACCCAGTCCCCAAGAATGCATTATAAGGAAACGGAACCCCTAAGGAATTTTCCCTCATCCAGTACCACTAGTCATTTTCCTCCCTGAGCTGTAGCCTGGAAGGCTAGGAGTCAGACAGACCACTTTCCCATCCATGTGGGAGCAGAGGAGCTGAGGCTGGGAATGAGAGGGCAAGTCCTATAGAATGTCTGTGTCCAAGGAAGACAGGTCGAGGCTTCAGCATCCTTACAGCCTGTTTCAAGGTTCCTAAAATAAACCTCTTCAGGACGGGAAGTGCCATGCCATGTTCTACTCAACTCTGCGTTATTGAGGCAGTGCCTCATTGACATCACCTTATTCAGGAAAGAAATTGTTTCTATTGATGGCTCAGAATGCACTGGTCTAAAACGAGGAAGTTGGCACCTTTACTAATGGTTAAACTTCAAGTGTGCCACCAGAAGGCAGCCCCAAAATTCTGTGTCTTCTTAGCTGGTTCTGTGGCTTATCTTTCTCCCAGACCCCTGCAGTGAAGTGGTCTCCTGGCTGGACATTTGGCCCCTAAGTGGCCTGTGAATGAATAAATGAATGTCTAATGTGTCTCTTAAGCCCTCAATTCAATCTGTTGACTACAATAGGTATTTAGTTCCATGTGGCTAAGAAAATAAAAGCTATGATTCTGCCCGTTACCATAAAGAAACATGTCCACAGATTAGCTCCTGTTGATCTGGTCACCAGGTTTTGCTGCACCTCTCCTGCTTCCTGTTCGTGTCAGGCCCCAGGCAGACCCTGATATGTGAACAGCATGATAAGACCCAACATTTTCTACCTCTGAGGAGCCTGCAGAGTAATTGAAGCAAGAGACCTGCAAGGAGATCTTTATATGATGGTACATGAAAGTGTACTGGGAATGCCGTAGATAGGCAGTTGACTTCTTCTTTCCTGGGATGAGGTAGGAATTGAGTTATTTTTCCAGAGACAAACAGGGTAGTCGCAGCCTAAAGAGAAGGAAACTTCAAGCAGAGGAGGCAGCATGTCCAGGCAAGGCCCAGCCAGGAGCTGTGCACAGTGGGAAGGGCAGGGGTGAGGATGGAAAGGAAGCACAGCAGAGGGCCTTCCAGGCAGGCTGAGGTGATCCTTCAGCCCACAGGTGAGTGGAAGCCAGAGGAAAGCTATGCGTGGAGAGATTAGGATCTGCCCAGTGCCTGGCGTGAGCAGACTGCTAGAGAGACTCACATTCAAGATGTGGAGGAGGGAGAGAGTAGAAGCTGCGGTCATGGGCCGGAGTCAAGGTCCTAAATTTTGTCAATTCACTGAAAGAAAGATTGATTTCTTGGTAGCTTTCCAGAACACCCTTAATTTAATGAAGAAGTTTTTTAAAAAGGAAAAAAAAATCCTAAAATGTGTTAAATCTCATCTTCCTCGTTTATAAAATGCAGTCACTGCTGGATGGGGTGCACACACCTGTAGTCCCAGGTACTGGGGAGGGAGAGTTAGGAGAATCCCTTGAGCACAGAAGTTAGAGATTACAGTGAGCTATGACAATGCCATTGCACTCTGTCCTGGGCAACACAGAAAGACCCTGTCTCCCTTCTTGGTGGCTGTCAAAGCATAGACTGAACACTGAACCTGTCCATTTAGTCCTCAGGATGTCAGGAAAGGGAATAATAAGCCTACATGCCGTGTCAGAGACTGCTGGTTGGCCCCCAGTATCTATTCTGTTTTACTCTTCTTTAGTAACAGAACATTCAGTTTTAAGCCAACCATATGATTATAGAGAATAATGAAAGTGTTTCTCAGCCTCATTTGTATGTAAGTATGTGTCAGTGCCCACTGTGGCACTTCATCACTGCTCGAATAAAAACAGCCAGGACACGGATTGAAGGTATATGCCTGTAAGAGGTGGGCTTCCCATCTGTTCTCTGAGAGCCCTAAGAAACCTCTCTTGGCCTTTTATTGAAGCCTTAATCCATAGAAGTGGGGGCCCATGTGCTAGGATCACATGTTGAGTGCTCTTTCCACCTGGGCTCAACTGCCATCCTGTTGCCCTACAAATGTTACAAAGTATAACACTTGCTTGCCAATGAGCTAGGGGCTGCAAAACATCTCCATGCTGGCTAGAAGATTTTCTGGCTCCTAGCACCTTCAAGAGCCAGTGGCTGCTTCTATAAGCCTGGTGCTCAGTCTCTTACAGGTATGCATCTAAGTTATTGCCTTCTTCTGGCCCACAAGATGTGATCAAATATGATATGTGTAATTTCCAAAAAGTATCTTTAAAGGATGGGGTGTGTGCCTTCTTCTTAGCTTTCACCTAAGAAAGCTAGAATGAGAAGGTAATGGCTAGAGCCCCAACAGCCACGTTAAGCCCTGAAGTGATCTTAGGAATGGTTGCTATGCACAGCAGAGCAATCAAATAGAAGGGTCGTAGCTCCCTGCTGCCACAGAGCAGCGCTGAACTGCATACCACCAGACCTATACATTAGAGGGAAGAAATTTCTCTATGGTACAAGCCATTTTTATTTAATCCTAATCTTAAGTGGTAGGTTATGAAATGTGAAAAGGAGGGTAGAAGCTAAGCTTTGTTCTGGCACTTTCAGACTCAAATGATCTCAAAACTCTGACTTAACCATGTAAAGCTTGATACTTACTCATTTGTCTTGGTCGGTTTTCACCTGCTATAACAGAATACCACAGATTGGGTGATTTGTAAAGAATAGAATTTATTTGCTCACAATTCTAGAGGCCAGGAAGTCCAGGATGGAGGTGGCACAGGACACAGGAGAAGCAACCAGACCAACAGGAGCTAATCTGTGGAAATGTTTCTTTCTCATAAAGGGGAAAATTATAGCTTTTATTTCTTAGCCAGATTGAGCTAAATACCTATGGTAGTCAACAGATGGAATTGGTGAGGGCCTTCTTGCTGCATCACAACATGAGACAGGGAGAAAAGGAAGCTAAGCTCCCATGATAGCAGACCCACCCTGCAATGACAGCATCGCTCAGTTGCGAGGACAGAGTCACCCACTCACCTCTGAGAGGTCTTCCTTCTTAGTGCTGTTAACAATGGCAGTGAAATTCCAACATGAATTTTGAGGAAGGTATTTAAAACGTGCACATACATGTATGACATAGTATTCATTTATTTATGTAGTCTAGAAGCGCTACCACAATTTGGGATGTTTCACCACAAGGACCAGGAATCTGCTGCCCCAATACAGCCACACAGGCACATCCACAGGGAATTCAGAGGGGGCTCGTTCCCACCAAGGCAGCACTGTCCTCCATTCTGAGAATGCCCGGGGCACCTGGGGGCAGGTGAGGAGGACCTAAAGGCAAATGTGCTATGTTGGCTGTTCTAATATGGGGTTTCATCATTAGTAGGCAAAAGTGAAACCCCATGGCTGAGGATAGGAAAGCCACACTTTTTTAATAAACTCAAGTAAAAATTAATTTCCATAAACATTATGAATGTTGTAGAAAATAAAGCACACCCAAGGAAAACTTCCACGAGTAAATTTTCAAGTAGCTCAAAAGAGCAGAAACATAACATGAAGGACAGAATCACTGAACACCAGAGAAAACTGGGTCACACAGAATGTCTTACCTAATGAAGAATGGCAGTTGTTGCTATTTATTCTGAATAGACTTATTTTAATTACATTATAAAATGTTACAGAATTAGCCATCAGAGAAGATAAATCAAAACCATGATGAAATATTATTTTACATCCACTTAACTATCTATAATCAAAAAGACAGACAACAACAAGTGTTGGTGAGGATGTAGAAAAAGCAAAACTCTCACACTTTGCCAGTGGAAATGTAACATGTACACCGCTCTGGAGAAGGGTTTGGGAGTTCCTCAAAATGCCAACATGGAGTTAGCATGCAATCCAACAACTCCACTCCTATATGAACCTAAAGAAATGAAGGCCTATATCTGCAGAAACTCCTACCTGAAGGTTCATGGCAGCATTAGAAACAGTAGGCAAAAGCTGAAAATAGCCCAAAAGTCCATAAACTAAAGAATGAATAAATAAAATGCAGTATATCTCAAACAATGGGGTATCATTAGGCAATGGAAGGAGATGAAGCACTGATGCACACTGCCACATGGGTGAGCAATGGAAGGACATGAAGCATTGATGCACATGGCCAATTGGGTGAGCAATGGAAGGAGATGAAGCACTGATGCACATGGCCACAGGGGTGAGCAATGACAGGCGATGAAGCACTGATGCATGCTGCCATGTAGATGACAAATGCAAGGAATGAAGCAATCATCCACGCTGCCACATGGGTGAGCAGTGGCAGGGGATGAAGCACTGATGCACATGGTCACGTGGGTGAGAAACATAAGGAGCAATGGAAGGAGATGAAGCACTGATCCACACTTCCACGTGGGTGTGCAATGGAAGGTGATGAAGCAATGATTCAGACTGCCACAGGGGTGAGCAATTGAAGGAGATGAAGCAATAATGCCTGCTCCCACTTGGGTGAGCAATGGAAGGAGATGAAACAATGATCCATACTTCCACGTGGGTGTGCAATGGAAGGTAATGAAGCAATGATTCACACTGCCACAGGGGTGAGCAATTGAAGGAGATGAAGCAATGATGCATGGTGCTATGTGGGTGAGAAATGGAAGGAGGTGAAGCAATGATCCACGCTGCCACAGGGGTGAGCAATGGAAGGATTTGAAACAATGGAGCACTCTGCTACCTGGGTGTGCAATGGAAGGAGAGGAAACAATTGAGCACGCTTCCATGTGGGTGAGCAATGGAAAGTGAGGAAGCAATGATCCACGCTGCCACAAGGGTGAGCAATGGAAGGAGTTGAAGCAATGATGTGTACTGCCACATGGGTGAGCAATGGAAGGGGATGAATCAATGTTGCGCGCTGCCAAGTGGGTGAGCAATGGAAGATGAATCACTGATCCATGCTGCCACATGAGTGAGCAATAGAAGGAGATGAAACAATGGAGTAGCTGCTGCAATGGAAGAAGATGAAACAATGTTGCACTCTGCCACATGTGGAGCAATGGAAGGAGATGAAGCAATCATCTACACTACCACGTGGGTCAGCAATGGAAAGAGATGAAGCAATGATACACGCTGACACATGGGTGAGTAATGGCAGGAGGTGAAGCACTGATGCATATGGCCACGTGGTTGAGCACAGGAAGGAGATGAAGCAATGATCCATGCTGCCAGGTGGGTGACCAATGGGAGGAGATAAAGCAGTGATGCGCACTGCCATGTGGGTGAGAAATGGTGGGAGACGAAACTATGATGCACATGGCCCTGTGGGTGAGCAATGGCAGGAGGTGAAGCACTGATGCACGTGACCACATGGGTGAGTAATGGAACGATATGAAGCACTGAAGTACATGGCCATGTGAGTGAGAAATAGAAGGAGAGGAAACAATGATGCATGCTGCCACACAGGCGACCAATGGCAGAAGATAAAGCAATTACTCACTGTGCCTCATTGGTGAGCAATGGAAGCAGATGAATCACTGATCCATGCTGCCACATGGGTGAGCAATGGAAGGAGATGAAACACTGATCCATGCTGCCACGTGGGTGTGCAATGGAAGGAGTGATGCAATGATCTACGTTTCAATGTTGGTGAGCATTGGAAGGAGATAAAGTATTGATCCACAATCCATGCTGCCACATGTGTGAGGAATGGCAGGAGAATAAGCACTGATCCATAGTGCCACATGGGTGAGCAATGACAAGAGAGGAAGCACTTATCCACGCCACCATAATGGAAGGAGATGAACCAATGATCCATGTTTCCACATAGGTGAGCAATGGAATGAGATGAAGCAGTGATCCACACTTCCATGTGGTGAGAAATGGAAGGAGATGAAGTACTGATCCATGCTGCCTCATGGGTGAGCAATGGAAGAAGACAAACCAATAATTCATGCTTCCAAGTGGGTGAGCAATGGAAGGAGAGGAAGCAATGATCCATGCTTCCACATGGGTGTGCATTGGAAGGAGATGAATCACTGATCCATGTTGCCACATGGGTGAGCAATGGAAGGAGATGAAGCAATGATTCACACTGCAATAGGTGTGAGCAATGGAAGGAGATGAAGCAATGATGCATGCCATCCCATGGGTGAGAATGGAAATAGATGAAACCACAATGCAGGCTGCCACATGGGTCAGCAATGGAAGGAGATGAAGCAATGATGCATGCTGCCACATGAGTAAGAAATTGAAGGAGACGAAACAACAATTCCCACTGAGAGAGGATGAACAATGGGAGGAGATGAACGTATGATGCACGTGGCCATGTGGGTGAGGAATTGGAGAAGAAGAAACACTGATGCATGCTGCCATGTGGGTGAGCAACTGAAGGAGATGAAGCAGTGATCCACGCTGCCACGTGGTTGAGCAAGGGAATGGAATGAAGGACTGATCCATGCTTCCACGTGGGTGAGAAATGGAAGGAGATGAAACACTGATCCATGCTGCTAAGTGGATGAGTAAAGGATGGAGATGAAGCAATGATCCACACTCCCACGTGGGTAAGCAATGGAAGGAGATGAACCAGTGATGCATGTTGTCATGTGGTGAGAAATCAAAGGAGATGAAGCAATGTCACATGATATCACATGGGTGAGCAATGGAAGGAGATGAAGCAATGATGCACCCTGCCACATGGGTGAGCTGTGGAATGAGATGAAGCACTGATCCATGCTGCCACGTGGGTGAGCAATGACAAGTAATGAAGCAATGATCCACACTTCCACTTATGTGAGTAATGGAAGGAGATGAAGCAATGATCCACAATCCATGCTGCCACATGGGTGAGCAATGGAAGGAGATGAAGCAATGATCCATGCTACCATGTGTGTGTGCAATGGAAGAAGATGAAACACTGTAGCACATGGCCATGTGGGTGAGAAATGGAAGGAGATGCACACTACCACGTGGGTGAGCAATGGAAGGAGATGTAATAATGATGCACGATCACCTGTGGGTGAGCTATGGAAGAAGATGAAGTAATGATCAGGGTATCACATGGGTCAGGAGTGGAAGGAGGTGAAGCACTGAAGCACGTGGCCATGTGGGTGAGCAATGGAAGGAGGTGAAACAATGATGTATGCTGCCATGTGGGTGAGGAACAGCAGGAGATGAAGCAATTATGCACGCTGCCACTTGTGTGAGCAATGGAAGGAAATGAAGCATTGATCCATGCTTCATTCAAGTGGGGGAGCAATGGAAGGAGATGAAATAATGATGCCCACTGCCATGTGGGTGAGCCATGCAAGGAGATCAAGCAATGAACTACAATGCTATGTGGGTGAACAATGGAAGGAGATGAAGCAATGATGCATGCTGCCACATGGGTGAGCTGTGGAAGGAGATACAGCAATGATTCCCATGGCTACGTGGGTTAGCCCAGACAACCTCAGGCTGAGTGAAGAAGCCTATCATGAAAGACCACAGGCTATGTGGTTCTATTTGTGTGACATGTTCAGGCTTCTCCCCACGGCTTTTGGGCGGCATGGTCTCCTTTAGATGTCTGGCTCTGTCAAATTTCTCTTTATTTATTTATTTTTATTTTTATTTTTATTTTTTTGCAGTTTTTGGCCAGTGCTGGGTTTGAACCCACCACCTCCAGCATATGGGGTCACTCCCTACTCCTTTGAGCCACCGGCATTGCCCCAAATTTCTCCTTTTTATGAGGACACCAGTCAGATTGAATTTGGGCCCACTCATGATCTCATTTTAACGTGATCATTTATAAAGGCCCTGTCTCCAAATAAGGTCACATTCCAAGTTACTGGGGCTTGGAACTTCAACATATCTTTTCAGAGATTCACAGTTCAACTCATAACACTTGAGGTTTTTTTGAAACACAATCTCACTTTGTAGCCCTAGGTAGAGAGCTATGATGTCACAGCTCACAGCAACCTCAAACTCTTGGGCTCAAGCAATCCTCTTGCTTCAGCCTCCAATAGCTAGGACTACAGGTACCCACTATTTTGGAGACAGGATCTCGCTCCTCCTCAGGGGGGTCTCAAACTTCCGAGCTCAGCCAATCCACCTGCGTCCGCCTTCCAGAGTACCCAGCCCTCTCAATACCACTATTTAAGAAAATAGTAAGACATAGTAAGAAAGAACAATCTTTTTTCTATGGGACTAAAAGAATAGTTTGAGGTCTGAAGTAAAGGGATAAAGCAATATGCTCACTTTTCAAATTGCTTTGAATAAGATTGAAGGTTCAGTTCTCACCATGGGTGCCTATTAAATAAACCAGGGATAATTATAGAACTCCAAAGTCCAGGCCAAAACCTGGGTTAAATCAGAACCTCTTGGAGGATGGATTCCAGGGATTAGTACCTTTTTTTTTTTTTTTTTTGGAGACATAGTGTCAAGCTGTGGCCCTGGGTAGAGTGCTGTAATGTCATAGTTCACAGCAACCTCCAACTCAGGTTCAAGTGATCCTCTTGCCTTGGTTTTTCTATTTTAGTAGAGATGGGGTATTGCTTTTGCTCAGGCTGGTCTCAAACTTGTGAGCTCATGCAATCCACCTGCCTCAGCCTCCCAGAGTGTTAGGATTACATGCGTTAGCCACCACACCCAGCCCATTTTTCTTTTTAATAAACTTTTCTCCCTTTTTTGACACTTTTTCTGGGGGTTTAATAAACTTTTAATTTTTAGAATAATTTTTATATATATGTGTGTGTGTGTATATATATATTTTTTTTTTTTTTT
>NW_003852577.1:1800183-1805620 GCF_000181295.1 Otolemur garnettii
GATGAAGCAATGATGCATGCCATCCCATGGGTGAGAATGGAAATAGATGAAACCACAATGCAGGCTGCCACATGGGTCAGCAATGGAAGGAGATGGCAGAATAATTTTAGGTTTAATAAAGAATTGCAACTATGGTACAGAGAGTTCCCATATACTTCATACCCAGTTTCCCCTATTATGTACATCTCTTATTAGCATGGCACAATTATCACCATTAATGAACCAGTGTTGATAAATTGTTATTAACTAAGTTAATTCTTTATTCAGACCTCCTTAGTTTTTACCCAACGTCCTATTCTGTTCTGAGGTCCCATGTAGGATCTCATGCTATCTTTAGCCATCCTGTCTCTTTAGACCCTTCTTGCCTGTGACGGTTTGTTGGGCTTTCCTTGTTTTCAATCACCTTGAACATATTAAAGAGTATTTGTCAGCTATCTTATAGAGCAGTAGTTCTCAACCTTCCTAATGCTGCGACCGTTTAATACAGTTCCTCATGTTGTGGTGACCCCCAACCATACAGTCCTTTTCGTTGCTACTTCATAACTGTAATTTTGCTATTGTTATGAATTGTAATGTAAATATCTGATATGCAAGATGTATTTTCATTGTTACAAATTGAACATAATTAAAGCATAGTGATTAATCACAAAACAATATGTAATTATATATAATTATATATTGTAAAATATTTATTTCTAATTACAAATAAATGAAATTTTGTCTTTAAAGCATGGTGTAGCATGGGTTAACAGTCTTAATATAACAACAGTAAACTACATGGCTACATTTTTTTGTGACAGTATATGTAAAAAACCAATGTCAGTGTGAAGGTAGAGATTGCTTCTTTCTCACCAGATCAGAAATTCTCAGGGCAGTCTTTGCAAGAGCACAACGAAGATCATCTTCCACAATAAGTCTACTTCTGTATCTAGACTTGATAACCAACAAGCTGGAAAACCCTGTTTCACAAAGATTTGTTGTTGGAAATGGAAGAAGAAGGTGCAACACAGTTTCAGACAGAACAGGATATGACTGCAAACACTTGATCCAGAATTTTATAACTGGCATCATAGAGAAGTCAGTTATTGCTGCATCGCTGTTAATAAGTTCAATGAACTCCTCTTGTGCTGTCTCAGGAACATCTTCAACTTTGATTGTGAATGGGCTTCTGGCAAGTGCAAATAGGGTGTCAGGTAGATTTGGAAAGTATGAGGAAATTTTGTCTGCGAGTATGTGCAAGTGTTCTTTCACAGAAATTATCATCGTAATCCTTTTGTCTGGTTCAATGTCACGTTCCTCAAAGAAAGCGGATAAGGTAGGCAACATGTAAATTTTATTTTCATCTAATTTTTTTTGCCAGAGCTGAAGTTTGATTTGGCATGATTGGATCTTTTCAGACAAATTGAGGCATGTTGCATTTGGTCCTTGCAGTGATAAATTTAACTCATTCAAGATGGCAAAGATGCCAACCAAGTAAGCTATTTTCTACAGTTCACTTTTATTGCTGGAAAGTGTTTTGAAATGTGGTCTTGCTTTCTGATTAAAAAACGTTTTGAGTTCATCAAAAAGCTCAAAAACATGTTTTAAAAGTTTTCCTCTTGACAACCATCTCACTTCAGTGTGAAACAACAGAGCATTGTTCGGCGAATCTAACTCATGGCACAGTTGCAAAAGCAGTCAACTGTTTAAAGTGCTCGCCTTTACAAAATTGACAGAACTTATGATGTTTTTCATTACTTCTTGTAACTCTTGTGTCAGTGTCTTCATTGCTAATTTTTGCCAATGAATCATACAGTGAGTTAGATGGCTTTTGGTGACTCATTTGGTACCAAACATTGAAATCCAGATTGACATCCCAGCATAGCTGGAGCACCATCTGTGCAAAAACTACAAACCTTTTCCCAAGAGATCTTATGCTCTTTCAGAAATGAACCAGCTATGTCCAATACATCATGTGCAGTAGTTGTCATTTCAAGAGGTTTGCAAAAAAGAAACTCATCTTTAAAGTCACCATCATTCCTGGAGCCTGTGGCTCAGTGAGTAGGGTGCTGGCCCCATATACTGAGGGTGGCAGGTTTGAACCCAGCCCTGGCCAAACTGCAACAAGAACAACAATAAAAAATAGCCAGGCATTGTGGCAGGTGCCTGTAGTCCCTCAGAAGGCTGAGGCAAGAGAAACACCTAAGCCCAAGAGCTGAGGTTGCTGTGAGCTGAGATGTTACAGCACTCTACAGAGGGCAACAAAGTGAGACTCTGTCTCTAAAATAAATAAATAGTCATCATCATTAATATACCTGATGTAAACCAGTAACTGTGAACAGCTTGCAACATCTGTAGATTCATCAAGCTGGATATTAAATATTGGAAGTGGAGCAGATTTAATTTCCTAGATTACCTGATCAAGAATATCAGCAGACATGTCATCTATTCTTCTGTGTTCAGTGTCATTAGATAAGGAAATTGCACTCAATTTTGTAACAAATTCATCTCTAATCATAACTCAACAATGTCTTTGGCCACTGGCAACAGTAAATCCTCAGCAATGGTGTGAGGTTTCATAGCTCTGATGATTCTGAGTGCCACCAAATATGAAGCTTCAACAGCTGCTACATTTTGTTTGTGGTACTTGCCACCAGTGTCAAGTCTGGCTTTCTTGAGTCCATCAGCTTTGTTTCTAAAATAGTTGGTATCCTTGCCAGCAAAGCTCCGGTGCTTGCTATCAAAATGGCGTTTTAGTTTGTTTGGCTTCATAGATTCAGCTGATAGAACTTCACAACAAATAACACATTGCAGTTTCTCAATTCCTGCTGTAATTATTGAGATAAAACCATACTGTGAAAAATCCTCACATTATTTTCTTTTTTAATGTTCTTCTCTACATGATCCATTGTCATGGGATAGTTTGCTGATGAAAATAATATGTAACAATAGCTTTAATAATACAAAAGATGACACATGGCATAGTTCAGTCAATACAGTTCATTAAAGTTTCCTATGATTTACATCTCTGTGTTTTTTTTAATATACCTATTACTATCACAAGGGGGCAGTATTCACACCAACCACAGCTGAATATAAAAAGACCATTCAGCATCCAGATTAAGTTCCCATGATAAGGGGGGGGATTCTGGGAAGATGGCTGACTGGTAGCAACCCTGGTCAGAGGCTTCTGAGCAAAGGAAGAAAAACTGGTTGGAATCAGAATCTATGAAGCCAAAGACAGGGAGCTGAGCCCAGAAAGAAGTTCGGCAAGCTGTAAATCCAAGGAAGAGCATTTAAAAACACAAAATACAGCTACAAAGCGGGCCTCAGAAATGTTTGCTAGAGCCGCATGCTTCCCGCAGGCTGCGAGTGGCCGCAGAGGAGTCCCCTGCTCTGGATAGGCATAGAACTATTTGCTAGAGCCTTGTGCACCCTGCAGGCAGCGGCGGAGGAGTCCCCCACTCTGGGAGGGCCGAGAACTGCTTGCTAGAGCCACATATCCCACAGGTGGCAGAGGAGATCCCTGCTCCAGGGCTCTGGGTGGGCCCAGAACTGCTTGTTGAGCCACATGCCTCCTGCGGGTGGCAGGTGGTCGCAGAGAAGTCCTCTGCTCTGAGCAGCCACAGAACTACTTGCTAGAGCCTTGTGCACCCCCATGGTCTGCGACAGAGGATTCCTAAACTTTGGGCGGGCCCAGAACTGCTTGCTAGAGCCGCACGCCTCCCGTGGGTGGTGAGTGGTCACGGAGGAATCCCCTGCTCTGAGAAGCCACAGAATTACTTGCTAGAGCCTCACGCACCCCACAGGCAGTGATGGAGGAGGCCCCAACTTTGGGCAGGCCCAGAAAAGCTTTCTAGAGCCGCATACCCCATGGGCTCTGGGTGGGCCCAGAACTGCTTGCTAGAGCTGCAGACTTCCCATGGGCAGCAGGTGGCCACAGAGGAGTCCCTTGTCTCAGGCAGGCACGTAACTACTTGCTAGAGCCAAGGGTGCCCCACAGGGGGTGGCGGAGGAGTCCCCCACTTGGGGCAGGCCCAGAACTGCTTGCTAGTGCCATGGGCATCCCACGGGAAGTGGCAGAGGAGTCCTCTGTTCCAGGCAGACCCAAAACAGCTTGCTAGAGACACGCATACCCCACGGGGGCCAGTGGAGGAGTTCCCTGCTCCAGGCACCAGTGCTGAGTGGGCCCAGAACTGCTTGCTAAAGCCACGCAGGCCCTGAAGGCAGTGGTGGAGGCATCTACCACTCTGGGCGGGCCCAGAACTGTTTGCTAGAACCATGTGAGTCCCACGGGTGGAGGTGGAGGAGTTCCTGCTCCGGGCTCCAGTGCTGGGAGGGCATAGATTGGCTTGCTAGTGCCAAACGCATCCAGCGGGTGATGGTGAAGGAGTCTTCCACTCCCCCCAACAGATACTCTGGCGGGGCTGAACTAGGACAGATCTGGTCACTCACGTGCCCTGTGCTACCGCTGCCATTCCCCCATCCCCTGGCTGTTCCAGGGGGGCTGAACTAGGACTTATCTAGTCACTACAGTTGCCCTGTTCTACCAGTTGCCCCAGCAGGGCCGAACTAGAACTGATCCAGCTGGAGCCGGTCTCCTGCCACCCAGTCACCCAGCAGGCCAAACGAAGTCTAATCCAGCTACGCACACTCCCGTGCGGCTGCTGTCATTCCACTGCGCCTCGGTTGCCCCAGTACCCAAGAACTGGGAGAAGACAACAGACACACTCTAACTGTCTCTCTGGGCAACCAGAAGAAGCTACCAACTGAACGGCTCTGATAAAGCCTCCAAACAAGGTAAACTCAGCATGGGGCGGAATCAGCGGAAAATCTCTGGTAACTTGAATAACCAGAGTAGATCAACTCTCCCAAGGAGAAATGGGGTAGATGCAATTGAAGACACCATCCATAAACAGATGGCTGAGATGTCAGAAATCGAGTTCAGAATGTGGATAGCAAATAAGATTAACAGAATGGAAGAAAGGAAGGAATTAGAAGTTCAAGAAATTATTCAAAAGATTTTTCAAGAAATTATTCAAAAGATTTCTCAAGAAATTATTCAAAAAATGACTCAAGAACTCAACGATTTCAAAGATAAAATGATCAAAGATTTTGAACACTGAGACAAGAGGTTGCAGCCCTCAAGGATCTAAAAGATACGCTGGAATCCCTCTGTAACAGAGTGGAACAGGCAGAAGAAAAGATCTCTGATCTTGAAGGCAAAGCTTTTGAAGAAGCCCAGGAGTGCAAAGATTAAAAGAAATGGAGAGCAAAAACGGATCTCACTCTCAGAGAGCTCTCGATAATTTGAAGAAAACTAATATTCGCCTTATAGGAATTCCTGAAGGTGATGAAGTAGCTTCACAAAACGCAGAGGCTCTTCTTCATGAAATTATGAAAGAGAACTTTCCAGACATGCCAAGAGATTCTGAAATTCAGATAGCAGATAGTTTCA
>NW_003852577.1:1809527-1811379 GCF_000181295.1 Otolemur garnettii
AATGGATCAATAAACTGTCGTATATGTACACCATGGAATACTATGCAGCCATAAAGAAAGATGGAGACTTTACGTCCTTCATATTCACATGGATGGAGCTGGAAAATGTTCTTCTTAGCAAAGTATCACAAGAATGGAAGAAAAGGTATCCAATGTACACACCCCTATTATGAAATTAATTTATACCTTTTATATGAAAGCTACAACCTAATAACAGCCTAAGAATATGGGGAGGGGGGAATGGGTGGAGGGAGGGTGATTGGAGTGATCACTTCTGTGGTTTATCTTACAAGGGTACAAGTGAATCTTTCTAAGAGTAGAATATGAATGTTTTAACATAATAACTAAGAAAATGACATGAAGGCTATATCAACCATTTAGATGGAAGTGTTTTGGATTATGTATGAAAACCCCACACTGTACCCCAGAAGTGCATTAATGTACATAGTTACCATTCAATAAAATTAATTAATTAATTAATTAATTTTTTTAAAAAGTCCCCATGATACAGATATTTTTTTTTGCAGTAGTTGATGACTTTACAGTACATGATTTTACATTTACCCAGTAATTAGAATTCATGAAGTGTCATTTTACCTCCAATACTGCTGCTTTCTATACAGTAACTGCTCTCTACACATGTGTGACTGGTCCGCATAAGTACATTATGGTGCCAACCCTGTCACATACATACCTGTATTTGTATGGGGTGTATGTGCCGGGGTTGGCACGATGATGTTATCATGCTGGGTACTCATAAGTGGGCGTATCTGCATGTGGGCAGACCCCCCTGGAGACGGATAGAGGAGCGGTGTCTCAGTTCCTAAGACCATCGGAAATATGTGTTTTCCGAAGGTCTTAGGTGACCCCTGTGAAAGGGTCATTCCACCCACAAAGGGGTCTCAACCCACAGGTTGAGAACCACTGTTATAGACTATCCCTCAGTTGGAATCTGATGTTCCCTCATCATTAGACTGGAGCCGAGGGGTTTGGGACAGAGGACCACAAAGGTAAAGTGCCATTGTTATCACATCATATCAGGAGTACACACTACCAATATGAATCACCAGTACTGACGTTGACTTAGTTACCTCGCTGAGGTTTCTCCACTGGAAAGTTACCTTTTTACCCTTTCCGCACTGCAATCTTTGGAAGAAATTCATTGTGTAGCCCACACTTTAGGAGTAGAGAGTTAAGCTCTGGCTCCTTTGAACGTGGAATATCTGCAAAAATTTTTTGGAATTCTTCCGTGATTATATTCCTCCCATGAATTAATTAATTAATTAATTCATATATTTACATCAGTCTGGACTCTTAGATATTCATTTATACTTTGGATTATAACCCAATACTATTTTTTTCTATTTTATTGTCAAATTGTTCCACGTTTGACTGTTGATTTCAATACTTTATAAAGCTCCCCTCAATTTACAATCACCAAGTGCCTATCAACCCAAGAATGGATTAATGAACTGTTGTGTGTACCATGGAGTACTATTCAGTCATAAAAAATGGAAACTTTACATCTTTTGTATTAACCTGGATAGACTTGGAGAACATTTTCTTTAGTAAAATGTCAACAGGAATGCAAGAGCAAGTATCCAATGTACTCAATACTGATTTTGTTGTTGGACCAAGGAGTCTGTCTGCTATCACCTGAGTCAATCAATGAAGAAGTGGATGAGAGATCAACAGCTTCATTTTTATTTAGAGAGAAGCCAGTTATTCTGGAGAATAGTGGGGATAGCTCCCCAAACACCTGCTCTGCCCCCTTTGGGGATAGCTCCCCAAACACCTGCCCCCTCTTTCCCTTTGTTACTTTTTATTCTCACAGTAAAAGTAAACATCAGCA
>NW_003852577.1:1811539-1828164 GCF_000181295.1 Otolemur garnettii
ACATCAGCAACATTATTACACATAGTAGTGTATGTCAAACAGATTCCCCCTCATGGGTTACAAAGTTACACAGTATCTTTCAAAGTATTTTTACTCTTGACTAAATTTATAGTCAACATTTCACTGGATGCACAGAGGGCCCTGGGTCACTGGCCAGTACCATGAAGTCCACTTGCCCAACTTCTCTATTATAGCAGCCTTGGAAGTGAATAAACAGTCTCCAGATGTCGGTATGCAGGCTCCTCTGGCCTTATCAGGGCCTGACCAGCTGTGCCCTGCATGAAATGGCTGCTAACGATACGAAGCCAGTAGACCAACTAATACACACACACACCAGGAAAAACTCAATTTAATTCAAGTTGGAGGAAGGGAAGAGAAGGAAGGAGGACAGGGGGACAGGAGAGGAGGTAAGGGAATTGCTGCACTCTCACCTAACAGGCACAATGCCAGGGTATACTGCACACCTCCTGGGTGAGGGCCACAACTACAATAGGAACCTTACCTAAAAATGCAAACATTGTAAGGTAATTGTTTAGATCCTCATATTAATCTGAAATTTAAAAAATTTTAAAAACTTTAAAATACTTTATAAAGCTCCCTGGGTGAGTCCAATGTGTGACCAAAGCTGAGAACCACGGCTTTAAGTACAACAGTTTTTAGGAGTATACCACCACAAAGTGCAGATTTCTCTCAAATTTGGACAAATACAAACTGAAAGTGAAAAAGAACCTTAGACAGAGTCTGCCCTGTGGCTACAGATACTAATCTACACTCACAGCTGACTGTTAAAGGTAGGTTCCTTTCATTCTCTCCCTTTCTAATACAGACTACAGGAATACACAAAATAATACTTGTTTCCTGATTAGGAGAAATTTTAAGCAGTAGTCTATAGAGTTCAGTTCTTGAATCAACAAGCAGAGAACAACTTAACTGCTCAGAATAAAGTAAGGGAGCCTCTGATCCTCCCTGGGACTAGAAGGCCCAATGTTTTTCTGCAGAAATAAGTGGTTATTGCAGGTGTGGGTCCTTTCTGGGTGCCTGCAGCCTCAGTAACTTCAGCACCAGGGGAAGCCTCACCACGGCCTTCAACTGTGTCAGGACTTGAAAGGCTTCTCCAAGGATTCCTGGGCACAGGTGGTGCCTGTGGCTCAGTGGGTAGGGTGCCAGCCCCATATACTGAGGGTGGCAAGTTCTGAACCCAGCCCTGGCCAAACTGCAACAAAAAAATAGCTAGGCATTGTGGTGGGCGCTGGTAGTCCCAGATGCTTGGGGAAGTGAGGCAAGAGAATCACCTAAGCCCAGGAGTTGGAAGTTGCTGTGATCTGTGATGCCATAGCACTCTACTGAGGGTGATAAAGTGAGACTCTGTCCCTTAAAAAAAAGAAAAGGATTCCTGGGCAGTTTGGGGACCAAGAAGTAATGACTCAGGAAGCTACTGCTTCATTATTCTCAGGTAGAATTCTTTTCCCATGCAGGAGCCCTGCCAAAAGGATGGCTCATTTGAAGGACCTGCACATTTTAGTTTGGGTTTGCTATGGTGACAGCCAGAAATCTCAGTAATCTTCCAGTAATATTGAACAGCAGTGGTCATCATACAAGTTGTAATGGTTAGTTAAAGAGAATAAGAGAAAGGGAGATGATTTTCTTAGACCAGCCCTGGCATAATTTTTATAGAATGGTGGGTCTCAAAATGTGTTCCTGACCCAGCAGCATCAGTATCACCTGAGAACTTCTTAGAAATGCCAGATCTCAGACTCCATTCTAGAAGCACTCAACCAGAAGCAACCTGTGGTTTAAAGAGCCCTTGCGGGTGACTATGAAGCCCACTCAAGTTCGAAAACCAGCATATTCGAATAAAACCAAGCACTGTTAGCAGTTGAAGTTTCCCTCTTTTCCTGGTGATTTTGTGATGAAGAATAATAACCCATCTAGTATCAGTGTCTCAAGAGCTCTCTTATCCTCCTGGATTGGAGTGGGAACCATCTTTGTATCCCCA
Source organism: Otolemur garnettii (assembly GCF_000181295.1). Taxonomy (NCBI): domain Eukaryota; kingdom Metazoa; phylum Chordata; class Mammalia; order Primates; family Galagidae; genus Otolemur; species Otolemur garnettii. Next base: position 1,813,536 of record NW_003852577.1, read on the forward strand.
GAGCCTAGCCTTGTGGCACATAGTAGGTATTCACTAAATGTTTACTGGATAAATAGACAATAAAAGAGAAAGAATTCCCAGAGATTTTCTTCAATGGGAGCCACCTGAATGCAAATGCTTCTGCCTGTGCATCTGTGTGATTACCTCAGGCCGAGTCAGAGCCCCTAAGTGCTGGACTCTGCCATGTTCCTGCTGTTTGCTGTTCCGGGGTAATCACCCTGCTCTCTCAAACAGTAGTGCCACAGCTTCCTCTTTCCCTGAACCAGCTAAAAAGAAGAGAAGCAGGAGACATGTGGATGGCAGAGGACAGGGTCCTCCCTAAATGAGGGGAAGTGACCAGGCAGGAGATGGGGTATTGGCCTGAGGGAGAGAGAAGCCTGGCAGGGAGTAAAGGGACATGGTTTCCTCCCATGAGAAGCCTAACAGAGTGTTTGTGCAGAAGGGTAACAACTGCGCCTGTCTTGGGCTCCTGGGTGTGTGGCTGCCTCAACTTTGCACTCAGAGAGTTCTGACTAGCCAGATCCACAGAGCAACAGGCAGCCAGGGGGAGGCACATTTTAAAATCACTGTTTCTTTAAAAAAAAAAAAAAAAACTAAACTAAATAACAACAAAACAACTGTCACTGAGGTAACTCAGCTCAGAAGTCTGAGCTTAATGTTCATAGATAAGGGCCTAAGAAGTAAAGAAATAAAAACTGGACAAGGAAGGAAGAACCAGAGTGCAGCTCAGCATGCCCCCCCCCCGTCCCCCCGGGGTGGAAAGGGCTTTCCAGGAGAACCAGAGTGCAGCTCAGCATGCCCCGCCAGGGTGGGAAGGGCTTTCCAGAGAGAAGGCACAGAAACCCCTTCCCTGGGTTTTCTCCCTTAAGGCCAGGATGGATTTTCCTGGGAGGGCAGTGAGTGAGTGAGGACACTGATGGATACTCCCCTGTGGTCTGTAGTGACAGTATGAGGGATTTGCTCTAGTCACTGGCTCAGTTCCTGAATGGGGGGGAGTGTCTCAAGCTGAAATGCCCACAAAGGTGCCATATGGTGAGATGGGGGTGTGCACACACATGGTCCTGTGATCTGCAGGGGATGGCAGGGGGACCACCAGATCAGATGCGTGTAGGAGCACAGGCAGCAGAGTCAAGCTAGTCTGTCCACTTCCACAAGGTCCTATATGCTTTCCACAGGGGCCAAGTTGGAGAATAGATCACCGTTGCCACCACCTCCAGGGACAGCTACCTCTCATTTGCAGAATTAAGAATGTAGGCCCAGATTTTCCAAATCTTTCAGTTTTCAAAAGAAGTCAGCTCCCATGTGCATTCTTTCTCTCTCTCTCTCTCTGTGAAATATCCTGAATTTAAAGTGTCGGCCCATATATAAAACTATTCAAAGTCAAACAAAAGGTACCTGCCAACTGCCTATTTGCAACATGTGTTGGTAAAAAAAATTGAATATATATATATTTTTTGAGACAGAGTCTCACTATGTCACCCTCATTAGAGTGCATGGCATCACAGCTCACAGCAACCTCAATCTCTTGGGTTTAAGCAATTCTCTTGTCTCAGCTTCCCAAGTAGCTGGGACTACAGGGGCCCAGCACAATGCCCAGGTATTTTTAGTTATAGTTGTTGTTTAGCTGGCCTGGGCCAGTTTTGAAACTGCCAGCATGGGTGTATGTGGCTGGTGCTGTAACCACTGTGCTACAGATGCCAAGCCTGAATTTTTAAATTTTTTTTTCCTACTTCCCACCCATTAAGAAGGTTATTATCAAAAAATTGGAAAATAACAAATGATAGGCTGTGGACAAATTGGAACCCTTCTGTGTTGTTTATAGAAAAGTCATGCAGCCACTTTGGAAAACAGTTTGGTGCTGCCTCAAAACAATGTAAAGTAGAATTACCATATAATCCAGCAATTCCACCAGGTACACACCCAAAAGAATTGAAGGCAGGAACTCAAAGAGATATCTGCACACTCTCATGTTCATAGCAATATCATTAGTCACACATCCAAAAGGTGAAAACAACCTTAATGCCTGTGAGCTGATGAGTGGATAAACAAAACATGGTGTTCACACACAATGGAATATTATGCATCCTGAAAAAGAAATAGAATTCTAACACACACTACAACATGGAAAACCATGAAGACATTATGGTAAATGAAATAAGTCACACTCTAAAGAACAACTGGTGTGTGAACTTCATCTATGTGAGGTAAGTAGACTAGTTCAACTCACAGAGACAGAAAGTAGAAGAGAAGTTACCAGGGGCTGGAGGAAAGGGGACATGGGGAGTTAGTGTTTAAGGAGTACAGTTTGGAAAGATGACGAAGTCCCGGAAATGGATAGTGGTGATAGTTGCACAACATTGTGAATGTATTAATGCCACTGAATTATTTAAAACATGGTTAAAATGTTTTTTTATAATACATAAGATGGTGAATTTTGTGTTTTGTATATTTTGCCACAAAAATGTATTTTTCATAGAAAAAAAGCTAACATTTATTGACTGTCCATGTGTGCTAAGGACTATTCTAAGTGGTTTGCCTTCTCACTACAACCCTCTAAGGTAGTTACTATTATCATCCCAATTTACAGGTGAGGAAACTGAGGCACCCCACAGTTAAGCACCGGCCCCAGGTCATAGCTGGGCAGTGGCAGAGTCAGGTTCACATCTTGGCTATTAGGTGCCATGAATACCACCTCTGCTCAACCTAAGTGATTATTTCAGCTGGAAAAGCCCTCTGAATGCAGCATAAATGGTACAAATCTTGGCTCTTGTCCTTGCTGGCCTTGGACAGATCACTTGTGCACCTAGCCCATATCTGTTCTTTTCTCTGTGTCTCCACTGCTATCAGCCTCCTGACTCGTCTCCCTGCCATCACCCTTGTCAGTATTACCTATTCTCTACAGAGCAGCCATAGTGGACTTCTAAAAACAAGAATCTGTTGCTCCCAGTGTAAGCATGCCAAAGACTCCCTGCCACATGGGAAGCACTTTCAACCACTTACCCTTGGGTCAGGGAATAAGGCTACATCACTCATTGAAGAATCTGGGCACCGCCCTGCTCCCCTCTCCATTTCTGCTCAGTCACAGTGGGCTTCTTCCCTCCCCCAACACTCTCACTTGGTCCCACCTCGGGCGTTGCACTTGCTGTTTCCTCTGCCTGGACTGTTCTTCCCTTGGGTCTTGGCACAGAAGCTCCTTGTCATTCAGGTCACAGCTTACTAGTAAATGTCATTCCTTCAAGTGGCCATCCCTGATGACTAATCAAAAGTAGATCCCCAGGTTCGTCATTTATTTTATTTTTTTATAGCACTTATTACTATTTATACTTTGTTCATAAATTTGTCTGTTGTTTTTCTCTTTCCTTTGGAACATAAGTGCCATCGAGGCAGTGACCTTGACTGTCTCATTCACCACTGTTTCTCCAGGACTGAAATCAGTGCCAGGCACATCACAGGAGCTCAATACATATTGGCTGAATAAGTGAATGAACGGATGAGCCTCAGTTTCCTCCTCTGTGAACTCCAGGCTTTCGCCCGTGCAGACTGCTCTGCCTGCCCCTTGCCTCTTTCTGCCTGGGTGACAACTACTTGGAAAAGATCTCTGCTTCTCAGTCTCTCGGGGTGTTTCCTTAACTCCTCAGACCTGGTAGGACCTCCTTGTTCCCTACAAATTTCACCACACACATCACATTGCCCTCAATGTCTACCTTCCTCTCAGACACATCAGCTCCCAGAGGAGAATGGGGACCATGTCCACTTTGTCTAACACTCCATTCCCCATGCCTTGAACATGTGGGTACTTGATAAATGTTTTTGAATGAATGTCTTTGAATAACTCTTTAAAATGTGGTTAATACTTACCTGAATTGCTGTGAAGAGTTAATGAGTTTTTGTGTATAATCTACTTACAGTGTTTGGCACATACTACTATTAAATAACAACAGTGGTAACAATAACAGACATGTCCGAGCTGGAGGGGCCTAACCACTCAGCGAACTGAAATTGACATGCTAACTCTTCTGCAGCCTGTTTTTAAGAAGAATGCATCTTGGAACAAAAAATAAAAATAAATCAATAATATTTATGCCAGTGGAACCATCAGATCTCAGTTCTTTCTGCATTTTCCTTGAAAGCTGTGGCCTTATAAAGTTACTGTCTTGCTTGGTCATACAGAGATTCTCTGTTACCCTTAGGACAAAAACAGGGGCAGATTCAAGTTTCTGAAGCCTAAAGCTTATTCAATCTGGATATCCTCATTAAGAAAAATAATGCAAAACTACAAATAACTACAACATTAGGTGTAAAGTGAATGTTAAGACTGAGAAAATAAAACAAAATAAAAAATTTTTGTTTATAAATACTGTGAACATAATGTGAGATTTTTATTAATGAATGATTAAATCACCTCTAAAATATTGTTTCCTCAACATTTTTTGGCTGCACACTCTTTCTTTAATTACCTGTTTATATAATTACAATTTTTATATTATCATTTTTTTGCAGAGGAGAAAGACAGTCCAGTCTCTTCTCTGGCATAATTGATTGACATTTGGTTTTTTTATTATACATAAATTTTAAGATTCTTTCAGTTTCACAGATTATGATTTGTGATGCTATGTAAATTTTAGGATTGTTATCTCATTTGGCAGACTCTATATCAGGGTTCTTCATGTGTGAACTATAATTTTTCAGGGCAGAATTTACCATATTCCTGACAAGAAAGAACTTTCTCATCAACAAAACCAAAATCTCCATGAAGGTTTTCACATCTGATGATCACCATATTCCACAGATAATCTCTATATTTACTTCTCATCCAGAACCCACATACAAGGGCTGTTATAAGGTATCCAGCCATGTAAAAAGAAAAATAGTATTATCGATGGCTGGTACTTTCCAGATAGCCCTCATACTTCCAGTACTGAAGCTATATGACCTTACCCTGCCTTTTCAAGCCACAGTGGTGCTAAGTGGTGCTGTAGTTTGAGTGTCCCCACCAAACTCATGTTGGAAGCTTAATTCCCAGTTCAGCAATGTTGGAGTCTAATAATCTGATTAGGTCATTCAGATAGATTAATGTTTTACTCTCAATATTGAATTAGTTCTCAGGGAACCAAATTAATCCCCGCAAGAGCAGATTGTTATCAAGTGCAATCACGTCTCATGTTTTGTCCTTTCTGCAAACATTTGCTTCCCCTTCCTCTTTTCTGCCATGTCATAACAGGGCACAAGGTCTACAGCCCTCACCAGAGGCCAAGCAGATACATGTACCGTGCTCTTCGACTTTCTAGCCATCAGAATTGTAAGCCAAACAAAACTTTCTTAAAAAATAAGTTACCAGGCTCAGGTATTTCTGTTACAGCAACACTAACTGGACTAGAAGTCAGCTCAGGGCCCAGCTGGAGAATGCTTGGAGCCATCAGCTCAGGGCCCAGCTGGAGAATGCTTGAAGCCATCACTACATCCAGATAGTTAGCAATAACTTACTATGTCTGAAACACTGTGAGCCAACAGAGATACATCCCACAAAACCCTCCCTAAAAGGATCAACCCATTCAACTTCCCTTAGCCAGATCCCCAAAGTGCCTGTAGCCATTCCAACACTGCCTAGCTCAAGGGAAGTGTTGCAGAAGGGAACTTGGGGGTACAAAAATTACTGTTGTCAACTGGTTGCAGTTAAATATTTTACTTTTATACATTTTACAAAAACTCGTAACAATATAAATATAGTATAGTACCCTGCAAGAGTATTTCCCAGGGACCTGTATGAAGGAGTGTTCTCAATATTAAAATTTTCTAGTTGAGGGACTTGAAAGATCTAACCAAGCCAGCCTGACACTCCACTCTCCTGACCTTTTCACAGAATCATGCTTCAGCTGTAGGTGATATCCAGAAAGTGTAGACGTGAGCAAGCGTATTTCCTTCTGGTGACATTTCTTCCTTCAAAAGGGAGTTTAAGTCCATGTCCCTCAATCTCTATTACACACAAGCTGTTCACACTGTAATGTAAATTCTTTTTTCTTTTTGAACAGTCTTACTTTCTCACTCCTAGGACAGTGCCGTGGTGTCACAGCTCACAGCAACCTCAAACTCTTGGGTTCAACTGATTCTCTTGACTCAGCCTCCTGAGTAGCTGGGACTACAGGTACCTGCCACAATGCTAGGTTATTTTTTTAGACACAGGGTCTTGTTCTTGCTCAGGCTGGTCTCGAATTCCTGAGCTCAGGCAATTCACCCATCTCAGCCTGCCAGAGTGCTAGGATTACAAGCGTGAGCCACCATACCCAGCCTATAAGTTCTTTTTTTGTTTGTTTTTGCTTTTGGAGATAGAATCTCTTTCTCTCTGTTGCCCCAGGCTAGAGTGCCATGGCATCATTCTATTTCACAGCAACCTCAGACTCCTGGGTTTAAGCTCTTCTCCTGCCTTAGCCTCCCAAGTAGCTAAGACTACAGGTGCCAGTCCCAACACCCAGCTAATTTTTCTATTTTTAGTAGAGACCAGGTCTCACACTTGCTCAGGCTGGTCTCCATCTCCTGAGCTCAAGTGATCCATCCCGCCTCTAACTCCTAGAGTGCTGAGATTACAGGCATGAGCCACTGTGTCCGACTTCTTCTATAAGTTCTTAATTTAAGAATGTTGTAATCAGAACACTAAAGAGCATAGGCATACATAACACATTTCTTAAACTGATCAAAGCTATCTATGACAAACCCACAGCTAATATTTTACTCAATGGAGTAAAACTGAAAGCTTTTCCTCTTACAACTGGAACCAGACAAGATTGTCCTCTGTCACCATTACTATTCAACATAGTACTGGTAGTTCTAGCCAATACAATTAGGCCAAATAAGGAAATAAAGAGCATCCAAATGGGAGCAGAGGAGGTCAAACTCTCTTTCCTGATGATATGATCTTATACTTAGAGAACCCCAAAGACTCAACCACCAGACTCCTGGAAGTCATCAAAAACTACAGTAATGTCTCAGGATATAAGATCAAAGTCCGTAATGGCAATACAGTCAAGATGACAGGCTAATAAAGGAGACAACTCCCTTCACCATAACTTCAAAGAAAAATGAAATACCTAGGAATATACCTAACAAAAGAGGTGAAGGACCTCTAGAAAGAAAATTATGAAACCCTAAGAAAGGAAATAGCAGAGGACATACCATACTCATGGCTGGGAAGAATCAACATGTCTATAGTAAAATATCTATACTTCCCAAAGCAATCTACTGATTCAATGCCATCCCTATTAAAATACCAACATTGTACTTTCAAGACTTGGAAAAAATGATTCTACATTTTGTATGGAACCAGAAAAAACCCTAAGGCAGTTTTTCGTAATAAAAACTAAGGCAGTTCTTCGTAATAAAAACAAAGCCAGGGGCATCAGCATACAAATTTTAGGCTGTACTACAAATCCATAGTGGTCAAGACAGCATGGTACTGGCACAAAAATAAAGACATAGACATTTGGAATTGAATAGAAAACCAGGAAATGAAACTAACATCTTACAACCACCTAAACTTCAATAAACCAAACAAGAACATACCTTGGAGGAGAAACTCCCTGTTCAATAAATGGTGCTGGGAGAACTGGATATCCACATGTAAAACACTGTAACTGGATCCACACCTTTCTCCACTCACAAAAATTGATTCAAGATGGATAAAAAAATTAAATTTAAGGCTTGAAACAATAAAAAGCCTCAAAGAAAGTATGGAAAAAACACTGGAAGATATTGGCCTCAAGCCTCAAGAAAGACTTCATGAAGAAGATTGCTGTGGCAATGGAAACAACAACAAAAATAAACAAATGGGATTTAATTAAACTTAAAAGCTTCTGTACAGCTAAGGAGATAACAACCAAAGCAAATAGACAACCTACATAATGGAAAAGGATATTTGCATATTTTGAATCAGACAAAAGCTTGATAATTAGGATCTATAGAGAACTCAAATTAATCCACATGACAAAAGCCAACAATCCCATATATCAATGCACAAGAGACATGAATAGAACCTTCTCTAAAGAAGACAAACAAATGGCTAACAAACATATGAAAAAATGCTCATCATCTCTAATTATTAGAGAAATGCAAATCAAAACCACCCTGAGATAGCATCTAACCCCAGTGAGAATGGCCCACATCACAAAATCTCAAAACTACAGATGCTGGCATGGATGTGGAGAGAAGGGAACACTTTTACACTGCTGGTGGGACTGCAAACTGATACAACCTTTTTGGAAGGAAGTATGGAGAACCCTCAAAGAACTCAAGCTAGACCTCCCATTTGATCTGCAATCCCATTACTGGGCATCTATCCAGAAGGAAAAAAATGCTTTTATTATAAAGACACTTGCACTAGACTGTTTCTTGTAGCTTAATTTATAATCCCCAAAATGTGGAAACAGCCTAAATGCCCACCAACCCAGGAATGGATTAACAAGATGTGGTATGTGTATACCATGGAATACTATTCAGCCATTAAAAAATGGAGACTTTATAGCCTTTGTATTAACCTGGATGGAAGTGGAACACATTATTCTTAGTAAAGCATCACAAGAATGGAGAAGCATGAATCCTATGTACTTAATCGTGATATGAGGACAATTAATGACAATTAATGACATGGGGGTGGGGGAAGGGAAGAGCATAGAGAGCAAGAAGAAGGGAGGTCTGGGGGAAAGAAAGAACAGAGAAAGAGAAGGAGGGAGGAGTGGGAGCTTGGTGTATGCCACACCCTTTGGGGGTAAGACAAAAAAAAATGAATGTTGTATAAACATGCCATCACTACCTGTGAAGTTATCCTGCCAAAAATATTGAATCTGAATTTTATCAAGCTTTTAGAACTAACTACGAATTTATAGGAAATTTGGGGGACTGAAGAATGTATTAACTAACACTACTGGGATAAAAGATGCAACCTCCAAATCCAGCCCGTGGGGAACCTGATAGGATACATAACCCAACATCAGCACATAAATTGCAAAGAAGGAAAAAGAAAGAGCTGAAGAGGGAAACATAGATTTAAAGACAAGACTTATAACTAATTGCAGTGTGTAGACTTTATTTGAATCCTGATTTTTAAAAAAAAACTAAAAAGGGCCAGGTGCAGTGGCTCACACTTATAACACTAGCACTCTGGGAGGGCCCAACCTTGGAGTAGCTCATCAACATCTGGATCTAAGGAGCTGAATGTTGTTGGAGAAACATCACACATGGACCCACCTGGATGCACTTTTAAAAATAATGTTTAAATTGAAGTAAAAGGTGCTTTTAGAAAAGTGCAGGAAAGTAAATAGCTTGGAGTAAGGGAGAGCAATTTCTCTGTGAGTATGGGGGCTTCTTTTGGGGTGATGAAATACCTTGGATCTAGACAGAGGCAATGGTTGCACAACACTGTGAATATGCTAACTGCCCCTGAATTGTCCACTTTAAAATGGCTTGTGGTCAGTTATGTAAATTTTGCCTTAAATTTTTTAAAGAAGTTTTTAAAAAAAATTTTTTAACCATTTTTATTTTTTAAAATGGTTTTATTAATGACCACCAAGAGAATACATGTATGTAACCACCACAGAGTTCAGAACCACTGAAAAACCCTTAACATCCACTTCCAGTCCCTACCCCTGAATCCCTCCCCAAAGAGAGCCACTGTTTTGTATCTGACTTCTTTGCCCAAACTATGTGTATGAGATTCATTCATGTTATGTGGATAACTATAATTAATTCATTTTCAATGTTGTATAGATTCCTTTTTAAAAAAAATTGTCTCACACTTTTTTTTGTCTTTCCCAAAATACTTACTCAAAAAATTGTTTATTGGTTTGCCTTAGTCCATTATGCTGCAGTAACAGTTCGTGTAATTTATAAACAATAGAACATTTTTTTCACAGTTGTGGAGCCTGGGAAGCCTGGCAAATTCATTGTCAGGGTCCAGCCTCTTCTTTTAAGATGGTACTTTGAATGCTGCATCCTCTGGATAGGGGGAACACTGTGTCTTTACATAGTGGAAAAGCAGAAGGGCAGAAAGGACACATTTTTTTTGACACAAAATCTCACCATCACCCTGGGTACAGTGCTGTGGCATCATAGCTCACAATAACTACAAACTCCCGGGTTTTTGAATGATCCTCTTGCCTCAGCCTCACAAGTAGCTGGGACTACAGTGCCCACCCCAATACCTGGCTAGTTTTTTTATTTTTAGTAGAGATGGGGGTCTCGCTCTTTTTCAGGCTGGTCATGAACTCCTGGAGCTCAAGTGATCCACCCACCCTGGCCTCCCAGAGTGCTGGGATTACCGGCGTGAGCCACCTCACCGGGCCCACACTTGTTTACCTTTCTACCACTGATGGACAGTTTCGATTGTTTCCAGGTTGAGCTGTCAACAAACAATGCTGCTATGGACAGTCTTGTTTGCACCTCTCTGTGCACACAGTCCCTTCTGTGGGGTTGATTATACCTCGGAATAGGGTTGCTGAATTATAGGGTGTTGTTTTCTGTCAGCAGAAAGACTATAGCACAACTTATCTTTTAAGATACTCACTTTTCTCTCTAGCAACTTCCCCATTCCTCCGTTGCCCTTCCCAGTAAAGGGATTCAAAAAGCCATCTACATATCCTGCTTTTTCTCTTTATCTCCCCTTCACTACTTTTCTTACTTGTTTAATTTCTGCCTGCTTTTCTTCTATAATCTCTTATTCCTTTTTAACAACCGTTGTGCTTTTATTTTTCTCATTGAGCATCTAAACACACTTATTTAAAAATATGTCATACTATCCATCAGGTAATGTACTGATGAGAGAAGAGACCACCTGCGGGACCCTGGGATTGGGAAGCCTGGCCACCAGCTCTTCCCTATGCATTGAATCCCATGCTCCCCCCGCCCCCATTTGAGACACCATTGCTTGGGCTGTGGCTTGAGAGTAGGAGCCATACTCTCAGGACATTAGTCTTCTCAGACTCCACATCCTCCTGTCTTAAGTGGTATCTACTGTAGATAACACAGACTGACACCACCAGAGCTCACTAAGAGTGAGAATACATGGCTAGGCATGGTGGCTCATGCCTGTAACCCCAGCACTCAGGGATAGTGAGGCAGAGGGATGATCGCTTGAGGTCAGGAGTTCAGGACTAACCCAAAAAAAAAAAAAAAGCCAGACCCCCATCTCTACAAAAAAATAGAAAAATTAGCTGCATGTGATGGCCATGCATGTAGTACCATCTCAGCAGTAGGATCTTGAGCACAGCAGCTTGAGGTTCCTGTGAACTATGGTGACACCACTGCACTCTAGTTGGGGTGACAAAGCAAGACTATCTCAAAAAAAAAAAAAATGAAAAAACTCAAATTAGGTCCTGGTTCAACATTCGTGGCTCAGCAAGATTTCTAGTATCACTAGCTAATGAATACCCTCCAAGTAAAACTAAAAAACAGTCAAGCAGAGTTTAAAGAGAGCTGACCCAGCCTGTGGTAGCAGCAGAAAATTGAGTAGGATAGGTGCCATAGAGGATCAAGGGCAGGGGCCACCTGGGGAAATCTAGGATGGCTATTTTGCCTGACCAAGGAACTCAACACACTTCTGGAAAATGAGGAATGGAGCTATGGAACATGGTGTTGACCTATGCCAATGTTTGTTGCTTCTCCTCCTCCACTTTTACAACTTTGAGGAGGCATAATTTTGTATACTGGTAAAAAATTGCATATATTTAAAGTGTACTATTTGATATATTTTGGCAAATATATACAACCATGAAACCATCTCCACAAACAAGACGCTGAACATTTACATTACCGTCAAAAATCCATTCCTCTTTCAATCAGTTCTCAGGCAACCAGTGACCTGAATTCTCTCTACATAAATTAGTGTTTATTTTCTAGAATGCCATATAAATGAAGTAATACAATACGTATTCTTTGTAGCTTATTTCCCTCAGCATAATTATTTTGAGATTTATTCATGTGGTTGTGTAAATCTACTGATTCATTCTTTTTTTTTCCTAAGTATTATGTCATTGCATGGATACACCATAATTTATTTGTCCATCAACTTGTTGATAGATATTTGGGTTATTTACAGTTTGGGGCCATTACAAATAAAGCTACCATAAATATTTAGTTATGAGTGTTTATGTAAACTATGAGTTTTTCTTTTAAGTAAAGACCTAGAATTGGAATGGTTTGTTTGTAGCAATTTGTATATTTAAAGTTTAAGACAGCTGGGAGCATCCCAGGACTTTGGGAGGCCAAGGGAGGAGGTCTGGTTCAAGACCAGCTGGCCAACATAGTGAGACCCTGTCCCTACAAAATTTTTTCAAAATTAAAGTCAGGCATGGCAGCTTATACCTGTAATCCTCACCATCTGGGAGGCTTGGGCAGAATTGCTTGAGGTCAGGAGTTTGAGACCAGCCTGAGCAAGAGCAAGACCAAGTCTCTACTAAAAACTGAAAAATTAGCCAAGTGTCATGACAGAAACCTATTGTCTAGGAGCTCAGGAGACTAAGGCAGGAGGATTGCCTGAGTCTAGGAATTCAAGTCTACAGTGAGCTGTGATCAGGTGACTGTACTCCACCTTGGTGACAAAGTGAGACTTTATCTTGAAAGAAAAAGAAAGAAAGAAAGAGAGGGACAAAGAAACAAACAAAGGAAAAGTTCTCTAAAATGACCCTTTGACACTCATACTGGCCATGTATGAGACTTATGACTATTTTACCTCCTTATCAATACTTGTTAAGGTTAGTCTTTTTAATTACAGATTTTAATTTGCATTTCACTAATGACTAAAGCTGTTGAACATTCCTTCATGTGCTTTTTCTCGGTAAAGTCTCCATTCAAATATTTTGCCCATTTTTAAATCTGAGTGTTTATCTTCTTATTATTGAAATACAAGAGTACTTTATTACATCTGTCTGACAGATCTGTGAGGGGTATTTTCCCCCAGTCTGCGGTGTGCCTTTTCATCTTCCTACCTACACTTTCAAGGAGCAAGTGTTTTATATTCTGATGTAGTCCAACATATTGACTATTTCTTTTATGGCTTCTTCTGTGTTCTAAGAAAACTCTTCCTGCCCCAGAGTCATAAAGATTTTCTCTTAAATATTTTTCTAGAAGATTTATAATTGTAGACTTTACATTTTAGGTTAATTTTTGTGTACGGTGTGAGGTAAGCACCTATGTTAGCCTCTTAGGGCTGCCCTAAATAACTAACAAACTGATGACTTAAATCAGTGGTTCTTGACCTTTCTAATGCCGCGATGTATTTTCTTTTCTTTTTTTTCATTAAATCATCACTGATGCACATTAATGCACATGGGGTACAATGTGCTGGTTTTATATAAAATTTGAAATATTTTCATCAAACTGGTTAACAAGGCCTTCACCACATTTTCCTAGTTACTGTGTTAAGAAATTTATATTCTACATTTAGTAAGTTTCACATGTACCCTTGTAAGATGCACCGTAGGTGTGCTCTCACCAATTACCCTCCCTCCACCTATCCTTCCTCCTCCCCTCCCCTCCCTTTCCCCTACTTCTTGGGCTATAATTGGGTCATAGCTTTCATATGAAAGCTATAAATTAGTTTCATAGTCAGGCTGAGTACATTGGATACTTTTTCTTCCATTGTTGAGATACTTTGCTAAGAAGAATATGTTCCAGTTCCATCCATGTAAACATAAAAGAAGGAAAGTTTCCATCTTTCTTTAAGGCTGCATAATATTCCATGGTGTACATATACCACAATTTATTGATCCATTCATGGGTCGAGGGGAACTTGGGCTTATTCCATGACTTAGCAATTATGAATTGGGCTCCAATAAACATTCTGGTGCAAATATCTTTGTTATAATGTGGTTTTTGGTCTGCTGGATATGTACTTAGTAGAAGAATTGTAGGATCAAATGGCAGGTCTATTTTTACATCGTTAAGTGTTCTCCAAACATCTTTCCAAAAGGAACATATTTATTAGCATTCCCAATAGAAGTGTAGGAGTGTTCCCTTTTCTCCACATCCACACCAACATCTCTGGTTTGGGGATTTTGTGATGTGGGCTAATCTTACTGGAGTTAAATGATATCTCAAAGTAGTTTTGATTTGCATTTCTCTGATGATTAAGGATGATGAGCATTTTTTCATATGTCTGTAGGCTGTGCACTTGTCTTCTTCAGAAAAGTTTCTCTTCAGGTCCCTTGCCCACCCTGAGATGGGATCACTTGTTCTTTTGCTAATATGTTTGAGTTCTCTGTGGATTCTGGTTATTAAACCTTTCTCAGAGACAACCTACAAATATCTTCTCCAATTCTGAGGGCTGTCTGCTTGCTTTACTTACTGTGTTCTTGGTTGTACAGAAGCTTTTTAGTTTGATCAGGTCCCAATAGCATATTTTTGATGTTGCTTCAATTGCCAGGGGTGTCCTTCTCATAAAATGTTCGGCCAGGCCAATTTCTTCAAGTGTTTCCCCATACTTTCTTCTAATATTTTTATAGTTTCATGTCTTAAGTTTAAATGTTTAATCCAGTGAGAGTCTATCTTAGTTAATGGTGAAAAAGGTGTGGGTCCAGTTTCAGTCTTCTACAGGTCGCCAGCCAGTTTGCCCAGCACCATTTGTTAAATAGGGAATCTTTTCCCCACT
>NW_003852577.1:1828731-1837011 GCF_000181295.1 Otolemur garnettii
TGCTGTATTCCTTGATCACTTCTAGGAGTTTTGTAGTAGAATCCCTGGTGTTTTCCAGATATACAATCATATCATCTGCAATGAGTGAAAGTTTGATCTCATCTTGAAATGAGACAGAGCTGCAGAGATAAAAAGGCAGACCCTACCTTGATGAAATAATTTATAAAATTTATTACGCCTGCAGGCAGGCTGGAACACCACAGGGGCATTCAGCACCGACTGGCAGGTGAAATGCCTTTTTAAACCATTATTTTGCAGGATCAGCAAGCTAGCACAATACAAAAGCCAATCATAGCACTTAGAGTGGGGTTGCAAGGTGAGGGTACATATTGATTCATAGATCACAAGATATACATTACTTCATCATCATAAGATGGGGTACATTATAAGGGGTTACATAATTCATGGTGGGGGTTCATACTAACTTAAGATACATTAACTCATAAATCATCAAATGAGGAATATTGGGTAAGTTTCCGAGAACAACTTAGGCCTTAAACCAACTTCAGCCTTTTTCACCCAGGGCTCACCTCTCCCTCTCTTCCTTCTCTTATCTTCTTGAGCTTCTTCTCAGAACTTAACTTCTCCTCCCTTGTGGGGGTGGGGGCTGAGGCTAAAAGAGCTTAGGAGAATTTCTTTTTACAAGTATAAGAGGTTTGTTGAATTTCTTACTAGTCCTGGGAGTTAGGGGCTGGGGCCTTGTTTAATACAGTTTTCACTGGTTCTATTGGTAAATAATTGAATCTTCAATTTAGACCCACATTTCTTTGTTGCCCCCATGGTCATCAGGGATTAGCTGATACTGCATACTTAAGACCATTAATTTCATGGCTTTAAATCTTTGTTGTATAAATGCTATGAAGCAGTTAAAAATGATGGGGCTATAAGTTATTTTAATGAAAAGGAAGAGGAGTGGGCCTGTTATAGCTGACACCAGGGTGGTTAGCCAGGGGGACCAATTAAATAAATTTTCATACCAGTTATTCTCCTTTTTACGTTATTTCTCTCTTTCAGATAAATTTTTTCTGACTAGGGCTAAACTGTTCTTTATGACTCTAGAGTGGTTAGTGTAGAAACAACAAGTTTCCTTCAAGGCCCTGCAAAGGCCTCTTTGTTTTAAGAAGAGTAGGTCTAGGCTTCTCTTGTTCTGTAGAGCTATCTCTGCTAATGAGTTCATGGACTTTTTTAGATGGGAGACAGAAGCTTCTAAATTTTGGAGGTCTGAATCAATCTGAGTTGTGAGAGATTTAAAGCCTGGGCTAAGGGGGCTGGTAGCTAGTGCCATGGCACTCATGGTTGCTGAACCTGCTAATCTTATGTCTGTTAGCAGGGGTACTAGAATGGGGGGCCCTGGTCTGTCTTTGTAAGCTGAAAAAAATGTTCTTTTCTTCATTCTTTAGGGTAAATGTAAACTTGGGGAATGATGTGAGTTAGTATACAAATCTGAGGGGTGATATATAAAAATAAAGCATTTACACAAGGGGTTAAACCCGTGGAGCATGCAAACCAAGTTCTTTTGGGAGTTACTAAGTAATAGGGGGAATTTTTTGTGGGGCGAACTGAAAGCTGAACATGGTGCAAACAGTTGTCTCAGTAAGGGGAGGTGTGCAAGGGGTATTTCTGGGATATCACACACTATCTTTGTCCTTGTAAGTCTCTTAATGTTCAGGTAGGTGTGGAGCTCTAAGTACATATACTGCTATTTTGTTTTAACACATTATTTGAAGCATTTAATATCTGGGTTGGAGCCTGTCCTAAAGTTGCATTAGCAGCTACTCTTACATAATATGGTGGGGCAGGGTTAAGGTAGAGCTAGCAGTCATTTGTCAAATTTGCATTTGTAATGTTTGCAAAATTATATACTGCATCTAAAAGAGCAAGTAAAGGGGATGTCTTATAGGATGCAGGGGCAATGGTTACAGGCAGCGCTTTTGGTGTTCCCAGGCCTACACTGGTGTGATCTGGGGTCTGACTGGTGGGTTTAAGGGCTGGTTCAGCAGTCTGGGGTGACTCTGGGTTTAATATAAGGTTCAGGATTATTGGTCTAAAAGGGGGTGTTTGGGAAACTTTTTGAATAGTGAACAAAAAGCTAGGGTTACACTCACTAACATATAATCTAATTCTCTAAGTTAGTCTTGTTTGCCAGGCTGGTTTTGCTATTCTTTTACTACTAGCCTGACAGGATTGCAGTTACTGTTTAGAGTATAGACACCAGACAAATGCATTTTTTTGAACTTTATCTACCAATTATTGTTCGTTCTCTATGATGTTATGGTTTCATAGCCCCACTCTCCATAGTAGTAATTTCCTGCATCTTCACATGCTTTCTCAGGTCTCTTACTAAACGGTATGTTCTCTGAAGGGCATAAGTAAAAGTCAGTACCTCATAGTCCCCAGGCTTCTCCTCAGCTTGTGTCGTCCTCTATGTCTTTTCTTTTTCTTCTATACCTGGTCTATGTGGTTCTGGTCTAGCTGTAACCAAATAGGGTGTAGAGGTCAAAGTGAAAGACCAGCTGAGCATCTGCTTCTTCTATGCTGCTGTCTTTGATCCAGCGGAGAGTCTATGGAGCTGAGTTCTCTACAGTTGGGAGAGGATCTAGTCATAGGAGATTTTCTGGTGCTGGTTATAGTTTCTTTTTCTGCTGGTGTCTTGGCTGGTGTGGAGCAGGCAGGTGAGGATGGGGGGGAGATTTGCATAGCTGGAGCTTTAAGGGATCTCCAGTGGGCTTGAAGTGTCATGTTGCAGGGATGTGGTTCTCTGCGGCCCTCTTGGTGAATTCATGCCTTCTTTCCTCTAACCATGATGGCTGTTGGGGTAGTTAAAATAACAGGGTAAGGCTTTTTTAAGCATTGAGTTAAAGTTTCAGGGTTATGTTTCCTTACCTAAGCTCAGTTTTTAGGTTGTAAGTTGTGCAGCTGCTCTAGGGTATTAGTGGCCTCTGAGCTGACTGGCTGGCTAGCCTCTCAGAGATCTTTGTGCAGTTTCTGCAGGGCCTGTAAGGAACTTATAAGTTTATGGTTATGGATGGGGGCCAACAATTCATCAGTTAGTTTTGGGAGTATTGGGGGTGGAATTCTCTGAATTATTTCAAAGGGAGTTAACCCTTGGAGGTAAGGGGTGTATCAGGATCTCAACAGGGCAAAGGGGAGGAGGTTTACCTAGTTACCACCAGTTTCTACATGTAATTTAGTTAAAGTTTCTTTTAATGTTCTATTCATCTTTTTCACCTGGCTTGAACTCTGAGGCCTGTAGGCACAATGTAATTTCTATGTACTGTCTAGGGTGGCCACTAAGTTTCTGGAAACTTGGGCTATGAAGGTCCGGCCATTGTTAGACCCCAGGGTGAGAGGCAAGCTGAATCTTGGGATAATGTCAGTGAGAAGGTGTTTTGCGACTGTTAAGGCTATTTCTTTCTTGCATGGGAATGCTTCTGGCTATCTTGAGAAGGTATCGATTAAAACCAATAGATATTTGTGCCTGTACCAATCTGGCTGGATCTCAGTGAAGTCTAGCTCTTAATGTTCTCCTGGGTTGGTTCCCTGGAGTCGTGATCCCATGTGCTGAGGCACTCCAGCAGCATTTACCTTGTTATAGGGGAGGCACCTGGAGGCTGTATTCTTGGTCTATTTTCAAAGATGGGGGATGTACAAAGGTGTTTAGAGATGAGCTGAGTAAGTTTTGTGGACCCCAAGTGGGTCACTTGGTGCAGTTGGTCAACAAGTTGTCTCTAAAATTTCTGGGAGGAAGAGGTGGCCATCTGGGCAGATGAGCTAGTCCCTGGGACTCATTAAAGTGTTCAGGCATTTGCTTTCTTCTTTGTCTGTTTCTGAGTAAACTGGTGTGGATGGCAGCAAGCGGTCTGGTAGGATTGGGAGGATATAGAGGGACCCCACTAGTTTTAGGGCCGCTGCCTTGGCTGTCTGGTCAGCCAGCACATTTCTCTGTGCAATGGGCATGTCTATCTTTTGATGTCTTGGGCAATGGATGATGGCAAGCTGGCTTGGCAGCTAGATGGCTTCTAGCAGGGCAAGGATTTTTTCTGTTTTTAATGTTCTTTCTCCCAGAAATTAGGAGTCCTCTTTCTTTATACAAGGCCCCATGGACATGGGTCGTGGCAAATGTATACCAGCTGTCAGTATATATATTGGCTGC
Organism: Otolemur garnettii; assembly: GCF_000181295.1. Classification (NCBI taxonomy): domain Eukaryota; kingdom Metazoa; phylum Chordata; class Mammalia; order Primates; family Galagidae; genus Otolemur; species Otolemur garnettii. Next base: position 1,832,885 of record NW_003852577.1, read on the forward strand.
CTTTCCCTTGGCCAGGTTCAGGGCTTGTGTTAAGGCAACAAGCTCTCCCCTCTGGGCTGAAGTCTCATGTCCCAGGGCCTGTTCTCAGAGTATCTTTATGTGAGTGGTGACCGCCACCCCTGCCACTTGCCTATTTTCATGGATGTAGCTGCTTTCATCTGTGAACAGGTTCAGGTCAGGGGTTTGAAAAGGTGTATCTGTCAAATCTGGTTGCAGGCAAGAAAGGGTGTCCATTGTATGTGCACAATTGTGGATGGGTTGCTCTGGATGGTCATCCGTCAGGAGGGTGGCTGGATTCAGGATGGCTGTTTTGAGGAAAGTTATTCTGGGAGGGTCAAGAAGCAATACCTGTACTGAGTGACCCAGATGCTGGCAATCTAGCAGTCAGGGGGGCTCCACAAAACAGCATCAATGGAGTGGTCCCCGACTACTTGTAGGTCTTGGCCTAAGGTTAGTTTCTTTGCCTCTCTGACCAGCTCTGCCATGGCAGCAATGGCTCTTCTGTAACTTGGCCATCTTTAGGCAACTGGGTCCAGTCGCTTAGAAAGGTAAGCGATAGGTCTTTTTCATGGACCCAGAGCTTGGGTTACGACTCCTTTCACTATGCCCTTAGTCTCTGCCACAAAGAGTTGAAGAGGTTTAGTAATGTCAGGTAAAGCTAGCAGGTGCGGAGGTGAAAGCTTGTTTGAGTTGGTTAAAGGCATCCTGTTCAGCCTGTCCTCACTGGAGGGGTTTGTCACCTCTACCTGTACTTGAGTACAGGGGCTTGGCTATCTCAGCGAAGTCTAAAATCTATAGCTGACAATACCTGACTGCTCCCAAGAATTCACATACTTGCTTTTTGGTAGTTGGTGGTGGGATGTGGAGGATAGCCTTGATCCTGCTCTTACAGAGGGTGCGTTGGCCTCCTTGTAACTTATACCTCAGCTAAGTTGCTGTAGTGATGCACATCTGTGCCTTCTTGGCTGAGACCTGGTAGCCCAGTCTCTCCAATTCCTGGAGGAGGTCAAGGGAGGCTTTTTCACACTCATGTTCTGCCTCAGTAGCTAATAGGAGATCACCAACATTTTGTAAAAGGGAAACATGTGGATGGGTATCTCGGAAAGCAAGGAGATCTCTACTCAGAGCTTTATCAAACAGGGTGGGGGAATTCTTAAACACCTGTGGTAGACGGGTCTAAGTTAACTGTCCAGTATGTCTAGTCTCTGGGTCTACCTATTCAAAAGTAAAGATTGGTTGGCTGATAGGTGCGAGGGGGATGGTAAAGATAGAATCTTTCAAGTCGAGAATCAAGTACTAGGTTCTAGAAGGGGAGATCAAACTGAGTAAAGTGTAGGGGTTTGGGACGGTGGGGTGGATTGTTTGTCTGGGCGTTTACCTCCCTTAGGTCTTGGACAGGTTGGTAGTCATTAGTGCCAGGCTTTTTAACAGGGAGGATAGGAGTGTTCTAAGCAAACTGGCAAGAAACCAAGATGCCTGCTTTCTGGAGCCAGGTGATGTGTATTGCAATTCCAGCCCTGGTTTCCTGGGACAGGGGATATTGGCGGACCCATACCAGAGTGGCCTCACTGGAGACCTGCACGACTACATGTGGTTGGTGACTTGCCAGTCCCAGGGGGTTGCTTTCAGGTCACAACTGGGGGATCTATTCCTGCCTAGTGCAAAGGCACTCTTCTTGAGCCTTGGCCTTGTCAAGTCTTTGAAAGAACAGATACTCATCTTCAAGAGGGGTGGAAAACAGGATCTGGGCAGGGATATTAGGCACCATCAGGATGGCTCTAGCTGGTCTAAAGGAGACAGTGGTCTGGAGTTTTTGCAACAGGTCTCATCTCAGCAAGGGGTATGGGCAGTCCGGCACAACTAGAGAAGAGTGGGTGATAGTACCTTTTCTTAAGTCTGTTGTAGGGGCAATAGTCCAAGGGACTGCTTGGGGCTCCCTAGTGGCACCTATAATTGTGGCCTTTTGTTTTGTGACTGGCCTTTGGGGTTTCTTCAAAACTGAGAAGGTTGTTCTTGTGTCCACAAGAAAGTTTACAGGTTGGCCTCCAACTTGCAAGGTTATCATGGGCTCCTGAGGGCTTAAGGGAAAGGAACCCTGACCCCCTCAATCGGTATCTTGTTCAGCTAGAATTTTGGCTGAGGCCTGTACCTGTCTCTTGGCTGTTTTCTCGGGACATTCATTTTTCCAGTGTCCCAGTTTCTTGCAAGAGGCACACTGATTGTGTTTTAGGTGGGGTTTTGAGCCCTTGCCCTGTGGAACTTTCTGTGCTTGAGAACGTTTTTGCAGGGCTGTTACAACAACTTTAACTGTTCTCTTGGTGGTAGCTACATCTATGGGCTTTCTCTGTAAGTTGTGGAAAGCTCACAGGGCTACTTCCACTAACTCACTGAGATTTTTCCCTTCAATGCCCTCAAGCTTTTGCAATTTCTTTCTAATATCAGGGGCTGACTGAGCAACAAAAGCTACATTAATAGCCCACCTATTCTCCGGGGTCTGGTTCAATTGGAGTATAAGTTCTATAAGCTTCTAACAGCCTCTTTAAAAAGGCTGCAGGGCTTTCTGTGGGCCCCTGATCAACCTCTCACTCACCTTAGACAAATTGGTAGGTCTTTTAGCTGCTGTCTTAAGGACCTGCATTATAAGCTGGAGGTACCAGAGCAGTTCCTCCTTACCTTCATCTGTATTCAAGTCTCATAGGGGTCTGGTACTTGGGAAGCAGTCTTCTAACAGGGCAGGGTTAGTGCTGGGCTGTCTATCCAGCCTTAGAACAGCTTTTCTGGATTCTCTCAGGATATGCTCACGCTCTTCTAATGTGAACAGGACCTGGAGAAGTTGCTGGCAATCATCTTAAGTGGGTTGGTGGGTGAAGAAAACAGTTTCAAAGAGGGTAATCAGTCCCTGTGGCTTGTCTGAAAAAGGGGGATTGTGGGTTTTCTAATTATTCAGATCACTAGTGGAGAAAGGGACATATACCATGAAGGGCTGATCACCTGACGCTGGGTTGGGGGCCAGTTGATGCAAGGGTAAAATAGGAGCCATAGGAGGACCCCTTCCTCCTGCTTTTACAGGATCTTGGGCAGAAGTGGAGTCAGGACTTAATGGTTGGTAGGGGGGTCTCTCCCCGAGTTTGTGAGGGGCCCCAAGGGGGCTCCCTTGCAGCCCCCTGGGTCAATGGCACGGAAAGTGCCAGCACATCTGGGTGGGGGTTGTACAGTGGTGGGTGCACAGGATGGGGTTGCAAAGAAGGGTCTAAAATAGGATCCTAAGGAGGCGGGGGCAACATGGGGGTATTGGTTTTGTGGCTTTCTGACCGGGAGTTCTGGGTCTGAGAGTGGTGTGTCCAGGACTCTGGCAGGGAAGCAAAAGAATATGAGAAGGGGTTAAATGGCCAGAGCATTTCTGGATGTAGTCTAAGAGCTTTCTGAGGCAATGTCAATCTACACATCTATGTAAGGAATTTGGTCTGGGTGCCCAGGGTGGCTGTAAATTATTGTCCGAACTCCAGAAAGAAGGGAGAGGTTAAAAGACCCAGTAGAGGGCCAACCTGTCTCAAAAATAGGCCACTCTAGCTCACAAAGGGTGCATAGAGTGCTTGGTTTCACTTTCACATGATAACTCTTCGCAGGGTGGTTAAAGTCAGAGAAGTTATTTAAAAGGCATTCTAAAGGGGTTGGGTGTTGGGTGGATGGCACCTGCCCCATTTTTGAACTACTACTTTGCAGTCAGCTGGATAAGATGGATGAGAAGGGAAGTAAACACAGAAACCTCCCTGGAATCAAATATGGGAGAGCTCCCTGGTGCACTTGGTCCCAGACCCACTCTATTACATGTCTTAGGGCAAAGCAACAGGGTACCGTCTCATGTTCAAGGAGACAAACAAGGAAATACTGGAAATGATAACTCAAATGTGAAACAGACTGACAAATTTCACACATCTAATAACATAAGAAAAGTAAACAGGGGACTCACTTCCCCTGAGTCTAAGCAAACCAAGGGAAAGTATGGGCTAATAAACTAAGAAGTAAAGGAGGAAAGAGTACAGTGTGATTTCATCTGGGTCAAAATCTGAGAGTGTCTCTTGAAGAAACTGATCTATAATCCACTCAAAATAATCCTCAGAACTGAG
>NW_003852577.1:1837074-1899712 GCF_000181295.1 Otolemur garnettii
ACAAACAAGTCCAACACAAATTTGACTGGCAAGTTTCACACAGTCTTACTAACCATAAGAGAAAAAGAACTGTTTCAACCTTAATTTTTCTAACCACACAAGAAGGGGGGGTGGAGAAAAATTGTGCCACTTTTAAAAAGAGAAATGGCTTTTCAGGCCAAAAGGAGGAAGTTGGGCTGATAGACAAACTAGTATCAGAAATCTGGACAAACACACTGCAGGAGGGAAATAAACGGACAGAAAGGCGGACAGACAATATTAGTCAGGTATGGGGTACCTGACTCTCATTCAGGTGCCTTCCTAGTCACACCCCCCAAGGAGTAAGAGCTTTATCTTAGCTTAGGCAGGGTAGTATAAACTCCAGCCAGGTTGCCTTTGGTTGCCCAGAGGTTCTGATAATTTGTGCTTTCATTATCATTTTGTTTCAAAAATTTGATAATTTCCTTCATAATCTTGTCTATGACCCAGCTATCATTCAGCATAAGATTATTTAGTTTCCATGTTTTTGCATGAGTATACAGATTCCTGTTGTTACTGAGTTCAACTTTTATTCCATGATGGTCTGAGAAGATTCTGAATTTCAGAATCTCTTGACATGTCTGGAAAGTTCTCTTTCATAATCTCATGAAGAAGATCCTCTGTGCTTTGCAAAGCAAATTATTCGCCTTCAGGGATTCCTATAAAGTGAATATCAGTTTTCTTTGAATTATTCCAGAGCTCTCTGAGAGAATGATTCATTTTTGATCTCCATTTCTCTTTCTCTTTGAGAGTTTGAGAACGTTGAAAAGCTTTGTCTTCAATGTCAAAAATCCTATCTTCTGCTTGCTCCATTCTGTTACCGAGGGATTCTACTATATTTCTCAGATCTTTGAGGGCTGCAAATTCTTGTCTCAATGTGTCAAAATCTTTAGTGATTTTGTCTTTGAATTCGTTGAATTCTTGAGACAACTTTTGAAATGCTCCTTGAATGTCTGATTTCAACTTTGCCTCTATTTTATTAATCTTACTTTGCAATCCAAATTCTGACTTTGATTTCTGACATCTCAGCCATTTGTTTATGAATGAGATCTTCAATTGTGTCCACCATATCATTCCTTGGGGGAGTTGATCTACTCTGGTTATTCATGTTACTGGAGTTTTTCTGCTAATTCTGCCCCATTATTATTTTACACTGTTCGGTTAGATGAGCAGATAAGGTGAAGTTGGGTTGAGGGGTTCTTGGAGTAGTGATTAACTAGCACTTTGCCCAAAAGTTGGTACTGGTGTCTGTACCTTTTCCCCTAGAGTTTTTCCAAGGACCCATACAGTGTTACAGCCTGAGAAACTGTGGGCCTACTTGGTGTGGTGGGGCTAAGTGGCCCTGTCTTATTTTCAGCTGCTCTCTTACCTACCCTAGTGAATTAGTTACTCTGGGTTGAAGTCTCAGCTATGGAGAAATACCAGCAATTATGTCACCCTGCCCCCCCCCGCCGAGGCAGCAATTGGAAAAGGAAAATCAAACCTTCCCACAACCACACACCCAGGGTACCACTTTGGATAATCCCTGAGTGATTGGCCCAGTTCAAGAGGTCCAAATCACTGTCCCAGTCAGCACCAGTCTCAGGTGGGAGAAGTCAAAATGTCTCTAGTAACTAGACAGCAGGGTTCTGCTGGCAACTCAAGTATGACTCACTCCAGTGATCCGTGAGGTCAGAAGGACCCACTCAGCAAATAAATTAGTCTGGGAAGGTTGATGCCTCCTTCCCCACCTTGCACCTCAGTCACATCCAGTCACTGGTAGCTCCAGAGGGCTGTGACCCAGTTCCCTCTATTGAGCTGATGCTCCAGGGGTTTGCACTTGCCTGAGTCAGAGGGAGATCTATGTCTCCTCAGCCAGGCCGGCACTCTCTGCCACTATCTGGCAGGGGGAGGTGGGGACTGACAACCTTGGATGCTTAATGGAGGCTGGGGTAGTTCACTCAGTTCCAGCCCCACCCCTGATTGATGTTGCTGGCAGAACAGAACAACTTCACATAATTTGTTTCTGTTCCTGCTGTATTCCCCTGCAGATCAGACATTGTTTGAGGTCACAGAAACTGCAACTCAGCCCTAGTCTGTGCTGTCTGGTCTCGGGGTGGGCATGGTTAGAGCTCACACTCAGCTGTCAGTTCCAGCCTCTGCCTGCCCACCTTTGTCTCAGCTATGATCCCCTGAGGGCCAATGCATCTTAGGTTCAGTAAAGCAGTCCTCTAGGTCAGCCCCACCCTAGGAGTCTGCCATCTTTGAGCCCAGTATTCTAGTTCCTGCCCTCTACCTAGGCCGGTACCACCTTGGGCATACTCTTTCTCACAGGGCCTGCATTTCCCTGTCCCAAATCAGTTCAGCCAGTGGCTGCCACCAGAGAAGATGTCCAGCTTCCTCTGGTTGCCCAGAAACACAGAGAGTGTTTGTCCAGAATATCCCCAGAGGGAATAGGGATAGGGTGTGAGCCTTATTTATCCCACCGCTGCAGCTGCTGCTCTGTGCCTCAGGGCACCACCACTCCTGTATGGTTCCCTCTCAGTTGACCATGTTCTCCTTACTCCTGTGCTGCAGAATAAGCACAGACCAGCAACAACCCTGGTCTGTTCACACCTCTTGAAAAAATGCCCAAGAATCTGGACTCTATGGGGGACAGGCTTCCAGACCTCAGGGTGAGAGTGGAGGGGAGTGCTGGGAGTTCATAATTGCAGACTGCAGACAGTTTTATACAGTTTTATGCCATAGCACCCTAGTAGGGGAAGAAGGTCTGGTTTTTAGAGGATCTCTCCCGTGAGATAAAATGAGAGGATGTTTGAACTCTGCTCACTTGTTTGTAGAAAGTATACTGTGAGCCCTTCTCATAGGGGTTGGGCCTCCCATGAGCTTGCAACAGATTTTGTATCTTTTGTTTGTATCCTTGGGGTCACAGCTCACCTCAGCAGGGTTGATGTACATTCTTCAACCTTCTCTCTTGGCTCAGCTCCAAACCATTGGTTTACTTGCTGAACTTCTGTCCTTTAACTCTTGTTCTGGATGGGAGCTTCTGTGGAAAACTGGCTCCAGTCAACTATATTGCCTCTGCCACCGTGATGTATTTTCATTGTTACAAAGGGGTTGCAACCCACAGGTTGAGAACCACTGACTTAAATCAACAGAAATTTATCATCCTGGAGGTTGGAGGTCCAAGATCAAATTTTTGGCAGGGAGAGGCCTCATAGTTGATCTTCCATTTGATCCTGTAATCCCATTACTATTTATCTACCCCAAAGAAAAAAAGTCATTTTACCATAAGGACACATGCGCCCAATTCACATTCTCAAAGATGTGGAAGCAAAACACATCCCCTTCAACACATGACTGGATTAATGAACTGTGGTATATGTATACTATTTTGGGGGGAGCAGCGCCACACTCTCTCCAAAGTCTCTAAAGAGGAAACCTTTTCTTGCCTCTCCCAGTTGCCTGTGGTTCCCAGTAATTCTGGGCATTCTTTGGGTGGTAGGCCCATCATTGCTATGTTGGATTAGAAGCCCACTCAACTCCAATGTGATGTCATCCTAACTAATTAGACCTGCAATGACCCTGTTTCCAAATAAGTTTACATTCTGAGGTTCCAGGGGTTAGGACTTCAACATATCCCTTTGGGGAACAAATTCAATCCATGATCTATGTTCATTTCTTAATTTTTCTATGTATCAGTCAAGATCCAATCAGGAGACAGAAACCACGCAATTTTTTTTTTTTTTTGGAGACAGAGTCTCACTATGTCACCCTTGGTAGAGTGCTGTGGCAGCACAGCTCACAGCCCTCAAACTCTTGGGCTTAAGTGACCTCTTGCCTCAGCCTCCCAAGAAGGTGGGACTATAGGCACTTGCCACAACTCCTGGGAGACATAAACCACATAATAATTTTAACAGGGAAAATTTGTTATGAATAAATATTAACTATAACAGGGGATTGGAGGAATATAGGAATATCAGATATAGGAACCTGCTAACTCGAGGACTTAGATAGGGCACCAGGGCTGAGATCCAGGCCAGGAAGGTGTGACCATAGCTACCTGGATGCCAGAGAAGTTTGCTTGGTGCTGTATTAGAAAGACTTGCTGGAAACAGACCATCTGTGCTTACAGAGCAAGCCACACACAGAAAGGTGCCACAACTCAAGTCAGGCTTTTGGCTCCCAGATTGAGGGTTTTTCCCTATTATTAGAGATTAAGCAATATTCATGTAACTTCCTATCTTTTTCATTCCTAGGAACACCGTAATAACTTTACCAGAATCACAGATTTCTTCTGTTAGGCTAGGCTAAAGTGGAAAAATACCAGTTAACTCCTGGCAAATTTCTCTTTTTTTTGAGACAGAGTCTTATTTCGTCACCCTCAGCAGAGTGCCGTTGCATCACAGTTCACAGCAACCTCCAACTCGGGCTTAGGTGATTTTCTTGCCTCAGCTTCCTGAGTAGCTGGGACTACAGGCGTCCATCACAATGCCCAGCTAATTTTTTTGCAGTTTGGCCGGGGCCAGGTTTGAACCCACCACCCTCAGTATATGGGGCCAGTGCCCTACCCACTGAGCCACAGGCACTGCTGCTCCTGGTAAATTTCTGGGCTGCAAGCCTTCAACAAAATGGAGTAAGTCTAGTTCACTCCCAAGATAGATGGGAAAGTACTCACTGACTTCTTACTTGACGAACTCCCCTGAGAAATGAACCGGGAAGTACCAACTGTCCCGACTGACCTTTGAGAAATACCAGGTGGGGAAAGTACTGAAATAAAGATATATGACTAACTAACAGCAAAATTCTGCTTCAGTGCAATGCTTGCTAACCTACCTGAATGCACCTGGGCAGCCTGCATGCCAACCAGGATGAAGACCAAGCCTTAAAAACCTGACGCCTTGGCTCAGGGCCTGTGGCTCAAGTGGCTAAGGCGCCAGCCACATACACCTAAGGTGGCAGGTTTGAATCCAGCCTAGGTCCACCAAACAACGATGGCTGCAACCAAAAAATAGCCAGGCATTGTGGTAGGCACCTGTGGTCCCAGCAACTTGGGAGGTGGGGGCAGGAGACTTGCTTGAGCCCAGGAGTTGGAGGTTGCTGTGAGCTGTGATTTCACATTACTCTACCCAGGGTGACAGCTTGAGGCTCTGTCTCAAAAAAAAACAACAAAAAAAAACCTGATGCCTTAAGCACTTGGGGCTGCTCTCAGAAGCCCCAGGTTGGGACACTGAAGAAGTCACCAGCCAGCTCTTCAATAAAGGGACTCTGCTGTGAATTCAGCTTGTTTGGCAGGGTGGTCTTTGTGGAACTCTTGGGCATAATGCAAGCCAAGGCATTCTGATTACCCTTCAAAGAAGATGCCCCCACTCTGTCTTTGGTGATTCAGGTAGACTACTACCTCTGCCATTCTGAGAACCCATTAATGCCATTGAAATTGGGGAGGCCATATTGATAGTTTCTGCCTGGCCCACAGGGAAGAACAACCACGGTGCCCTCCTCTGAGAGAAGCTGTAGGGGCTCCACTCTTTAATGAATTTCTCTAGGCCTCAGGGAGGGAAGTGTCTCCCTGAGGGTTTTTTCATGAGGGTTTTTCCCAGGTTTTTTCATGGAACATATTTGGGGGAGGGACAAAAAATTGGCAAGATGAGAATAGTAAAGTTCTAAACCCTCTCTGGGCTCTGTTTATGATTATTTTTATTAATAATATGGACTATCTAGGTATTTTAGACATTTTAAAGCATAATGGAAAATTATAGAAAGACATGAGGGTACTTCATGAATTGGAGCTTCGGGAAGGGCAGAAACCAGGAAAGTCTCGAAATTCCTCAGATGCATTTATTTGTGTATCTTCAAGATTATGCTATCATCATGACAAAATTCCCATTCAAATTTTATAAAAAGAACCTGATTTCTTTGTCTCCTGTTTTATCTACATTCCTAGAGCAAAAGCCAAATTCAGTAACAAAGCCTACTTGTAACCAGGCTATTTAGCAAGCATTTTAAGAGCTTTCATAAAAATCTTTCATAGCCACTTTCACAAATGCATCCCACATCATGCTTTTAAACTGTAAAGAGTTTTTCAGGAATTACACAATGGTATGTAAAAACCTGGACAGGACATACTCACAAGGAAAAATATGTGATTTATCTAAGCATAGTAAATACTTTAGAGTTTAGTTTTCAGGGTAGGAATGTCTACTGCAAACAGTAGCAGTTACTATCCCTATAGCAAAATTTCTAAGCATGAGAAGAAATCAATTTTTTTCTAAAGAACATTTGCTTAATAATATCTTTACCCTTTTATTTACAGAGTAGACAAAGTAAGAAACATGATAACCATAGTTTTCACATCTTGGTGCCCTGGAATTCAAAACCAACAATGTTATCACTGAAGCTATCAAGTTCCACAAATTTATATCACACCAATTCAGTGCTCCTGGATTGGTAAACCTTTCTCTCTGGATGTGAGCATCTCTCAAGAATCCTAAACTCCTGTGTCCATGCTGAGACTGCTTCTGAACAACTCACTAGTAAAATCTTGGAAGAATTTCAACCTCTTTAATGTAGTCAAGTGACACAGATTCGTGCTCTGTCACATCTGTCTTGACTTTTCATCTACAGAGTGTAGCTACTTCAGATGCCTGAAATACATTGTTTTTAAAACTCAAAAGTAGCTCCATCATTTAAAAAAAAAATAGGAGAAATGTTTACTGAGAAAAACATAGCCAAAATATTATACTTTAACCCATTGGTAATGAAGATTAGATTTCTTGTTCACTTCCACATGGTTTTTGTTATTGTGGGGGCTTTTCGGTTTGTTTGCTTCATTTATTTTGATCCCTGTTATAGTCTCTGATTAATACTAATTTTTTCAGGGCTATGATTTCATGTTTTTTTACTACCACTTCTTGCCAAAGCTATTTGCTGTCTGTACATCTCTAAATACATTCCATTAATTTAGGCTCTTCTTTTTCATAGGAACTGATTTATTTTCTTTTTTCCATACACTGATCTCATTCTACTTAAACAGAATGAACTTTCAGTCTCTGGACTCCTTTATTTTAATCAAATTTCTAACTAAATTGGCACATTGTTCCTACAAGCCAGACTCACATATTAGGTCTAGATTGATTAACCTCACCATTAGCCACAGAGTTAGCTTGATAAAAATGATTCCAATTTCCAGACCCTCGTGAAAATTAAAGCAAGCTAGAAGCAACCGTTTGTAGAATCATGAACAAATCTGGACAAGCCCAACAATTTGGGGGAGTGTGTAGCCTCAGGTATACAGGATTAGATAACTTTCCTCAGTGGTCCTTGAATGGTTTCTTTCAGTATGTATGATTATACTGATGTAGATATAAATATAGACATAGATATAAACACTCATGAATCTACCATCTAAAGCAAAAATTAAGACATTGACAGTACCTTACACCTATCTGTGTGGTTGCCTCCCCCACCCTATCCCTCTGCCTTTCCCCACTGGAGATAGCTATCTTGCTGAATTCCATGTTAACCATTTCCTTGCCTTCCATTTAGGGAGTTCGATTGGCTCTATTTTATTCATAAAAAGGAAATATTTTTATTATAGTCTTTCAAAATCTTATTAAAAAGAGAACCACATTATATGTAACCTTTTGAAATGTATTTCTTACTTATTACATTAAGATTAATCATATTTTTGTGCGTTGCTGTTATTTTGATAATTTGACTACTGAATATTATTCCATTGCATGGATTAACTACAATTTGTTTATTCTTTTATTCTTTCTTATTTTTTTTAAGCACAAACAGATACTGACAGATATTTATTCTGTTTTATAGCCTGGCTTTAGGGTTCTTTGCAGTTTTTTGTTATTATGAACAGAAATACTGTGAGCTTTCTTATGTAATCATTGTAAACATTAAATACTTTCTGTTTGGTCAATACCTAGGAGTAGAATTGCTGCACCACTGACTGTGCACCATATCAGTTACATAGGGCTGCTATAACAAATTACCATAAACTGGGTGGCTTAAAACAACATAAATTTATTTTCTCACAGTTCGGGATGATAGAAATCCAAAGTCAAGGCGTCATCAAGGTTGGTTCCCCACTGGAGCCTCTGAGAGGAAATTTGCTCCATGTTTCTCTCCGAGTTTCTGATGGCTGCTGGCAATCCTTGGCATCCCTTGGCTGGTAGGCATAACATTCCAGTCTTCATCTCTATCTTTACATGGTCTTCTCCTCTATGTGTTTCTGCCTATGTCTCTCGTCTTCTCTTCTTATAGATATTAGTCATAGTGGATTTAAGGACCAGTATGACATCATCTTAAACTAGCTACTTATATCTATCTGCAAAGTCCAAATGAACTTACATTTGAGGTTCCAGAAGTTAGAATTTTAACATTTCTTTTTGGGGGGACAAAATGAAACCTGTAACTGTATGTAAATGTCAAAATTTAGGAGAAATGTCAAACTTTTCCAAATGAGTTACAAAATTTATACTCCCACCTGGGTTGAATATGATCTTATATTATCAGACTATTGAAATGTTTAAAAGCTGAATGAGTATAAAATTCTGTGTCATTGGAGTCCTGCTTTGTACTTCCCAATTATTAATCAGGTTAAACGTTTCTTTATATGTTTAACAACCATGACCAGTCTCTTTTGTGAAAACTTTTTTCTCTGAGGTATCTTTTGATGAACAAAAGTTCTTAATATTACATAGCAATGTTTATCAACCTTTTCTGTTATACTCAATATGTTTATGTCTTGTTTAAAATATCTTTGCCACCCCAAGGTCTAAACTGTATCTACCTCTATTTTCTACAATGAGTTTTAAATATATTTGGAAGGTAAGTGTCCACTCAACCTATCAACAATCAGCAGAGGAATGGTGAACTCTCCCATTAAGGTGATGGATTTATTCATTCTTGTCAGTAATTCCATCATTTTTGCTTCATAAATTGTGCAGACTTTCCTTTATCCTTAAATGAGTATATGCTATGTATCTTTTTGCTTTGTGTCTTTAAGCCCATTTTATCTAATATTGTTGTAGATAAACCACCTTTATTTTGATTAGTATTCTACTGATATATCATTTTCTATTCATTTACTTAGAAAATTCACATTTCTTTGTACTTTAGTTTTATTTCTTATTAACAGCACATATCTGAATTTTTAAAAAACCTGTCAGTCTTTTTCCTTAACTGATCAGTATAGTTCATGTGTATTTACTGTAATTATCTATATATTTGGACCTGTTTCTGACATCTTTTTTCCCCACTTTTTCTATATTGTTGATCCTTTCTTCAAATTGGTAGCTATACCTTCCCCCTAAGGAGAACAAGACTTCATTACACACTCATTATCTCTTCACCTCTACTCCTCCAATCCATACCATGTTATCAACTACACTTTAATGCCAGGTCTGGGTGGATATGTGTCCTCTTTTCTCTTTTTCTTGAGACGGAGTCTCAAGCTGTCACCCTCAGTAGAGTGCTGCAGTGTCTGTCACAGCTCATAGCAACCTCAAACTCTTGGGCTTAAGCAATTCTCTTGCCTCAGCCTCCCAAGTAGCTGGGACTACAGGTGCCCGTCACAATGCCAAACTATATTTATTTATTTATTTTTTGGTTGTAGTTGTCATTGTTGTTTGCCAGACCCGGACTGGATTGGAACCCACTAGTTCTGGTGTATGTGGCTGGAGCCCTAGCCACTGAGCTACAGGCACTAACCCTGTGTCCTCTTTTCTTTAGTCTTAGTTATTCTTTTAAGTCAAACAAAGGTTACCAATGCGCTTAACCATCTTTACTTCACCCATCTCTGGTAGTATCTGGTACCTACTAGATTTACTCTCCTTTTATTTAAAGCTGTCGTCTAAAACAATTTTAAATATAGTCTTTTGTTATTGTTGTTGTTTTTGTTGAGACAGTTTCACTTTGTTGCCCTTGGTAGAGTGCTGTGGCATCATAGCTCACAGCAACCTCCAGCTCTTGGGCTTAGGTGATTCTTTTGCCTTAGCCTCCCGAGTAGCTGTGACTATAAGCGCCTGCCACAACACCCAGCTATTTTTTTGTTGCAGTTTGGCTGGGGCTGGGTTCAAAACTGCCACCCTTGGTATATAAGAAGCAGGGTCAGACCTAATTAGCTCATTCACAGTCAGCCTCAGTTACCATGTTTCCCTGAAAATAAGACCTACCCAAAAAATAAGCCCTAGCAGGATTTCTATGCATTTGTTAAATATAAACCCTACACCAATAATAAGACCGAGTGATGCAGATACTATGCAGTGTATCTGCATAGCCACACCATGCATTTCAGCACGGAGCGGTAAGGAAGACTGGAATACCTTTTACCTGCCACAGCTCCTTTGTCCGAGCCATTAACACTTGCGCCGGTGCACATGTGGTAACCGCAGTCACAGGCATCCTATATGCCCACATGCGAATAGCCAGGGGAAAGAAGTTCACACATCACTAGCGCCAGCCCCACCAACAAGGTTGGCTCCCCCTGTCAGGTTCCAGAAGAAGATGACTTAACTGTATTTGAATAAATGTAGATTGTTGTATTATACTTAATAAAAATAAGACATCCCCTGAAAATAAGCCCTAGTGTGTCTTCTTGAGAAAAATAAATATAAGAGAGTGTCTTGTTTTTGGGGAAACACGGTAGCTCTGGAGGGTGGGAATGGATGAACCCAGGGTGGAGAAAAGGCCAGGTCACAAGAGAACGACGTTACTCAACTCCTACTTCACAGAACAACAGTCAGAGTTCCACTCTTCGTTTTCCTGGGTACTCAGCATTAGGAGGAGACACTGGAGGAGACACCACTGGACTTTCATTTGCCAGCCCTAGGAATTTGCTGGAAAGGGGAAGTGATAATACAAAGTATTAGTCCTTACCTCATGCACAATCATTGAAACTAAGGTAGTGACTCTGATTTGATGCCCTATGTGATATCACTGGGCGGCCCAAACTGGCTGATTATCCATCACTGGGCACTATTTATGTTAACATTCTCCCCACTGGGTGTCAGGAAACCTCCTTCATCCAGGAAACATCTCCTTTTCAAGAATTCCCCTAGACCAGACCAGGCCAGGTGGCTCATGCCTATAATCCTAACACTCTGGGTAGGATAGCTTGAGGTCAGAAGTTCAAGAACAGCTTGAGTAAAGTGAGACCCTGTCTCCACTAAACATAGAAAAATCAGCTAGGCATATTGTTTCACACCTGTAATCCCAGGTAGTTGGGAGGCTGAGGCACAGGATTGCTTGAGTCCAGGAGTTTGAGGTTGCTGTGAGCTAGGCTGAGGCCAGGACACTCTAGTCCAATGGCAGAACAAGACTCTGTCTAAAACAAAAAGAAAAACAAGAAAACAATTCCCCTAGTCCTGGTCCTCCTCCTTTGCATCCCACCCCCTCCCACTCCCCCCACCCCCCCATCCCCCCACCCCCGTGATCCTTCTCCCTCCTTTCTTCTTCAGACAAGAATGAAGGCCTCCTGTGTGTCAGGCATTGTACTGCGTCCTGAGTCTGCCAACTATGAAGACCAGATGTGATTCAAGAGTAGGAAACAGGTACAGATATAGAGTCAAAGTTGTGGCACTAAAACCAAATTGGATCTCCTTTCCCTGGCAGCAAGGCCAGGAGAAGCATAGTCTTCCTCTGAGGTGGAGCCTTGCACGTGGTTTTGGGAAGGTGCACTAAGCCTGTGGTTCTAACTTTAATTCCTCCTGGGGAGCTTTTAAAAACCCCAATGTCCAGACACACCCTTTGCCAATTAAATCATAATCACTGGGGGTGTAGCCCAACCACCAATATATATTTTTTAATTCTCCAGGTAAATGTAAGAATGTAGGTCCAACTTTGAGAACCATGGCTTATGTAGTCAAGCATCAGGCTTATAATCAGGAGTTCTGGGTTAACCGTTAATTGTTGAACTATGATCCTCCAAAATTTATGCATTTCAGTACCCAGTACCTCAGAATCAGAATGTGATCTTATTGGGAGAAAGAATCTTTATATAAGTAATCAAGTTAAAAGGAGATAATTAGCGTAGGTCCTAACCCAATATAACTAGGAGCCTTAATAAAAAGGGCAGAAGGGCATGGCCGGCAGGACGCCGTCTGCTAGTCACAGAAAAGGCTTGAGACAGATCCTTCTTTCATGGCCTCAGGAGGAACCAACCCTACCAACACCTTGAATTCAGACTTCTGCTTTCCAGAGCGGGCAGACGGTATGTCTCTGTAGTTTAAGCCACCTGGTTTGGGGTACTTTGTTACAGCGGCCCTAGCAAACTAATACAAATCTTTTTAGAGCCAAGTTTCTACTGTGTGCAAGTACTTCCCAAAGAGTGCTTCACTGATTTCATCAGAAAAACAAAACAGAAACTCTCCCTTACAGCGTAACTGAGAGGTTTAAATGAGATAATGTACGTTAAAGTACCCAGCGCAGACGTAGGAACACAGCAGGCCCTTGGTACACGTTAACGGAATCTGAGTCCTTCCTACTTGAACAAACCAAGACGCTTTTTCAGCTCAGCCCACCGCGGTCAGCTCAGCAGCAAAAAGACCCGCGCAGGTCTCCCGAGAAGCAAGCGGCAGGCTTTGCCGGCTTCAGGCAGCCCCTTCTCCTCCTGCGCCCCGGCTCCGGGGGTCCCTACACCTTTATTCCGCGGCGTCTCAGAAGCAGCTGTTGTTCCGAGAGCGACCTCCGGAAGGCGCGCGTCCCCGCCGCCCCCGGCGCGCCTGGCCCAGGTTGTGCTGAGCGACTCCAGGACCGCGGGAGGCGCCAGCCGCGCTCCCTGGCTCCTCCCTCCCTCCCTCCTCCGCCCTCTTCCCTCTTTCCCTCCCGCCTCCCTCTGCTCCTCCTCTTCTGGCTCAGAGCTGCGCCCCTCGGTGCCAGCCCTGCGCCCAGACGCCACATCTCTCGCTTCGGATGGCCCTGTTTTCCTCCCAAATGGGTAAATGAAAGCTCAGAGACGTTCAGGAACTGACTAAGAGTCACACACGGGAATTGACCTGCCAGATTCCCAAACCAGCAAAACACTTTTGTGGCCAGAAGGAGCCCCAAGCGTCCAGCTCTCCAGGGGATGGGGAGTGGGAGAAGCAGTTGACTTTCGGTCCTACTGCGGGGCCCAGCCAAAGACTTCAGAGGCAAGGAGAATCAGCATAGCCTGTATTACTGTCCTTCACCCGACCCCTACCCAGCCTGGAGTGTCCCTGAGGGTCTCCCCCCATAGTGATAATTTTCTTTTTATTGTCCTAAGTTAGTCTGCAAATGAAGACATTACCGGTCCCTCCCCCGTTTTTTTAATCTTTTCTCCCCTTTTCCATCCGTCAGGACAGTTGATTTTTGTAGTTGATACAAAGGAGTACTTAGGGTGGTTTAGGAGCCACTGTTTGTTTATTTTTGAGACAGAGTCACACTCTGTCACCCAGACTAGAATGCTGTGGTGTCAGCCTAGCTCACAGCAACCTCAATCAAGAGGCGTCAAGTGATCCTCCTGCCTCAGCCTCCGAGTAGCTGGGGCTACAGGTGTCCTCCACCATGCCCAGCTAATTTTTCTATTTTCAGTAGAGTGGGGATCTTGCTTTTGCTGGGCTGGTCTCTGGCCTCAGTGCTGGGATTACACGTGTGAGCCACCACATCCGCTATGAGCCACTGTTTACTGCCTTGCTGCTGAAGGAGTCAGGACCTTTTAAAAAAAAAAACAGTGGTAAATTAATCCACATGAAAAAAGCCAACAATCCCCTATATCAATGGGCAAGAGTCATGAATAGAACCTTCTCTAAAGAAGACAGATGAATGGCTAACAAACTTATGAAAAAATGCTCATAGTCCCTAAGTATTAGAGAAATACAGATCAAAACCACCCTGAGACATTATCTAACCCAGTGGGTCTCAACCTTCCTAATGCTGCGACCCACAGGTTAAGAACCACTGATAACCCTAGTGAGAATGGTCCACATCACAAAATCTCAACACTGCAAATGCTGGTGTGGATGTGGAGAGAAAGGACCACTTTTACAGTGCTGGTGGGACTGCAAATTAATACAACCTTTTTGGAAGAAAGTATGGAGACCCCTCAAAGAACTCAAGCTAGACTTCCCATTTGATCCTGCAATTCCATTACTGGGCATCTATCCACAAGGAAAAAAATGCTTTTATCGTAAGTACACTTGCACTAGACTGTTTATCACAGCTCAATTACAATTGCCAAAATGTAGAAACAGCCTAAATGCCCACCAACCCAGGAATGGATTAACAAGCTGGGGTATATGTGTATCATGGAATACTATTCAGCCATTTAAAAATGGAGATTTTACATCTTTTGTATTAACCTGGATGGAAGTGGAACACATTATTCTTAGTAAAGCTTCACAAAAATGAAGGAGAAATGAATCCTATGCACTCAATTTTGATATAAGGACAATTAATGACTTAGTACAAAGTGGGGGGGCAGAGATCAGAGAGAGAGGAGAAGGTTGGGTGAAAGGAAGAGCAGAGAGAGGGAAGGAGGGGGGCAGGAGAAGGGAAAAGCAGAGAGACAGAGAGAGAGAGGAGGGAGGGGGTGGGGTCTCCGTGTATGACACACCTTCACCTTTTGAGGGCAGGACACAATTACCTAAAAATGCAATCAGTGTAACCTGGTATCTTGTGCCCTCAATGTATTCCCAACAATAACAAAAGAAAACCAACAATGGTGTAACTACTTGCATTTGACTGTTGGTGTCTGCACTGCTGGGCAGTAGCCGAGGTTTTCCAGCATTAATTTGATGTTCTTTGTCACTGAACATGCATTTGGCAGCTGTGGAAGGTTTATTCTCTAACTCCTAGCAATCACCTATCCATCCCTCTCTCAGTCTAACCATCTTGCCAAACTTCACAGTCCACAATGTGCAATGCTCTGTACTGTGGTTGTGGAGAGGTGTCCCTGCCCAGTGTCTGCCCACAGAGCATTTGTGATACAGCAGAGTGACACTTGCTGGAGAATTGAGACCAAGAGCATAATAAGAAAACACTCTTTGATGAAGGCCATGCTCATGCAGAAGATTCCGGTTCTTCCTGGAGTCAATGGTATTTGGTTTTGTGGCAGTGTTTTTAAAGCATGCTAAAGCCATTAGAGGAACAAACGGTGGGGCGGGGGGGTTCAGATTCTGTTGCCTTAACCAACTCAGAGGAAACTTGGCTTCTGTGTGTGTAAAATAAAATCAGGAATACAGGCTCCTTTCTAGCTCTGCAGGTCTCTTATGTCACATGCTGGAATCCTCAACTGTTATAGCTTTGAAATTCCTCTAATATCTGTCTAGCCCACACCAAAGTTCACATGATGTAATGCTATTCCTGTGTAAGATGAACTGCATTGAGACCCCTGGAAAAGAGGCCCTAAAACTGAGGCAGCTTCCTTCCCTTCCTCCCTGAGCAGCCCCCTACCTACCTCTAGGGCCCTCCCTGAGCACTGTGCAACTCTGTCATCCTTGTGGAAAAATGTCATCACCAACATCTAAGCAAATATCACTGGGTGCCAAGGAAGGCTGAGGCACTAGCAAATAGCCATAATGGCAGATCAGAAAGTCTGTGGAGCAATTCCTGTTCCTCTGTGGAGGTCCTGAATCTATCCCTGAGGCACTAGCCTCTGACACCCTTTCCTAGTCCTCATTCTTGGTTCAGTTCCCTTCCTCAAGCCTGGAGCCTGTGTCCTCACCCTGCTCACCCAGAGCAGCCTGTGGGAGCAAGGAGAGTTACAGCGCCAGGGCAGGCAGAACCAGAGTTAGGGGCTGGTTCTGCCTTCCATGATCTCTGTGAATTTGGGCTGGTCCCCTTGTCTCTGAGTCTTAATCTGGTAAAGTGAGAATAACAATATCCAGTGCACAGGACTTCTATGAGGCACATGAAATAGATGTGAAACACCAGCATGTGGTAGGTGGTAAATAAATGGGAACTATATTTTGTAAAGAGTGTTCCTTTCCCTGGTATACTGCATGTTTATAGGCAAAAGGAGCACAGCACCCGTAGCACAGCACCTGTAGCACAGTGGTTACAGTGCCAGCCACATACACCGAGGGTGGTAAGTTCGAACCCAGCTCAGGCCAGCTAAACAACTGCAACCAAAAAATAGCTGGGCATTGTGGTGGGCACTTGTAGTCCCAGCTACTTGGAAGGCTGCAGGAAGAGAACCGCTTAAGCCTCAGAGTTTGAGGTTGCTGTGAGCTGTGACATCATAGCACTCTAGCAAGGATGACACAGTGAAACTCTGTCTAAAAATAAAATTTAAGATAGATATATATATATATATGCAAAAGGCCCAGACAAAGAAGTGATTTCACACAGTGCATTGCAAGAAGAAAAATGTGTTCTGAAAGACTGGCATATTCCATTGCCATCATATCATAGGAGGTGGGCAGCCACCAGTAAGAAAAGCAGTTTTGGTGCTATAAGATGACCTCAAAGTTGCCATACATAGAGAAATGGGAAAATTGTAGGCCGGGCACAGGAACTAACACCTGTAATCCCAGCACTCTGGGAGGCTGAGGCAGGTGGACTGCCTGAACTTAGGAGTTTAAGACTAGCCTGAGCAAGAGACTCCTGTCTTGATTAAAAATAGAAAAACTAGCCAGGTGTTGTGGTGGATGCCTGTAGTCCCAGCTACTTGGAAGGCTGAGGCAGGAGTCATACAGAAATTTCGCTCTTCAATAAGTCCTTGGTCTCAGGGATTCAAAGAATGAACCCACAGATCATAGATCAGTAGTAAGACAGGATTTTTATTAGAAGTTAGAAAGGAATACAGAAGAAGTAAAACACACCAGAGTTTCTGGAAAGGGGAAAGAACTGAATTGGGGAGTCTCTACATGGGCTCTTTATCTAGGGGTATTAGGTCTTGAGAATTATACTTGGCCAGGAGTTGGTAGATGGAAAAACATCTTTTCAAAGTTAATGAGTGCATTAATAAATGAATGAATGTAGTTCCTCCTCCACTAGGGCAAGGTTATCAGGTCCTTTACAGTTTTTGTCTCTGAGAAGGGATTAGGGTGTGTGTTCCCTACTCAAGGTGGAATGTAAGGGCCAGACCAGCGCCATTTTGTTGTCTACTACATAAGCTCTGTTAAAACCGCAGGGCCACTCCCTACTGCCTCCCCCGCACCTGCTTGCATAGCCACTGATTGAGACACCTTAGACAGACAGCTGCCATAATAGGCAATAGGTTTCAGTCTCCTTACAGCTGCCATAATAGGCAATAGGTATCTACTTCCTTGAAATTTAGGCATTCTTCTTCCTAATTAGGCTACACCACCTCTAGCCCCAGTTAAGAAATCCCCTACCTTTCACCTGTACCAATCCAAATCCTCCTTTACTAGTGAAATCACCAACCACCAATCAAGAGTGTACTCGTAACAGACCCTACCCTTCTTGCTTTCTGTATCCCATAAAAACTTACTCTACCCCGAGTTCGGGGCTCATCCTTGGCTTGCATGCCAGGAGAGTCCAGGCTTCCCGGGGCCTGAATAAAACTCACCTTTTGCCTTTTACATCGGAGCGCGTCTCAGAATCATCTGTTTGGGCTGTTTGGGAGAATAATTTTCGGACCTAACACATTCAGGGAATGAACCTCCAACTGCTTCTCCTCCCTTCCCAAAACGGCCATATTCCTTTCTTCATGCTCCTTCTGCCAGAGGTCATGTAGCTCTTTCTTTGTCCAGTTAACTATGCAGAAACCCTTGTGATCTTTGCCTTCTTGTAATATGTTGATGAAATTGAGAATAAACTACTAAGTCACATAGTTCTTTGTTTTATCAACTATGCTGAGATCCTTGTAATCTTGCCTGACTTACTTGTCATATGTTAATGAAGTTGAGTAGAAACCATTAACAAGATGATTTGTCTTCACTAAAATCATTTATATTTTCCAGTTGTACTCTAAGACCAAAATTACGTCTTTTGTTTGTGCTATTTCCCCATATTATCTATTCTATTTCCTCCTGGACAACCCTGTACAAATACTATAAAATAAAACTGATTTTATGCTTTGGTGCTGGCTGCAGCCATCAGCTCAGTCAGACCTCCTGATCCTATCTTTCATTTCCATGTCTTCTCTTATACTGTGTTTTCCTCATTCCCCACCAATTCCACTCTGATTTGCTCCCCTTCACCTACTGGTTCATGACAAATCTTGCCCTGCACCCCGGCTCGTCCTACAGTCTCCCCCCTTCCATGGAGGTGCAGGATCAAGCCATGAAGGGTTTTGGGCAAGGTAGTTACATGATCCAGCCAAGGATCCACATCCTCCTTCCAGAAAACAGACTCCTGCCTCTCCCTCACCCCATACCCAGTACCCTGCCCTCATCCTCCCCCACCAAACTCCTGCTCCATCCTCTCCACTGCTTAATCTGGTGGCCATTTTCATTCATCTGTCATCAGCTTGCCTCAGAATCACCTGGAGACCTTGTGCAAACTCAGAAGGCAGGGCCACCAACTCAGAGTTCCTGATTCACTGGATTTTGGCATGGGTCCCACAGTGTGTATCTCTAACAAGTTCTTAGTGATGCTAGTAGTGCTGGCCTCAGGTCCATCCTTTGACAACCTCTAGTTGGAAAAACTTAAATAGCCACCAAATGCCAATCCATTCTCCCCACAGCAGTCTAAGAGATCTTTTCAGAGTCTTGACTCAATCATGTTGAGAGAGGATACCTGAGAAGGGCGAGGTCTGGGAGAACAGGTCTTCTCAGGGAAACTGCAAGGATGCACCTGCAGGGTCCTCTCCATGGTGACTCAGCTCTTGGGAATTTGTAGGCTTAACTTCATGGAACCTGGAAATTTCCAAGTTCTGTGAAATCCTGTAGTTCTATAGGGGCTGATTTAGCATCTCCCACTTGATTCAAACTGGCCAATGAGAAGGGTACTTGTGGAGTGGAACTTTTTGACTGTCGATAAAAAGGGAAAGACCAAGCCAGTTGGGGCATGCAGCCATTTGGAAATCTATGCCAAAAGCTCCTGGCCAATGAATAAAGCCCTTTCTCTTATAAACATGGTGTTTGGGTGCTCTTTCTCTCCGATGGGCCTCGTCTTCCTGCAACATTTTTGGTTCCCTGACAGGGAAGTAAGATCACCCTTGGAGAGAACATGCACCTGGTAGTTGCTGCCAATCCTCTGGACACCCACATGGGGGCCCCTAATCAGCCTGGTTGACATGAA
Organism: Otolemur garnettii; assembly: GCF_000181295.1. Lineage (NCBI taxonomy): Eukaryota > Metazoa > Chordata > Mammalia > Primates > Galagidae > Otolemur > Otolemur garnettii. The sequence goes on from NW_003852577.1 coordinate 1,856,254, forward strand.
CCACTGAGCCAGGGAGTCAGTTAGGCCTCCCTGTGTGGATGCCTCAACTGGACTGAGAAAGGACCCCATTGGCGGGTCTTCAAGGAGTCAAACACAGGAGGAACTGGCATGCAGGAACAGGTACCTACACAGGGAGACGTCTAAGGCAAGGTAGGATCCATTTGGGGTCCACTACAGTTTTAGTGGAAGAGGGAGTCTGATCAACCCCTTGGACATTAGATTGATGGCAGTTCTGTTGAGAGGTGTGTGAGAGTGTGTGGATGTGGTGTGACTGAGAGAATTCCGAGGATGGAGTTGGATCTCCCATCACAGGGCCTAAGGGAGTGTTGGTTTGCCTCCTATGGCTAAGTGGCAGCTCGAGTGGGAAATCAAGGCTTCCCAGGTTAATGAATGGGTTGGAATTGTGTGCATGTGAGTGCTTGGAGAATGACCAAGAAGGGTAACAATTGGTGGGGTTTTGTCCCCCCCCCATTCATGGGGTGAAACAAATGTGTGAGTGTACCCTTCTTCCCTCCTCCAGCTTTGCCCCCTGGCTATTCTGAGAGAAACTAGAAGTTCAGGTTTTCCGCTTTCTGTCTCTGGCAGTGGCCATGTGGCCATGTCCATCTTGGGGGGAAAATGAAAAGACATTATAAAGAATTTTGTAGTTTTTTTACTGGAATTTCTTCAGTGAGTCTTTGGTCTCAGGAATTTGAGAATTGAGCCCACAGGCCACAGATCAATGATAAAATGGGATTTTGTTGGACTGAAGGGCATGCAGATGGAGTGGAGTGCCAGAGCTATTGGCAGAGGGGCTGTGCCTTAGAAAGTGTTGTGGTTTGGGCAGTCTGGTGAGCTTTGGATGGCCTTTGAAAATCTGGAGGAGAAAGTGTAAATCTCGTGTTTTGCAGGGCTGTATTAATATTAGCAATAGGTCTCCAAGGCGGACAGCCTCTGAAAGGGGGGAGGAGGCCCAGGTCAGAGGTTTCCTGTATGTCTTTTGTCTAGAGGTAAATAGTTGGCCCTGAAAGATATTTTGCCCAGGACTTGGTAGATGGAAAAATACCTTTATAAACTGAATGGGTGTTCTGGCAAATGAATGAATGCAGCCCCTCACCTTGGGCAAGTTTATTAGGTCCTTGCAGCAGTTTTTGTCTGGGGAGAGGATTAGGGTGTGTGCTCCTTAGTCTGGGTGGAGCCAGCCAAAAGGTTTCAGGCTGCTTTGTTCATGACCTGGCTGGGGTTCAGAGAGTTTGTACCTGGACATGGGTCTGAGCTCACCTGAGCCTGAAAAATGGGGATTCCCTGTCCAGCCCTGAGTGGGAAAATCCTGTATCAATGTTATATCTCATAAAATGTCTCTCATTTACAAAATGTAATAATTTGGTTGTTTAAATTGTTGGGCAAACTGAGTCTTTATCAAAGGATAAGATTTTGGCTTTTTAAACCTTCTAATTATCAGTTTAGCAGACTGAATGGGTGACTTCATAGTGAACCGAGATCCTGTTTTGTGGGAAGTGAGTTTTTAAAAGTAAAAGAAATTAGACAGAAAGGAGATTGGCATGGTGTAAAGAAAGAATCTTGTGTGATAAATTTTGTCCTGAAACAGAATGGTTGTCTAAGAAAGTGAAAGGCAGGGCAAAGTTAAAGAAGGTTTAGAACACTTGAAGATTGTCTGTGAAGGTCAAGTGAAGCTCATAAAAGAGAATTTGTGAATGAATTTACATGTGATCCAGTTGACTATGTATTTCCTTTAAAATCTTTCGGCATGTAATCTTATTTGAACCAATGTTTTAAGGCCTTTCATATTTGACAAACCTTCCAAAATCGAAACTCTAAATTTGGGGCTTAGAGCCCACAGTACAGTGGTTGCAGCATGGGCCACATGCACCGAGGCTGGCAGGTTTGAACTCGGTCCAGAAAATAAAAAGCACAACTCTAAATTTGGTCTTTTTGAAATATTAAGACCACTGAAATGCATAGAAAAACAAATTAAACTTATTTGATTTATTAAAAATGTATAAGAAACGTCATCAAATATGAAATGGTGATATAATTTTGTATGGGTTATGGTTATATATGTGTTCCAATATTATAAAGCATTGGCCAGTCCTAATGTATAAGACATTAGTCTGTCCTAACATATATTGTCAGTAATAATTTTAATTCATCTAAAAAAGAAAGTGTTTTTTTATGTAACTGTCTGAGTCCAAAGTTTATCCTAAAGAGAAAAAGAAATATTAAGAGAGGCTGATGAATTCTCTTGAATTCAAATTCCTGATGTCTTTGGAAATTGAGTACCTTCAGGCTAAAAGTAGATTTTTAGAACTTTCATTGGAAAATTAACATGTCTATGAGTGTTACTAACCTAACTTCAAACAGAACAGAAATCAGTTATGTGGAACAAGGCTAGTTTGTTATGGCTTTTTGTTTGAAATATTATTGGTTCTTTCTGTGTTCTGTTTTCCAGAAATCAAGAAAATAATTGTCTGCTTTTTGAGCTATTTGTAGCTTTTCAAGCAATGTATGTACTTATGAGCAGAGTTTGAAACATGTATTTTTCTCTCTCCTTGATTTCTCTGAAATTTGAAAGTCATTTGTAAGTATTCTCAATTTCTGCCAGTATAGTTATTTGTATAAGTTCAATAAGAATCTTGTTTTGCTCTATAGGGCATGATGAAGGCATTGGTATTTTACCAAGGGTTTGGCTGGAATAGCATTTCCAGAGGTGTCCAGAATGTGTTAAGGAATTAAGGTTGACTTTATAAGGCCAAAAGAAAGCCCTTTGGAAACTGGCCAGATACCCATCCGTAACCTTTCCTGATCTGTGGTAAGTAATGAAGGTCACTTGCTGACGGGTCTGGAAATTGAAATGTGCTTGGGGACCCCAAGAGAAGAGGAATTTACCCAATGCATATGGGTATCAAATGGCACAGATGAAACCTGGGATCATGAAAGGCTTTTGAGAAAGTCCAGCCTGAAAAATTCCTTATAAAAGGTTCCAGCAAAGCCAAAGAGACTAGATGGCTAAGAATAATTCTTACTGTGCTTTATGCAAATAATCAGTATACTGAAGGTATAGTTTATTTTGGCAACTGGGTTGGTTCTACTGTAGTTTGTCTTTAATAAAGAGAGAGAAAAATAATTCAAAGGAAAAAAAAGAGGCTGTGGCCCACCTGTATTAGATCTCAGCCTTGTCTGTACTGTCAACTCATAAAATGAGTCATAACTGTTTTATTAAATTGAACTGTTAAATGGGACTAAGAGACTAGCCGAAGAGTATGGTGTGAGTATGTGTCCCGGAAGGGAGACCTTGAGTAGAAATGAGGAACAAGCAAGGGAAGCCCACCCCATTAGCTACTATATTGAAGAACTTTAAGAAGGAATTTGTAGGTGACTATGGGGTGACTATGTCGCCAAGAAAGCTAAGGAGTCTTTGTGAGCAGGAATGACTCGCTTTGGGATTGAATGGCTATTGGAGAGAAGTTTAGAAAAATCCATAGTGTCTGAGGTATGGCACAGAGTTACTGGAAAGGGGGGGTCACACTGAGCAGTTTCCATACATAGATAACCTGGCTACAGCTAGTAGTGAACCCACCACCTTGGTTGAGAGGGCAGATCGCGACAGTGCTAGTAACACAGGGACAGGAAGGGAAAGTACTTTCCACCCAACCTAGAGTAGTAGTGCTGAAGATATTGGCAGATCTGGCACCAAGAGACATTGTTGCAGAGGCTGAGACAGGGACACAGAAAACTACCAATTTGGCTCAAGTAAATGAGGTTCTCCAAGGAAAGACTGAGCGCCCAGGCCAGTTCTATGAAAGGTTATGTGAAGCATTTTGGATGTACACTTCCTTTGACCCTGAGAGCCCTGAGAATCAGAGGATGGTTAATATGGCCCTAGTTACCAAAGTGCTGAGAATATATGGCAAAAACTGCAGAAGCAGGAGGGGTTTGCAGGTATGAACACCTCGCAACTCCTCAAAATAGCACAAAAGGTCTATTTGTGAATTGGGAAGCAGTGAGCTATACAGAGAAAGACAGGCACATGAAGTGAAGAGCCAATCGCATAGCTGCAGCTCTGAAAGGCATAAGGGGAGGACCCCCTCCCTTTCAAAGAGGACAAGGTCAAGAAGTGAGAGGAAGTAGGGGACCTAGGGTAAAAGGCCCCCCCTTGTGAAGGGATCAGTGTGCAACTGGCTGAGAGACAGGGCACTGAAGAATGAGTGTCCCCAGAGGCAAGGAAGTGTGAAAAATCCTGTGAAAGTGGCCACAGAACTGGAAGAGCAGGGAGCCCTCTATAACTTAGTGGGAGAGGCCCTGCTAGGCTGAAGGGGACTGGACTCAGCCACCCCTGGAGAGTCCATGGGCCGAGTAAGGATTGGGGGCTTTGACTTTCTAATTGATACTGGGGCAGAACACCTGGTGGTCACCCAGCCAGTAGCCCCTCTCTCAGACCACAGGATTAATGTCATAAGAGCAACCAGAGCCACTGCTGAACAAGCCTTTTGTCTCCCTTGGAAATGTTCCATAAGAGGCCATGAGGAAATATGCAGCTACAACTGCCCAAACAAGGTCTGGTGTCAGCCTTGACCATGCCTCGGAAGGAGGAGTGGAGGTTGTGACTCAGCCAAGGGAAGGACTGAGGCCCTAACTGGCCCAGCGGTGGCTGTGGTTCTGGACAAAAGATAACACACACACACCACCACCTCCCACCCGACTGTGCTCAAGGTACAGACTGCCTATTGCGACATCTAAAGGTATGTGGCTATAAAGTTTTTAAGGGAAAGGCCCAAATCTGCCAGCAGCAAATACCTTATCTAGGATTTATTATCCAGCAGGGAGGGAGTAATCTAGGCATGGAGAGGTGGCAAGTCATTGGTTGCCTCCCCACCCCCACAAGCCAAAAGCAAGTGCGGGAATTCCTAGGGACAGTCAGTTTCTGTCATCTTTGGATCCCCAACTTTGCCATCTTGGCTAGACCACTGTATGAGGCAACTAAAGGAGAGGAAGGAAAGCCCTTAGAGTGGGGAAGAGAACAGGAACGTGCCCTCTCCCAGCTAAAGGTGAGGCTAATGACTGCCCTGCACTGGGACTGCCAGACCTAACCAAGCCCTTCACTCTGTATGTCTCAGAGAGAGATAAGATGGCTATAAGAGTGTTAACCCAGCTGGTTGGATCCTGGCCAAGGCCTGTAGTCTACCTTTCTAAGCAGTTAGATGGAGTGGCAAAAGGATGGCCACCCTGCTTACAGGTTCTAGCCGCTACTGCTCTCCTTGTGCAAGAAGCTGATAAGCTGACTCTAGGGCAAGATCTCAGAGTAAAAGTACCCCACTCTGTGGTCACTTTAATGGACATTAAGGGACATTTTTGACTCTCTAATGTAAGACCTTGGACCCAGCCATGCTCCTTCCAGCCAATGAAAGACAGACTGAACATGATTGTGTGGAATTCATAAATAATGTGCATTTTAGCAGACCTGACTTGCGTGACCAGCCTTGAACAGATGCAGACTGGGACTTGTATGTTGATGGAAGCAGTTATGTGATGGCACAAGCCCTGGCAAAAGCCATCAGTCAGTGATGTGTCACCTGCAGCCAGTTCAACACCCACCAAGGACTGATGGTACCCCCAGGAATCCAGTTGTATAGAGCAATGTCCTTCGAGGACTTCCAGGTAGACTTTACTGAAATGCCCAGGTTTAGAGGGAAAAGTACTTGCTGGTGATGATCTATCAGACTTGGAATAGGTAAAAGCCTTCCCCACCAGGATAAAAAGGACTCCTGAATTAGCAAAAGTATTGCCCAGAGAAATTGTATCATGGGTTAGGTTGCCACTCTGGTTTAAATTTGACAATGGACTAGCCTTCCTAACAGAACTAGTGCAAATAATAAGCTAAAGCTTTGAATAACTTGTAGGCCTCAAAGCTTAGACAGGGTAAAGTGTATGGACAAGACCATAAGAGCAGAAATTGATAAACTCTGCCAGGAAGCAAAGCTTAATTAGATATAGGCCTTGCCACTGATGTTGTTCAAAGAGGCCTCTGTCAATTCTCTGCAATTTAGCAGGGACTCCTAAAAGAACTGGGAAAGACTGAACTGAAAAGACAAAAACCCTAGAAAGAGTAGCAAGGAAAGTCTCCACTGAGGTAATTAACTGTGTTCTGTTTAGTCCTTTGTGCCTGTACATCCTTTCTCTCCGGAGGATCAAAGGGACCAAGTCTAGGTCTAGAACTGGTCTCCCTGAAACCAAGGTAGAAAGGACTTTTCACCATCATCCTGACCACAGGCACAGCAGTGAAGGTGGAAGGAATCCTCACCTGGAGTCATCACAGTTGGCTGAAGAGGACTTCACTGCCCCTTAGGAAGTAAAGATAACTTTTAAGACAGTCAACATGCCCTGCTCCAGCCACATACTGGGAGCTGGCTGGTCAACGCATGGCTGAAGCCTGAGAAAACTCTTCGAGGGACTTGCCTTAATTAGACTTTGGACTTTGGGGAAAGAGAGGGAAAATGTCACAGGGAAAAGTAAAAACTTATATGTGTATTAGCCTACCACCACGGTACTATTAAGGCCTGAGTAGAGAACCCAAGAAAAGTCACAGTCCCTAAAACCTCAGTGCTAAAAGGTAATTAATATTGGCACCTGCAGAAACAAGCTGATATTGAGACCCCAAATTAAAAATATATTGGAGTCTCAAAAGGGGGGAATGAGAGAGGATACCCGAGAAGGGCAAGGTCTGGGAGAACAGGTCTCAGGGAAACCGCAAGGATGCACCTGCAGGGTCCTCTCCATGGTGACTCAGCTCTTGGGAATCTGTAGGCTTAACTTAATGGAACCTGGAAATTTCCAAATTCTGCGAAATCCTGTAGTTCTATAGGGGCTGGATTAGCATCTCCTACTTGATTCAAACTGGCCAATGAGAAGGATACTTGTGGAGTGGAACTTTTTGACTGTCAATAAAAAGGGAAAGGCCAAGCCAGTTGGGGCATGCAGCCATTTGGAAATCTATGCCAAAAGCTCCTGGCCAATGAATAAAGCCCTTCCTCTTATGGTGTTTGGGTGCTCTTTCTCTCCAATGGGCCTCACCTCGTCTTCCTGCAACAATGTAACCTTGCCCAAAACCCTTCATGGCTTCCCACTGCACTTAGGAGAGAGACTGTATGTGTCTTCTATCCCCAGCAACTAGTAGTTTCTACATATATCTCTTGAGGCTCAATCCAACAGACTGAAAACCTGCCACCCTCCCACTTGCTGCCAGCTGCCAATGCCCCGGTCATTCTGCACTTCCTCAATGACTTGAATGTTGGACTTGGTATCTTCATTCTCCCCAACTGCTTGTGTCACTAGTTGGGGAATGGCCTATTTAATACCTAGCCTCTCAGTTCCTTGACCTCCTCACCTCAAGGGGTCTTTAGCCTCCCTCTCTAGAGGTCATGTGCTTGGCCTTGTCAGCATCTTCCTGACCACCTCTTCCTCTTTCCACCTTGGTGTCTGGAATGCTTCCACCCTGGCAATTCTTGCACCAGGTGAAGACTTGTGTTTCATTGGCCCTGTCACTTTGTAATCGTCCATCATCTCTTAGTGTTTCATTTTCCTCTCTACCAGTTCATGCATCATTAAAAACATTTCCTTTTAAACATTACCAACTCCCTGGCTCTCTCTTTAGCTTTAATTAAACTCAACTAACTCCTTGCTCATATCTGTACCCAGGAAGCAAGAGAAAACACCTGCTAAGGTGAATGTTCGTACTTTAAATCAGTGGTTCTCAACCTTCCTAATGCCTCCCAATGCCGTGACCCTTTAATACAGTTCCTCAGCTGTGGTGACTTCCAACCATAAAATTATTTTCGTTGCCTCTTCATAACTGTAATTTTGCTACTGTTATGAATCGTAATGTATATATCTGATATGCAGGATGTATTTTCATTGTTACAAAGGGGTCGTGACCCACAGGTTGAGAACCACTGCTTTAAATTGATGGCCACAAATCTCAAAGGTCCATGCCCACAAATTCTGCACATCTCTTAGTCTATTTGTGTTCTGTGACAAAATAGTATAGACTAGGTAATTTGCAAATTATAGAAGTTTACTTCACAGTTCTGAAACTGGGGAGTCCCAGAACAAGGCACTGGCAAGTTCAGTGTATGGTGAGGGCTGCACTCTGCTTCTAAAAGGGTATCTTATTGCTGCCTGCTTCAGAGGGGACAAACATCATGTCCTCTAATGGAGAAGGTGGAGGGACAAAAGAACCTGGCTAGTACCCTTAATACCTTTTATAAGGTTACTAATGCCATCAATGAGGACAGTATCCTCATGATTTGATTAGTTCCTAAGGCCCCACTTCTTAACACTACTATTGCTTTGGGGTTAAGATTCAAAGATTCAACATGAATTTTGGAGGACACACTCTTTCAGAACATACCACTTTCCTTCTTACTCAAAAGGTGGTGCTGGACCAACAGCATAGGCCTCACTGGGGAGTTTGCTACAATTGCAGAAATCTAGGTTCCACCCAGACCTGCTGGATCGGAATCTGCTTTGTAACAAGGTGCTCAGGTGCCTAGGTGATTCATTTTCACATTAAAGTTCAGAAGCACTGCTCTAGGGGTCTCCTTTCTGGATCTCCAAACTACTCATTCACTCTTAACCTTTTCTTTCTCCTCAAACATTTTGAAGTCTATGGTCATCCTGAGCCTTGCATCCCATCAGGAATCCAGAAGCAATTATACTAAATGCTCCATCTTCCACCATCACATCTTCAGCCCACCCCCATCCTCACCAGCTTTCTGCCTTTCCCTGTGGTACAATGGGCAAATGGGCCCAGCTCTGGTCGGTATAGGCAAAAGGCCTATATGTCTCTGGCCAAAAAAGCTGTTTGAGAGAGAGCAGTGAAAAGACTTTGTGCAGGCATGCTTGTGAGAAACTGAGGCAGAATCCCATATGGCTGGGTTGGTTGCGGGCATAAAAAAACCCCCGACTTAAGGCCCACATGGGAGCAGATGCTTGCAAACAAGTTTTCTGTATGTCTTAGAAATTTCTTAATTATGCCTTGCTTAAAATTGAAGTATCTGCCTCCAGACGGTGAGGCCAGTAAGGGCAGGTATTCAATCTACCTCCCCCACCCCCACCGTCCCACCCGCACCCCCAGAGCCTCAGGCTTCATCAGATAAGAACAAAGAACAACATTTTCTCCATTAAGTTATGTTAAAAAGGATTATGTTAGATAAAGTAGTATCAGTTTATTACTAGGGAGGATCTGCTTATGAAATAGTCAGAAGATGTTTATTCATGGGATGGATTATGGATTGTAATGAATATTAATGAGGTCATTGATGTACAGTGCACACTTACAGAGCTGGCTATTTAAGCCAGGAGAAAATAAAGAAACTTGCCACTCACTACAGAGAGTGGTGGTCCCTGGCTATTTAAGCCAGGAGAAAATAAAGAAGATTGCCACACATCATGAGAGAATGGTGGCCCCTTTATTTGCATACAATTTCAACTGTGGGTCTTATTCTCTGTGACATCGCTTCTCTGTGAGACCCTAACAGCAACAGGTCAGAGACCATTTTCTTTCCTCAGCCTCGAGATTTCACGTTCTCCAGCATTCTTGAATCACAAGTTTGTCGTTGGCTATGGAAATGTCCTAATCCCATCTTGAAAATCTCTTCTGATCTCACATCTCACCACCACCACCACCACCTTCGCCTGTTTCTTGAGTTCACTGTGAAACTCCTGCAGCCCTCTTCCCTTATAAAGTCTCATGTACATCCCTCTCTTCACTTAGGTCTTGGTGCAAATGTCATCTCTGCAGTGGGGGCCTTCCCGCACACCATTTATAAATTAGCACACATGTTTATTTACTTTTAACTGTCCTTAAGGCCAGATGCAGTGGCTCACACCTCTAATCCTAGCACTCTGGGAGGCTGTGGTAGGTGAATCACTTGTGCTCAGGAGTTCAAGAATAGTCTGAGCAAGAACAAGACCCCATCTCTACTAAATATAGAAAAACTAGCTGGGTGTTGTGGCAGGCACTTGTGGTCCCAGCTACTCCAGAGGCTGAGGCAAGAAAAATGCTTGAGCCCAAGAGTCTGAAGTTGCTGTGACCTATGATCACCCAGCACTCTATTGGCAACAGAGTGAGACTCTGTCTCAAGAAACAACAAAAGAGAATTGTCTTTGTAACCCTTCCCACATTGAGAGTAAGCTCCAGGAAGCAGGAATTTTTGCCTGTTTTGTCTGTGGTTGTATCTCCAAGGGCTGGCACTCACTCTTGTTTCAGAGATGGGTAGGAGCCAACCTGGAATGGCATGTGCCAGGAAGAAATGTGATAATACTGAGAAGACCCCTCACAGAGCAAGACCTCAGACCTCCTACATCTGGTAAGAGGATATGGGCAAATAATAGTGTCTTTTCCTCCCTTCATTGCTTTCTTATTCACAGTCCATCTGACATAAGGAATAGAAATGTACTTGTTATGTCAGGTAAAAACAGGATGGGGGCAGTTTTCCTAGGAGTAGGGAGAATCTCACTAAATCTCATGCAGGAGGTTCACAGAGGTCTCCCAGGGGTTGGGATGTCACCAGTAGCCTTTGGTGATGCTCTCTCTCCACGTTCATGTCCTGGTATGGGCCTCTTACATGGAATGGCCTTGGCCTGTGTGTCACCAGTAGGATTGAGGAAACAAGTTAGGTCCTCAGAGACAATGTAGCATCTGCCTGTCTGTGTCTATGGAAGCACCTAGAAGGCTCAACCAAGTCCAGGAGGCTTGCTCTCTCAGCAGCAGCTCTCCCCTTCTCACACTGCAGTGCATTTGTCACCTGGGTGTGACAACCCAGAATGAAGACAGCATTTCTTAGTCTCCCTCATAGCTGAGTGTGGCCATGGGATTATAGTTCGGACAATAGGTTAGAAAGAAAAATAAAAAATAATACATGTGACGTCCAGAAGATGCTCTTAAAGAGAAGGGTCTTGTTCTGTCCTTCCTTGTCCTCTCCCTTCACTGGCTGCTGAGCCAGCATGGACTACACAGATGGAAGGAAACAAGCCAGGATGGCAGGGCGGCACTGTGACTTGTGGGAACCCGTAAGCACCTTTGAAGGTCCCTTCCTCTGTAAAAAAGAATATTAAAAATTATATTTTACTACTGCTTTGGTAGAATGACAAAAATAATCCAGGCTAAATCAATATTCATTTTTAAATTTCTGATTATAAATGGAATTAAAACATTTTCATAGTTCCTTAAAAACCTGATAGGCCCCAGGCTCTCTACCTGCTGCACCTAATGGCTAGGTGGGCAGGTGGAGCAGGTCAGGATGCTGGGAATAGCTTCACTGGACAGCATTCTCCCTTAGAAGAGACCCAAGGTGTGCTCTTTTTAAAAGCCACCATTACTTGGGTGTCTCTGACATCCATGTGAACCTTCAGGGGAGATCAGGAGGCTTCCTACAGATGAGACATCCAGAGGGATGAGTGGGAGTTGGCCAAATGGGTGGGGAAGGGATGAGAGAAGAAGAGAACAAAGCTTGACCTAAGATGAGAGGAGACAAAATGAAGAGAAACTGAGAACTTTGTGATGGTTGAAGCTGAGAATGCAAAGGGGTATGTGCCTGTGCAGGCGCTCACGTGGGTATGTGTGCACATGTGCATGCAGGTGTGTATGGTGTGTGAGTGCATGTGTGTGCCTGTATACACACATGTGCGTGTACATGTGTGCATATGTATATCCCTCCATCTGTTCTTGGGGGCGCCCAACAGTTTGGCTGCACACTCTAATCTCTTCAACCACTGCCTACAGGAGCCAGCCCAGAACACCAGTGAGTGTTCTGGTAGGAGCACTCAAATGACCGCAGGTAGGAGCTGTGTGCAGAGGAGAGATAGCATATGCCTGGTCTGAAGGACTACAGATGCCCAGCTGCCTTTGTGCAGAATTGAAAGAGCTACCCATTTTCTTTCTTTCTTTCTTTCTTTCTCTCTCTCTCTCTCTCTTTCTTTCTTTCTTTCTTTCTTTCTTTCTTTCTCTCTTTCTTTCTTTCCCTCCTTCCCTCCCTCTTTCCCTTCCCTTTCCTTCCCTTCCCTTCCCTTCCCTTTCCTTCCCTTCCCTTCCCTTCCCTTCCCTTCCCTTCCCTTCCACAGTGTCATTTTATCGCCTCAGTAGAGTGTCATGGTATCACAGCTCACAGCAACCTCAAAGTCTTAGACTTAAGTGATTCTCTTGCCTCAGCCCCCCAGTAGCTGGGACTATAGGTGCCTGCCACAATGCCCGGTTATTTATTTATTTATTTATTTTGCAGTTGTCATTGTTTGGCAGGCCCGGGCCAGGTTCAAACCCACCTGCCCCTGTATATGTGACCAGCACCCTAGCCGCTGAGCTAAAGGCACTGAGCCAGGGCTACCCATTTTTCTAGAGAAACCAAGTGTGTTTATGAAATGCTTTACTTTTAAGTGTAGGCATTTAATTGAAATTAAAAACAAATGAAACAACACTATATCTGCGCCATCCGGTGCCCACTGAGCTGCCAGCTGGTGCCCTCAGCCTGAAGCACTCACGTACCTCTGATGGGCACCAGGCTTTTCTCTCAGCCTCCGGAGTAAGTAGCTTCCAGTGGGAATGGGGAGAGAAGGCTGGATTTGGATATTCCTGTTCAAATGCTTTCCTTCCATTTGAATTAATATTAATACCATTGTTGAATTTATACTGCAAATTTCAATGACACTTAATGAGAAACTTTGAGTGAAAAGAAACCACTCCTGCTTTGAGAAAGCAAAGTGATGACTACTCTGTGTAGAGATAAGAGGGAGTTCAGTGAATACTCACGTACTACTTACCATAATATTTAAGTTAAATCTATATTTGTTCTTCTGTTGGACCTCATGTATTTGAGTCTCTTGATTACTTAAAAGGCCAAAGAGCTTTTTTGTCATAGATGGAGCTTAATTTCAATAGTTCTTTTCCAGGGACTTTTAACTTATAACCTCAAAGTTGTGCATATTGGTTAAAGAAAACTACATTTGTTAAAGTGTCTGTGGTAAACAATGCATTTGTTCACTTAAAATTATCAGCACTATAGTTTTACTAGAAGATTGAATTTGCTCACTAGCTTTGTCATATATACCTGCTGAGTATGACCTCACTGATCTAATTTAACCAGTGTAAAAAATGTCCATATTTGTAGTGAGGGAGCATATCTGAAAACTTTTCTTCCCTGAAAAAAAAAATTTTTTTTTTTGAGACTCAGTCTCACTTCATCACCCTCAGTAGACAGCTGTGGTGTCATAGCTCACAGCAACCTTAATGATTGTGCCTGGTCTACTTTGTAAAATTAAAAGAGCCTTCCTAATTATTATACACATATTTCCAGCTGAGAACTGCTGGAATCAATGACACCCCCATGATATTGAGCACACTTAGCATTCAAGTCTTGGATTATAATACTATTCTTCAATAAAATGAACTAGGAGCCAGGCATGGTGGCAGTCACTTATAATCCTAGCACTCAAAGAGACTTGGATTTGGGACTCTGGGAGGAGGATGGATCCCTTGAGCTCAGGAGTTCAAGACCAGCCTGAGCAAGAGTGAGACCCCATCTCTACTAAATATAGAAAAACCATCCAGGCATGATGGCAGCACCTGTAGTCCCAGCTACTTGGAAGACTGAGGCAGGAGGATTACTGAAGCACAATAGTTTGAGGTTGCTATGAGCTTTGATGCCATAGAACTCTACCCAGTGAAACTCTGTCTCAACAAATACAAATAAAAATAAATAAAAGGAAGTAGGTCATCTGAGATGGTTGAATTTAGGACTGGGGTATGGAATATATAAGATGAACCTGGAGCATCTTATAGCAACATAAAGTAAGGAAGGACAAACGAACAAAAAAATACCCCACAATGGGCCAGGCACATTAGCTCACGCCTGTAATCCCAGTACCCTGGGAGGCCAAGGCAGGTAGATTGCTTGAGCTCAGGAGTTCCAGACCTGCCTGAGGAAGAAAGAGATCTTGTCTTTACTAAACATAGAGAAACTAGTAGGGCATTGTAGCAAGCACCTATAGTCCCAGCTACTTGGGAGGCTGAGGCAGGAGGATCACTTGAGTCCAAGAGTCTGAGGTTGCTGTGAGCTATGACATCACGGCACTGTACCCAGAGCAAACAAACAAACAAAAAATCCCACAATGACTGGGACATAGGAGCTAACTGAAAGAGTTCCCAATGGTCAAAACTGGAAAAATTTGAGCAACGAAATGTAGCCAGTACTAAATTACAACCCAAAATATAAAATGAATGTCCATAAGTCCATACTGATAGAAATAAATAACTGAATAGGTAACTAAATGGAAATGGGAACTCCTGATGACTTATGTAGATATTCCACGCTCAAGAAAATGAAGCATAACTTCTGCCTGTGCAGGCTGCACTGTGACTTTCTCTCAAAGCTACTCCCCAGCCAGTGGGAAGAAATGAGCAACTCTACAGGAGAAACCTGACAGACACTGTCTCAGCCAGGTGACCGAGGTCAGTGAGACAACGATGACTCATGCTGATAGGATGTGCCTTTAACATGATGTGGTCGCAAAGGGACTCCTTACCTCTGTGGTCTTCCTACTCAAATTAAGTCCCAGTCAAATCAGAAAAAAACATCAGACAAATCACAATTGAAGGACATTCTGCAAAACACCTAGCCAGCACCATTTAAGACTATCAAGGTCATTAAATACAAGGAGAGTCTAAGAAACTGGCACAGCCAAGAGGAGCCTACAAGACATGATAACTAAATTTAATATAGGGTCCTGGAACAGAAAAAAGAACATAAGGTAAAAACCAAGAAAAACTAAATATAATGTGGCTGTTAGTTAATAATGCTATATAAATATTGACTCATTAATCATGCCATGTGTGCCACACTAATGTTAGGTATTAATAATAGGGGAAAGTGAATACAGAGTATATAGGAACTCTTTTAACTATTTTTGCAATTTTTTGGCAAATCTAAAACTTCTAAAGTTTAAATTTTTTTTAAAACCTATGCAAGTGTAAAATTGTGTATTTTTCAGCTCTGCAGATATATTTTGAAAGCTCTCTCTAGGCAGACATGGGCAACAGGATCTTCAGACAGCAGGGTTCCTGCCCTCAGTAAACATACAGTCTGCTATAACACAGGCTGCAATAAATACTGGATATGTAATAGCAGAAACACGTGTATACACAAGGTGCAAAAACTACAGAATGGAGCAATTAAATCAAAAAGTACCCCAAAGGGCTTGGAGATAAACTGTTATCCAAATAGAATTTGAGAACCTAATAGTATTTCACTAGGAAGGTAACAGAGAGTATATTGTCACCTAAGACTTGAACACAAAGAGAACAAGGATTGGGCCTTTATATACCTGCCCATAAATTTTTTTCTACACCAGGGCCTTTCGGGGATCTGCCACATGTTGATCTCTAGTGGCCCAGTCATAGAGCCAAGCCATGTGCATTTCAACCCCACCACATGCTGACCACGTGTATCAGAGGCATTTCTCAGTGCCACTCCCAGTCTGAGCCACCTGTTTTGCCTCTGCTAATACATGTGACCCATACACCTGCTACCATTCGAGGGTTATGGGTCCTTCTACTATTTCCAGACTCAGCTGAAAAGTCAACCCACAGAGTATGAGATCTAGATGCCCCAGCACCTGCTAAAGAAAGCATGTGACATGACCCAAAGGGAGGGGGTTCTTGACTCCCCATGGGATAAATTGGATCAATAGGAGACAAGAGACAGGGGAGAGATGGCAAACTCTCCTTCCCTCTTTCTCTCCAATGAACTTGTCTGAAGCATAATTTTCCCACACACCCAAGGTAGAGATGTCTCCTAAGGCTAAGCAGCCACTCCTGCTGCAAAATCAATTATGTTGCTTCACGACTCATAGGAAAGTGGCAGCCAGTGTAGGAACAGGTCACCTTGCATGTTTTCCCCCTGCCTCACCTCCCTTTCCGCCTCATTCCTGTTGTAGTGGAATTGTACCTCCCGAGAGCATTGACTTAGATTCTATATTTTCAGGAAACTTAAGCAAATTATTTGGGCCTAAGTTTCTACATCCGTAAAATGGAAGAGCTATAGAACCTACCTCTTAGGGACTGAATGAAATAATTCCCACAAAGCTCTTAGGTCAGTATTTAGCATATAGTAAGCAATTGATACACTTTAGCTATTGTTATCTAGAACGACCCTTCAATTTTGCAGCTGTGGCTTTTGAGGTTCAGAGAACCTGAGTAACTTCCCCAGGGTCTCATCATGGCCAATGGCAGAGATAGGATGAGACCCCAAAGCGATGCCCTTTTTATACATGAGTAAACTTGAGAACATAATATTTATAAACACTATACAGTATAAACATAATGCATTATGAATAACATAGTACATAACATATAATAATGAACAAAATACATTATGATTATGAACGTTTATAAACTAAACAATTATTTTATATTGATGAGGAAATCTTGACCTTGGGCACTGTCCCATGGAGCATATGCAGATTCGTCAAGCTGAGGCACTCAGGCTCTCCTGTCAGGCATGTTCAGAAGATCAGTACAATTTCAGGGTTACTGGGAAGGGTGTTAATACCCTCTGGAGTCTCATCCATTGTTTACTGTCTAAAATTTGACCTTCAGAATGGTTTTATTCCAAAAGGTTTTGACTCCTGCTATGCAAGTCCTTCAGGGAAGCAGAATACTTCAAGATTTCTATCTAACAGTTAATTGAACACAACTATTTGTATGTAGAAAGCTCTATGGAATAAACACTACTGAGTAAACAAATTAGTAAAAGTGTACGTTTATGTTTTAGTGAATATGTCATGTAATAATGGTCCCACCAGGAGTGGCTTAGGAGAGATGAAAAGGCTCCAAAGTCCTGAGATGCAAAATTTGAATAAGGAGCAGGAGGAGCCATCAATTAGTAAAAAGGCGAAGATGAAGCATGCCAAAGGTCTAACATGTAATGTTACTCTCCAGAATTTTCTCTAGTGATAATAGCAAATTTTCCCATTGTAATACAACTATGATAGATGTTGCAGATGCTTAGGAAAAAGGAGGAGTTTCACGTGTAGAATTATCAAACAAACCCAAAGCAGAAGCAGCAGGGATCTCAGCTCTGCTAAGATTTGCCATGGAGAGAAGACTTTGAGGACTAGTGGATACACAATCTGGGACAGATTGCAAAGCAGGACAGGACATGGAGTAAGAGGCCTCGGGGGATTAAAGGACTTATTCTCCTGAGCATCAACTTAAAATAAAGATGATAATGATGGTGATGGTGATGATGGTAGTGCTTACTGGGTTGTGTGTATTAAAAGCTCGATTCTAATTTCTGCCATCAATAGTTTCTCGTCTAGATACTAGAAACTCATTTTACTTTGAAAAGTGTATCTTATTGTGAGGATTCCCTTTGCTGAAATTTGTCTTGGAATCAACTTACTTCAAGTAAGGACCTCTTCATCGTCAGTCCTCCAACCACTGGGCTAGCTCCAGGGCCCATGACCATGCAGACCACTGAAGATGCCCATCTTCAGACAGAGGGCTGGAAGTATGTGACTAATATTTGGATATTGTTTTCTTGTTATTTCATAATAATTAAAAAGACATGTGATTGCATGAATAAATTGAGAAGTAGAAAAGAATCTCCCATGCAGAATTCTAAATAATTAATGTAGATATTTTACCCTAACGGATGTGGAAATAACTTCCCACTCCTTAGGAGTGAACCATGCATAGTGACTTCCTTCCAAAGAACAGGGTATGGGAAAAGGGGAGTAACTTTGGTATGAAGAAACTTTACAAGTGCTATGTTAGTCAGATGACCAAGGACAACAATGATGGTCATAAATCATGTCACATCATATCCTGGATCAAGGCCTTTGATTGAAACTTTTTGATTCTTTTTTTCTCAGTCTCTTTTCACTCCATCTGCTCATTAAGAATCAAAGTGAATATGAAAGAGAGATGGAGAATTAAAAGAAAAGTTCTAGGGTGGCGTCTGTGGCTCAAGGAGTAGGGGGCTGGCCCCATATACCAGACGTGGTAGGTTCAAACCCAGCCCTGGCCCAAAAACTGCAAAAAAAAAAAAAAAAAAAAAAGAAAAGAAAAGGAAAGGAAAGTTCTATGCAACACTGTATGATGTATCTGAAAAAACAGAGGAAATTGATGGCTTCCTAATAAAATATAACTTATTAAAACTGATCCAAGAAAAGGAAGAAAATCTAAACACATTGGTATGCACAGAAGAGATTAGAAAGGTGACTTAATCTTAACATATGACAGAACATCATGTTTAGGGCGTTTGCCTTGTATTCTGCAGCCCTTCATTGCAGTGCTACTCTGAGTCACAGAGCCCTCTGCTGTTGGCCTGCAATGAGTTAAGGAGCTTGAGCTAGAACAAAAACCAACATATTGTTTTCTTCATCAACAAAGTATTGCTAGAAAAAAAAGTCAACTGAATCAGTATGGTTAATGATGAAGCTGATTTATACATTGGTGTCTGAGGATCACATTTTGAAGAGTATTGCTTATGAGTGGATAATTTCTCTTTCTGTGTTATTTAAGGTATTTCAGGTTATAGAAAAAAAAAATCCCCAAGGAATACAGCAACATCTCAGGTTACAAAATCAGTACACACAAATCTGTAGCCTTTATATATACCAAAAATAGTCAAGCTGAAAAAACAGTCAACGACTCCATTCCTTTACCAGTGGTGCCAAAGAGATGAAATATTTGGGAGTTTACCTAACAAAGGATGTGAAAGATCTCTATAAATAGAGCTATGAAACTCTAAGAAAAGAAATAGCTGAAGATGTTAACAAATAGAAAAACATACCATGCTCATGGCTGGGAAGAATCAACATTGTTAAAATGTCCACACTACCCAAAGCAATATATAATTTTAATGCAATCCCTATTAAAACTCCATTGTCATACCTTAAAGATCTCGAAAAAATAATATTTCATTTTATATGGAATCAGAAAAAACTCAAATAGCCAAGACATTACTCAGAAATAAAAACAAATCACAAGGAATCATGCTCACAGCAGACTCCTAGGCTGAAAGTATTCTCCTGCCTAGCCTCCTCAGTGCCTGGGACTACAGGCACATAAGTTTTCAGTAGAGATTGGGGAGTTTTAGACCTCAGACTATACTATAAATAGGTAGTGATCAAAACAGCATGGTACTGGCACAAAAACAGAGAAGTAGATGTGTGGAACAGAATAGAGAACCACGAGATGAACCCAGCTACTTACCGTCATTTGATCTTCAATAAGCCAATTAAAAACATTCAGTGGGGAAAAGATTCCCTATTTAACAAATGCTGCTGAGCAAACTGGCTGGCAACCTGTAGAAGACAGAAACTGGACCCACGCCTTTCACCATTAACTAAGATAGACTCTCACTGGATTAAAGATTAAGACATGAAACTATAAAAATACTAGAAGAAAGTGCAGGGAAAACTCTTGAAGAAATCGGCCTGGGCGAATATTTCATGAGGAGGACCCCCCTCCCCCGGGAATCGAAGCAATATCAAAAATACACTACTGGGACCCGATCAAACTAAAAAGCTTCTGCACAGCCAAAAACACAGTAAGTAAAGCAAACAGCCCTCAGAATGGGAGACGATATTTGCAGGTTATGTCTCTGACAAAGGTTTAACAACCAGAATCCATAGAGAACTCAAACATATTAGCAAGAAAAGAACAAGTGATTCCATCTCAGGGTGGGCAAGGAACTTGAAGAGAAACTTCTCTGAAGAAGACAGGCGCACAAACATATGAAAAAATGCTCATCGTTCTTAATCATCAGAGAAATGCAAATAAAAACTACTTTGAGATATCACCTAACAGTAAGATTACCCCACATCACAAAACCCCAAAACCAGAGATGTTGGCATGGATGTGGAGAAAAGGGAACACTTCTGCATGGCTGGTGGGAATGCAAATTAATACATTCCTTTTGGAAAGATGTTTGGAGATCACTTAAGGATCTAAAAATAGACCTGCCATTTGATTCTTCCATTTTTCTACTAGGTATATATCTTTTGGTAAGACCAAAAACCACATTATAACAAAGATATTTGCACCAGAATGTTTATTGCAGCCCAATTCATAATTGCCAAGTCCTGGAAGAAGCTCAAGTGCCCATTAACCCATGAATGGATGAATAAATTGTGGTATATGTACACCATGGAATATTATGCAGCCTTTAAAAAGTTGGAGACTTTACCTCTTTTATGTTTACATGGATGGAGCTGGAACATATTCTTCTTAGCAGAGTATCTCAAGAACAGAAGAAAAGGTATCCAATGTACTCAGCCCTACTATGAAACTAATTTATAAGCACCCACACTTCCATATGAAAGCTATAACAGCCCAAGATGAAGGGGAAAGAGGAGGGGGCAGGATGGGTGGAGGGAGGGTAATTGGTGGGACCGCACCTATGGTGCATTTTACATACATATTAAATGTATTAAGTGTAGAATATAAATGTCTTAACACAATAACTAAGAAAATGCAGTGAAGGCTATGTTAACCAGTCGATGAAAGTACTTCAAATTATATATAAAACCAGCACATTGTACTCCACAATTGCATTAATGTACACAGCTATGATTTAATTAAAAAAATAAAATGTTTACAAAAGCAAAATAAAAAAAAGCAAATAAAGTCCACACACTGCAATAAATAAATAAATAAATTCCAAACTTAAAAATACCTAAGCCATTTCATGCAAAGAATCTTAATCTTAAAATCTAATTAAGATACTAATAGAAGGAAAAAGAAAGATGAGAAAAGGAAGGAAGAGGAGAACTCTAGATACTGGAGATCTCATAGGGAACAGAGTACTGGCTTTGTAAGCGATTATGTTCTGATGCAGGAAGACTGATCACACAAAAGAACAACACACCATCAAGTTCTACAAAGAAGACAAAAGAGGAATATGGTGGAGAATTACTGGGGTGGGGTGCGGGAAATCCACTTTAGTTGCTATAAAAGAGATAATCTTTTTTTAAATATAATTTTTTTATAGGTGATATGTGCACTTGGGCTGGGCATAGTGGCTCACTCCTATAATCCTAGCACTCTGGGAGGCTGAATCAGGACGACTGTTGGAGGTCAGGAGTTAAGACCAGCCTGTGCAAGAGCAAAACCCCCATCTCTACTGAAAACTTATGTGCCTGTAGTCCCAGGCACTGAGGAGGCTAGGCAGGAGAATACTTTCAGCCTAGGAGTTTGCTGTGAGCTATGATGACACTACTGCATTCTACCTGGAACAACAGAGTGAGGCCCTGTTTAAAAAAAAATGTACTTTGTACAAAATTCAAAACCTACAAAAGTCATAATAGGGTACCAGTTTGGGTAAAGAGAGGGAATTTCTAAATAGGTGGTTTAAAAGGATTCTGGAGCTTGAGAGAAGGAAGATTTGGGAGCGTGAGTTGTGGCACGGTTGCCTAGAAGGCCTTGTTGGAGATGGGCAATCTCAAAGGGCCTACAGCCAGCACCTAAGGCTCCTTCCTGCATTAACGAACAATTTAAATTGATAGAAATAGTTTATTACCAGTTGCTAAATTGTTGCTAAACTTCAATTTTTTTCTTAGAAAGTGTTGGGAATTGTTCCTCAAAGTGAGAGATGAGCATATGTACAGGGGATAGAAGTGTAGCTTTCTCGCCTAACCCCTGGAAAGGGAGCAGTGGGAGAGAGAGGAAGACCCACAGGCATTGGGCACTGACTGTGCACTATGCACCTTTGCTTGTGTTACATCGCTTCATGTATATTTGGAAGCCTCCCTTCTAAACAGAGGCTTTGTTTGAACCTGTCAAAGGTTCCAAGCAAAGCTGCCTTTCACAGGAACCAAGAAAGACAGGCAGCCAGTCAACTGCTCAGGAGCAAGGGGAGCAGGGCAAGCGGAAAGAGGGGCAAAGGTGTGCTGAGGACTTCTCTGCCCCTGCTTCCTCCCTACTAGCATTTCGGACCTTGCTTCCTTGCTGAGCCACCTAAAATTTCCCTTCCAAACCCTCTCCCCTCTGAAAAAGACCATCCCCTTGACCATACTTCAGTCATGCTTCTCCAAGCCCTCTTCTCCACCAGATCTCCGCTTTGTCACCTGTCCTGTCTTTGACCTGCCCAGTCCATTGTGGCAGGAAGCCTACTAAGTCAGTTTGGCCAGGATCCCCTCACCCTTGAGGTCCCATTGTCATTGGAACCTGAGCAAGATCTGCATTCCCACCTTTGATGTCTAAGTCCTTGGCCTGCCGTTTTTTTTAGACAGAGCTTCAAGCTATCACCCTGGGTAGAGTGCTTTGGTGTCACAGCTCACAGCAACCTCAAACTCCTGGGCTTAAGCCATTCTCTTGCCTTAGCCTCCAGAGTAGCTGGGACTACAGGAGCCCATCGCAATGCCCAGCTATTTTTTGGTTGTAGTTGTCATTGTTTGGCAGGCCTGGGCCTGATTCGAACCCACTAGTTCTGGTTTATGTGGCTGGCACCTTAGCCACTTGTGCTACAGTTGCCACCTGTGCCTTTCATGAGAATCCTGTGAGGTCATTTCTCAAGAATCCCTCTACTCATGATATCTCCTCCTAATAATTTTCACATTTTTTTTCTTTTTAGACAGTCTCACTCTGTCACCCTAGGTAGAGTGCTATGGCATCACAACTTACAGCAACCTTAAACTCCGGGGCTCTAGTGACCCTTTTGCCTCAGCCTCCCCAGTAACTGGGATTACAGTTGCCCGCCGCAATGCCCAGCTAGTTTTTCTTTTCTTTCTTTCTTTTTTTTTTTAATTGTTGGGGATTCATTGAGGGTACAAGAAACCAGGTTACACTGATTGCATTACAATTGTGCCTTGCCCCACAAGGTGTGCCACACACAGAGACCCCACCCTCTCCCTCCTTCTCTCTCTCTCTCTGCTCTCCCCTTCCTCCACCCCCACAGCGTGTCATTAATTGTCTTCATATCAAGATTGAATACGTAGGATTCATGCTTCTCCATTCTTGTGATGCTTTGCTAAGAAAAACATGTTCCACTTGCATCCAGGTTAATACAAAGGCTGTATAGTCTCCATTTTTAATGGCTGAATAGTATTCCATGATATACATATACCCCAGCTTGTTAATCTATTCCTGGGTTGGTGGGCATTTAGGCTGTTTCCACATTTTGGTGATTGTAAATTGAACTGCAATAAACAGTCTAGTGCAAGTGTCTTTATGACAAAAGGATTTTTTTCCTCACGGGTAGATGCCCAGTAATGGGATTGCAAGATCAAATGGGAGGTCTAGCTTGAGTTCTTTGAGGTTTCTGCACACTTCCTTCCAAAAAGGTTGTGTTAGTTTGCAGTCCCACCAGTAGTGTAATAATGTTCCTTTCTCTCCACATCCATGCCAGCATCTGCAGTTTTGAGATTTTGTGATGTGGGCCATTCTCGCTGGGGTTAGATGATATCTCGGGGTGGTTTTGATTTGCATTTCTTTAATAATTAGGGATGATAAGCATTTTTTCCATATGTTTGCTAGTCATTCATGTGTCTTCTTTAGAGAAGGTTCTATTCATGTCTCTTCCCTATTGATATATGGGATTATTGGCTTTTTTCATGTGGATTAATTTGAGTTCTCTATAGGTCCTAGTTATCAAGCTTTTGTCTGATTCAAAATATGCAAATATTCTTTCCCATTGTGTATGTTGTCTGTCTGCTTTGGTTGTTGTCTCCTTAGCTGTATAGAAGCTTTTAAGTTTAATTAAATCCCCTTTGTTTATTTTTGTTGTTGTTTCCATTGCCACAGCAATCTTCTTCATGAAGTCTTTCCTGAGGCCAATATCTTCCAGTGTTTTTCCTATGCTTTCTTTGAGGATTTTTATTGTTTCAAGCCTTAAATTTAATTTTTTTATCCATCTTGAATCAGTTTTTGTGAGTGGAGAAAGGTGTGGGTCCATTTTCAGTGTTTTACATGTGGATATCCAGTTCTCCCAGCACCATTTATTGAATAGGGAGTCTTTCCCCTAAGGCATGTTCTTGTTTGGTTTATTAAATATTAGGTGGTTGTAAGATATTAGTTTCATTTCCTGGTTTTCTATTCGATTCCAAATGTCTATGTCTCTATTTTTGTACCAGTACCATGCTGTCTTGACCACTATGGATTTGTAGTACAGCCTAAAATCTGGTATCCTGATGCCCCTGGCTTTATGTTTATTACTAAGAACTGCCTTAGCTATTCAGAGTTTTTTTCTGGTTCCATACAAAATGTAGAATCATTTTTTCTAAGTCTTGAAAGTACAATGTTGGTATTTTAATAAGGATGGCATTGAATCAGTAGATTGCTTTGGGAAGTATAAACATTTTAACAATGTTGATTCTTCCCAGCCATGAGCATGATATGTTCTTCCATTGTTAATATTCTCTGCCATTTCCTTTCTTAGGGTTTCATAATTTTCATCATAGAGGTTCTTCACCTCTTTTGTTAGATATATACCTAGGTGTTTCCTTTTCTTTGACGCTATGGTGAAGGGAGTTGTGTCCTTAATTAGCCTTTCATCTTGGCTGTTATTGCCATATACAAAGGCTACTGACTTGGGTGGTGCCTGTGGCTCAAAGCATCCCCAGCCAAAAAAAACTGCGAGAAAAAAAAAAAAGCTACCGACTTGTAAATATTGATTTTATATCCTGAGACAATATTGTATTTTTTCATAACTTCCAGGAGTCTTGTGGTTGAGTCTTTGGGGTTCTCTAAGTATAAGATAATATCACCAGGAAAGAGGGAGAGTTTGACCTCCTCTGCTCCCATTTGGATGCCCTTTATTTCCTTGTCTTGCTTAATTGTATTGGCTAGAACTTCCAGTACTACGTTGAATAGTACTGATGACAGAGGGCAACCTTGTCTGGTTCCAGTTGTAAGAGGAAAAGCTTTCAGTTTTACTCCATTCAGTAAAATATTAGCTGTGGGTTTGTCATAGATAGCTTCAATCAGTTTAAGAAGTGTGCCACCTATGCCTATACTCTTCAGTGTCCTAATTAGAAAAGGATGTTGGATTTTATCAAATGTTTTTTCTGCATCTATTGAGAGGATCGTATGGTCTTTGTTTTTGTTTCTTTTGATATAGTGAATAACATTTATAAACTTGCGTATGTTAGACCAACCTTGCATCTCTGGGATGAAACCTACTTGATCATGATGTACGACTTTTTTGATGATAAGCTGTAATCTATTGGTGAGGATTTTGTTCAGAATTTTTGCATCTATATTCATTAGTGAAATTGGTCTGAAGTTCTCCTTTTTATATGGTCTTTTCCTGGTTTTGGTATCAGGGTGATGTTTGCTTTGTAGAACGTGTTGGGGAAGATTCCTTCCTCTTCAATTTTTTGGAATAATTTCTGCAGTATGGGAATAAGCTCTTCTTTGAAGATTTGATAGAATTCTGGTGTGAAGCCATCCAGACCAGGGAATTTATTTGTTGGGGGAATTTTTATTGTTTCTTTGATCTCAGTGCTTGAAATTGGTCTGTTCAGGAAATCTGTATGTTCTTGGCTAAGTCTAGGGAGAGGGCATGATTCCAAATATTGATCCAGTTCCTTCACATTGTTAAATTTCTGGGCATAGAGTTGCTGGTAGTATTCTTGTATCTCTGTGGCATCTATTGTTATTTCTCCTTTGTCATTTCTGATTGAGGTTGCTAGAGATTTTACTTTTCCAATTCTAGTTAGTCTGGCCAAAGGTTTATCTATTTTATTTATTTCTTCAAAACACCAACTCCTTGTTTCATTAATTTTCTGAATGATTCTTTTGTTTTCAATTTCATTACTCTCTGATTTAATTTTAGATATTTCTTTTCTTCTGCTGGGTTTTGGCTTAGCTTGTTCTTTTTCCAATTCCATACAATGGCTTGTGAGTTTGTTGACATGGTCTCTTTCTGTTTTTTGAATGCAGGCATTTAAAGCAGTAAATTTTCCTCTCAGGACTCCTTTTGCTGTATCCCACAGGTTTTGGTAGCTTATGTCTTCATTGTTGTTGTGCTCAAGGAAGTTAATGATTTCCTCTTTTATTTCTTCCACACCCAAATATCATTCAACATAAAGTTGTTTAATTTCCATGCCTTTGTGTGAGGTTGAAGATTTTTGTTGGACTTGAGTTTCACCTTTAGTGGAAGAGAAGATACAAGGTAAAATTTCAATTCTTTTGATTCCGTTGAGTTCTTTTGTGTCCTAAGATATGATCAATTTTGGAGAATGTTCCATGGGGCAATGAGAAGAATGTATATCCTTTATCTTTGGGGAGGAGTGTTCTATATGCGTCTATCAAGCACGGTTGTTCTAAGGTCTCACTTAAGTCCCTCATATCTTTGTTTAATTTCTGTTTAGAGGATCTGCCCAGCTCTGTGAGAGGAGTGTTAAAGTCCCCTGTTATTATGGTATTATAGGATATCATATTGCTCAGACTAAGGTCTGTTTCAAGAATTTGAGAGCATTTAAGTTGAGTGCATAAACATTTAGAATTGAAATGTCCTCTTGTTATATTTTTCCCTTGACCAACATGAAGTGACCATCATTGTCAGTTTTTACTTTAGTTGCTTTAAATCCACATGTATCTGAAAATAAGGTTGCAGCCCCTCCTTTCTTCTGGATTCCATTTGCCTGAAAAATTGTCTTCCTGCCCTTAACTCCGAGTTTTAATTTGTCTTTTGAGGCTAGGTGTGTTTCTGCAAACAGCAAATGGATGGCTTGTGTTTTTTAGTCCAATCAGCCAATCTATGCCTCTTCAGTGGGGAATTCAAGTCATTAACATTTATTGAGATAATTGATAAGTGTGGTAGCATTCTATTCATCTTATTTTGTGAAAGTCCATTGCTTAGTTTTGTCTTTTGCATCACTATGGAAGCTAGGTTCTGTCCTTTGATTTCCGGGTGTTTACTTTGCTGGTGGTTTAGTGTGATGGTCAATGTACAGAACAGGTTGAAGTATTTCCTGTAAAGCTGGTCTTGTTGTGGCAATTTCCTCAATGTTTGCGTATCAGTAAAATATTTTATTTTTTCCATCAATTTCAAAGCTTAGCTTAGTTCAGCGGTTCTCAACCTGTGGGTCATGACGCCTTTGGGGGGGTCAAATGACCCTTTCCCTTTCACAGAGGTCACTTAAGACCATCAGAAAACACATATTTCCAATGGTCTTAGGAACTGAGACACCGCTCCTCATGTGTGGGGGTCACTACAACATCAGGAACTGTGTATTAAAAAAGTCACAGCATTGGGAAGGTTGAGAACCACTGGCTTAGCAGGATATAGAATTCTGGGCTGGAAATTTTTCTGTTTAAGTCGATTAAATTTAGATGACCATTGTCTTCTGGCTTGAAAAGTTTCATTAGAGAAGTCTGCAGTCACCCTGATGGATTTTCCCCTGTAGGTCAATTGGCGCTTACTCCTGGCAACTTGCAAAATCTTTTCTTTTCTTTTGATTTCAGAATGGTGCATCACAATATGTCTTGA
Organism: Otolemur garnettii; assembly: GCF_000181295.1. NCBI lineage: Eukaryota > Metazoa > Chordata > Mammalia > Primates > Galagidae > Otolemur > Otolemur garnettii. The sequence continues at coordinate 1,883,739 of NW_003852577.1, forward strand.
AGAAGCTCTATTTGAGTTGAGGTGACCTGGGGTCCAATATCCTTCTGAAAGGGCTGTGTCAGAATCTTTGGAGATATTTGGGATATTTTCATTTATAATATTCTCTAGAATGGCTTCCACTCCTCTGGGCATTTTCCTTCCCCTTCTGGGATATCTATAACTCATACATTTGAATGCTTCGTAAAATCCCATAATTCTGTCAGTGAATGTTCTGCCTTCTCTCTCTTCTTTTCTGCCTCTTTAACTATCTGAGTTATATCAAGAGCTTTGTCCTCTACCTCTGAGATTCTTTCTTCTGCATGATCTAATCTATTGTTGATACTCTCTATTGCATCTTTTAGTTCCCTAATTGACTGTTTCAGTTCCTTCAGCTCTTCTATATCCTTTCTATATTCTTCATATCATTCATCTCTTATTTGATTCTGTTTTTGGATTTCCTTTTGGTTATTTTCCACTTTCTCAGCAATTTCCTTTATTGTTTTCATCATCTGTATTTATAGGTGGAATCCTTTGCAGTAGGTACCTCATGATCCCTTGGGTGAGGGTTGCTCTGGACTGCTTTTTCATGTTGCCAGGATTTCTCTGCTGATTCTTCCTCATGAGTGTATTCTTTTATCTGTTTCCTTTCCCTAATTTTCCTTTCACTTCCTCTTGCTCTTTAGCTTACTGTGCCACTGGCCTAAGGTTTTGATGAGTTCTTTTGGTACAGGACCAGAAGGATGAGAAGATTGAAGAGCAAGAAGGGATAAAAGATTTTTTTAAAAAAGGGAAAAAGAAAAAAGAGAAAGGAGAAGGGGTGAGTAAAAGAGAATATTGACAAAAAGAAGAGATGCATAGAAAGAGGGAGACAGGAGTAATATTGGTGTATAGTGGAGTACTTTGACTCAACCTTAAAAACCTCCAACCTCTGGGAGTGCTGGGTGATTCTCTGAGGTCAGCAGCTCTTTGCCAGCCTCTTCAGACAAAGTACCCCACCGCCATCAAGTAGAGAGGAAAGACAAAAATAGTACAAATCAAACAAAACAAGCAAAAACCTTACAGGATAAAATTGGGGAAAAAACCAATAGGTGCAAAAATGAAGTTCTAATTGTTAAAGAAGGTAACAATGTAAAATTGTATTTAAACTAGAAAAATGATGAAAGAAAAGAAAGAAAAGGAAAAAAGAAAAAAGGAAAAATCTAGATGGGGCAGTGCCTGTGGCTCAATGGATAGGGCACTGGCCCCAATATGCCGAAGGTGCTGGGTTGGAACCCAGCCCAGGCCAAACTGCAACAAAAAATAGCCAGGTGTTGTGGCGAGTGCCTGTAGTCCAGCTACTTGGGAGGCTGAGGCAAGAGAATTTCCTAAGCCCAGGAGTTGGAGGTTGCTGTGAGCTGTGATGTCATAGCACTCTACTGAGTGTGATAAAGTAAGACTCTGTCTCTAAACAAGAAAAGAAGGAAAGAAAAGGAAAAAAGAAAGGAAAAGAAAAGAAAAAGAAAAATCTAGATGGAAAATGTTGAAATAAAAAAAAAAAGCCAAAACCAAAACCAAAGCAGTATATATATCTTGCCGAATATTGTCTGGGTAATAGGTGATGTTCTGGGGTATGAGATGTTACTCACAATGCTGATACAGCTGTACGAGATAGAGACTGGAAGGCTCTGCTGATTTCTCAAACCCTGCAGGGTTGAGAGCCTAATCTTTCTTCAGCCCACTTAAAAGACAATTTAAACTGATAACCTTGGCTAACCAGATGCTTTCCCAGGAAAGCACTTGTCGCTGGGAACTCTCCTGATGTGACTGCTTGCTTATCCAGTGCACCAAAACCTTGGCCCCTGAGGGCTAAGACTGTAATCTGCCAAACACTGAAATTTCCATATCTCAGTCCCTGCCTTTGGGCTGCTCAGACACTAGATTACTGGCCCAAGGTCCCCCAGCTCAAACCTTGTACTACAACCCTGACAGAGGAGCCTGCACGGGAGGTTCTCCCATGATGGCTGCCCATGCTCTGCGACCCTGAGGGCAGAGTCTGCAAGGGCAGTTCTCCCACTATGGCTATGTGAACCACCCACAGCCAAACCATATTAGCTCCATTTTGGCTCAGAGGCTCAGTCTGGGGCCCTAGACAATGCTTAAAGTCATCGCCCAAGTTCTCCCAAGGTAGCTCAACGTAATGCCCAAGTCCAAAAAAACAAAACAGCTCACAGGTAAGGCCTTTCCTACTTGAAATCTCTCTGTTGCTGTAGTTACAGATGCAGGTGGCCTCCGACTGACCCAAGGAATGCATGCTACAACTTGCTAGTTCTCTACTGCTTTTGTCCTCCTCGTGGGGTCCAGAAGTCTTTCACTGTCTCCCTGTGTCCCCAGAGGGATGTTTCTGGGCAGATCCCACCAGCCAGAGCTGCCTGGAGTCTTCTCTCCCCATTCTCACCAGTTGTAAGGAAGCTGTTACTCAGCTGCCATCTTGCTCTTCCCCCTCCCAGATAGTTTTTCTATTTTTAGTAGAAACAGGGTCTCACTCTTACTGAGGCTGGTCTTGAACTCATGAACTCAAGCAATCCACCCACCTTGGCCTCCCAGAGTGTTGGGATTACAGACGTGAGCCACTGTGCCTGGCTTCTTTTGGTAATTGACTATAAATCCACATTTATCATTGCTGTGTTCAGGGTTGAGCCTGATCTCTCCCTCCTATACAATAGCCTTGAACAGACTCTATCTGACAACATTCTAACAAATATCAGAATAATTTTTCTTTAACATTGCTAAACCTTTGTACACCAAAAGTCCCTAGGATGAGCTTCTGCCATTGACCCACTTTCAAGCCAGCAAACTATCCAAACTTGCTCTTCCCTACAAATTTACAAACTTCCTCCTTCACTGCTCGTCTCTGGTCCAGCACTCACCTCACAGACTAACACTGAGACTGGCATGCCTAAGGAGTACTCTATCCCGCTTCCTGGAATGCAATAGGTACTTAAAAAATGATTTGTGAACTGCACAAATGTTGTCATCTGATACTAATATAAAAGTGAAGTAGCCATGTGTGTCCCCCTTTATAGACAAGAGTGTTGGTGTGATTTGCCTAAGGCTGTTCTACTAATGTGGCAGAGGTTGGCTTCAAACCCAGATCTTTCTCATTTCAAAACACCAGCTCCCCTGGAAATGCTGTTGATAGGGAAGGCACTTGAAAGAAGGGACAATGTGAAAAGCCAACCATAGTGATCAGTGATTTGGCTCTGGCTAATGAATATCTTTGCCTCCTTTTCTCTTCACTTCTCTTTTTCCATTCAAAGCTCTTTGTTAGAAGTCATTGTCAAGATTGGTTTTGATCTGGTTAAAAAAATTCTAGACTGAACAACCAGAAAATTTAACAACTAGAGGGATGTTGAGTCTCAGAATAAGTTTTATTAGAAATAAATTCCAAGTGTGGGCTGACCTGAGGCTATGGGTGTGCCTCTGGACATTTCCCTGAGAATAATCCAAGCCCCCCTTGTTCCCCATTCCCCAAGGTGGTAAACACAGCAATAAAGCCTCCATGTCCCAAGCCCACCTTTGTCTGGGCTCAGAATCTTTGCCCCTTCTTCTCAACCCTCTATTAGAAAAATAAAGTCAAGTCCTTGAGGATGTGCAGGGAGTCAACACAACTCTTCCAGACTGAAGAGGAGACTCCTGGACTGGCCTCCAGGACACAAGTCCAGGCTTTCTAACAAGCCCATCCTCATCTCTCCTAAAGGTATCACAGCCTGTGTGTAATTTAATAAGTGTCAGAGAACTTAAGCACAGTCACAGTTTCCTTCAAATGCAATTTCCTCTGGACTTCTGTTGACACCCTTTTTATCCCTAACCACTGTGGCTTTTAAAACCAACCCTAGGAGATAAATGTATAACTCTAAAAGCATGGCTTTCTTTAATTCCTCTCTATAATTCTCCTTGGAAAATTGAGCTCAGCCAATCATTTGGACAATATTGATTCTGTACTAAGTGCTTTCTTTTGTTTATTCCTTTAAATTGTTTTTTTGAATAGATAATTTATTTACATAATAAAAATGCCAAAACAACAACAAAAAGGTATGTAGCTGTGTGAGTTCCCCTGCTATCTCTACACCAATTTGTTAACAATTCAGAAATGTTCTGTGTATACTCAAGCCCTCTCATTTTTTTTTTAACACAAGAGGTAACATGATAAATATGCTGTTGTTCTCTTAATATATCTAGGAGATGGGTCCAATTCTATTCAGGTAGATCTAAGGAGTTTTGTGCTACAGAGCACAAAATACAATTATTTTGTGATGGTTAGTTGGGTTTATGGTCAGGGACTCTTTCCAAACAATAATTTCAGTAATGTGTCCCACTGTCTTGCATTAAATTTATAGATAAACTTGAAAGACAAAAATGTTTGCTTAGAAACCCTATAAGCTCTAAGAGATAGCTTTAGAGAAAAAATATTCTCTTCTTACATTTTATATGGAATTTGATTAGGCTCTAGCCCTTAGTTTCTCAGTTTGGGAATCTATAATTTTAGAGCCCTTATGCCTGAGGAAAAAAAGGGCATGTTTTTTTCCCTCTTTATGTGGGAAATGAGACATGTTGACAAACTGAGATTTGTCTTAATCTTCCCCTGTGTCAAGTGGACAAGTGTTTTCAGTTGCAGTCATGCACCACATGAGTGACAAACTGCAGATACACTTGTGGTCCCACTGACCCCAGAAAAGTGGCCTGCAGGATGGAGTCTGAGAAGCTCAGCTGAAGCAGCGCAGCTTGCCTTGTCTGCTCAGCCTTCTCTCCACACCTTCCATGATTATCTAGTTAAAGCGTCTCCATGAGGGTGAAAATGTTTACCTCAGGAGACTTGAGGAAGGAGGCACACATAGGCAACGGATATTGTGATATTGATAGTAAAGATTACTTTGATGATACATTTTCTTTGATGATTCTCTTAGATATTTTGGTAAAGTGAAAGTTACCTTTATGTTGTTTTAAACAACATTTTGCATTGTTAGAGTGAAGGCTATTTAATGTTATTTTCTGTCACATAAAGTTAAAATTATCTAGATTTGTTTCCTTGTATTCTGATTATAAAAACTATTAGAATTATAACTGAAGATGAACAGTCTAAGAGAGGCTACTCTCACTATTCTCCACAGTCACTGACTTTCTGATAGTAAAGCTTGTTTGCATGTAACCCCAGTCTCTGCATATTGTCTGGAAAAAGACAGGAGGCTGGACTCTTTTTTTCCAGTAATGCCATAAGATTATATTTTCACTGTACTTTCTCCATGTTTAGATATTTACCATTGTGTTACTACTGCCCACAGAATTCAGTACAGTAACAGGCTATAGAGGTGCATAGCCCACAAGCAGTAGACTGAACCCTGCAACCCAGGAACAGAAGGCTGGACTGCACCATATAGACTAGGTGTGTAGCTGAAGGGCAGGAAACTGCACCAAACAGCCCAGGTGTGTAGCCAGGGGCAGTAGACTGCACCATGCAGCCCAGGTGTATAGCTGAGGGGCAGTAAACAGCACCATACAGCCCAGGTGTGTAGCCAGGAGCAATAGACTACAGCATACAGCCAAGGTGTATAGCTGAAGAGCAGTAAACTGCACCACACAGCCCAGGTGTCTATCTGAGGGGCAGTAAACTACACCATAAAGCCCAGGTGTGTAGCCAGGAGCAGTAGACTACATGACACAGCCCAGGTGTATAGTGAAGGAGCAATAAACTGCACCATACAGCCCAGGTGTGTAGCTGAGTATAGGCAAAAGGCCTATATACCTCTGGCCAAAAAAAGCTGTTTGAGAGAGAGCAGTCAAAAGACTTTGTGCAGGCATACTTGTGAGAAACTGAGGCAGAATCCCATATGGCCAGGTTGGTTGTGGGCATAAAAATCCCCTGACTAAGGTCAGCCTGGTCAGTTGCAGTTATGAAAACCCCCTGACTTAAGGCCCACATGGGAGCAGAGGCTTGCAAACAAGTTTTCTGTATGTCTTAGAAATTTCTTAATTATGCCTTGCTGAAAATTGAAGTAACTGCCTCCAAACGGTGAGGTCAGTAAGGCAGGTCCCCCAGAGCCTCAGGCTTCATCAGATAAGAACAAGGGAAGTAATGGCTAACAACATGTTCTCCATTAAGTTATGTTAAAAGGATTATGTTAGGAAGATTATGTTAGGAGGATTATGTTAGATAAAGTGGTATCAGTTAATCTGTAGATTACTAAGGAGGATCTGCTCCGGAGATAGTCACAAGATATTTATTCATGAGATGGATTATGATTGTAATGACTATTAATGAAGTCATTGACGTACAGTGCGCATGTGCAGAGGGATTGTAATGAATATTAATGAGGTACAGTGTGCATGTACACAGCTAACTATTTAAACCAGAAGAAGATAAACAGCCTTACCACTTGCCATGAGAGAGCGGTGATCCCTGGCTGTTTAAGCCAGGAGATAAATAAAGAAGTTGTCACATGCCTGCGAGAGCTGTGAACCCCTTTATTTAAATATACAATTTCAATATGTGGGTTTATGCTCTGCAATGCTGCTTCTCTGTGAGACCCTAACAACAACATTCTGGCACAGCGAGCAGGGTAGCAGGGTGTTTTTCGTGAGGATAGCCTCGCCAGCTTCTTCAGGGAGACACCTGGACTTCCTCTGGACAGAGCGGTGGATGCCTAAGATAAACCACAGGTGATTGAAATCAAAGAGGTAACAGTTGCACTGGGTCCAGGAGGCTCTAAGTATAAATAAAGAGAAAATGAGTAATAATCATTCCTTGGAGGACCAGTATGTTGCTTTGCTCAAAACTCTGCTGCAAACAACAGGAGTCTCTATAAAGACTAAAACTCTAAGGGAATTATTTCAGGTGGTAAGCACTGTTACTGGTTTACACCAGAGAAGAAAAATCAGTTAAATATCAAAGTATGGAGGAAGATTGGAACAGCTCTTAGGAGGGCACACCAGCAGGGAGAATTTATTAGTGGAGAGTTTTGGACTGTGTATCATTTGGTTATAGGTGCCTTAGAACCATTGTGGTCTAATTCTGATACAGACAGTACTCTTGATGGTTTGCCACCCTCCTCCCCTGCCGACTACCAAGGAAGGTGCACGTGCTGAGCAACATATATGTGATGTGCCCTTAAAAAGTCCTGATGGGTTGGGCTGTTCTACACATTGCCCCCCAGGCAAGGACTTGCCTGATAAAGAGCACAGTGAAACACATTCTGATGATGCTATTACCAATGTCTCTGATGCAGAAGACTTTAGGAGCCTTAAAAAGTTACTTACTGAAGGCTTTTTAACTATAGAAAAGTGGCTTCAGAAATTAGAAAAGTGGCAAACTGGGCCTCAATATGTAGCAGCTTTCAGGCCCCCTGCCACAACTCCTTCTGCAGTTCCTACATCTAAAGTTGCCCTAACCGCTCCGCCAGCATTCTATCTAGTCTGGCCTGATCCTAATAGCTCTAGAATTCATTTTAAGGTCAAAAATGATACTTTTAATATTGTTCAGGATGCAGAGGCTTCTACTACCTCTAGAAAAGGAAAGGAGGAATCCTTAGTCATGCCTGCAACCCAGGTGGTTGATGAGCAAGGCAAAGTTACCATCAATTACACTGAAGTCCAGATTAAGATATTGAGAATTTTCTGGGTATATACCTAATAATGGAATTGTAGGATCAAACCCAGAAGATAAAAAATCACATTACAATAAAGATGTTTGTATCAGAATGTTTATTGCAGCCCAATTCATAATTGCCAGATCATGGAAGAAGCCCAAGTGCCCATCAATCCACGAATGGATCAATAAATTGTGGTATATGTACACTATGGAATACTATGCAGCCCTAAAGAAAAAACGGAGACTTTACCTCCTTCATGTTTACATGGATGGAACTAGAAAATGTTCTTAGCAAAGTGTCACAGGAATGGAAGAATCCAATGTACACAGCCCTTTTATGAAACTAATTTATAGCTCTCAAATGAAAGATACAACTTAATTCTAGCCCAAGAATATGGGGAGGGGTGGAGAAGGGGTGGGGAAAAGGGCAGCCGGGTGGTGGGAGGGTGACCAGAAAGATCACCTATATATCTGTCTAACAAGGGTACAAGTGAACTTTTCTAGAACTAGAATATAAATGTTTTGACACAACGACTAAGCAAATGACATGAAATCTATGTTAACCAGCTTGATGAAAGTATTTCAAATTGTATATGAAAACACTACACTGTACCCCATGTTTGCATTAATGTATACAGCTATCATTTAGTAAAAAAAAAAAGATATTGAGAATTTTGAAAGACATGGTTCATGCTTATGGGCCCAATTCACCCTATGTGGTGGGAACTTTATCTTCTTATTGTGGAAAGCATCAGCTCATTCTTTAGATTGGGACACTTTGGCTCATACCACCTTGAGCCCAGGTCAGTATATTCAATTTAAATCTTGGTGGACTGAGGAGGCAAAAGTACAAGCTCATAGAAACAGAGTGGCTAGTGGACTCACTTTTGAAGAACTAATGTGGACTGGACCTTTTGAAATAGTGAACACTGAGGCAGCTCTTACCCCTGAGCAGATAATACAAGTAAGGGATGTCTGTATTAGAGCTTGGCAGCATTTAGCTCAGAAAGGAGAAATTAAACAGTTTTTTACTAAAGTACTCCAGGAGAACAATGAGCCCTACACTGAATTTGTCGCTCAGTTGCAAACTGCTATTGAAAGATCTATTCCAGAAGAGGATGCCCATAGGTTATTGCTTTTGCAGTTAGCTTTCAAAAATGCAAACACTGATTGTAGGCAAGCTCTATCAGGAATAAAGAACCAAAAAGATGTTACTATAGAACAATATATTCATGCCTACCAAGAGGTCAGTTCAGGTACTTTCCAAGCTAATTTACAAGCTTCAACTTGAGCATCTGCCTTAGCAGCTATCTCTCAAGGCAGTGGAGTGCTTGATTTACCATTACTGTCTGATGTAGATTTGAGAAATGGAGACCCCCCCCCCAAGAAATTACCTACTGGTGTTTATGATCCCATTCCTTCTGGAACTGTGGGTCTGATTTTAGGCACAAGCAGCCTAACTATGGAGGGACTTAATGTCCACCCTAGAATAATCAGTAAAAACTATAATGGGAAAATTTTAATTATAGTTTCTGCTTCCAAGGACCTTCAATTAGCAGTTGGTCAACACATAGCTCAAATTCTAATCTTGCCTCATCACAAGGGTAAAACAACCCCAGTTTCTCATGAAGGTGGGTTTGAAAGTACAGGGAAATAGATCTTTTGGCACACTTTTCTGAATGATAGTGGCCCCCAATGTAAGGTAACTTTTGACAATGATATCCAGATTGAAGGTTTTATGGATACAGGACCTCATGTCTCTATCATTGCCACACATATGTGACCAAGAATTGGCCTAAGGCACATGTCCAGGCTACTTTTCTTGGCCTCAGGACTATAGCTAATATTGAACAAAGTGTGTCAGACTTATCCTGCAAAGGACCTGACAGACAAAAGGCTTGTTTCTGTCCATATGTTGCCCCTATAGCAATAACATTGTGGGGAAAAGATTTATTACAACAATGGGGTACTATGCTTACTATTCCTACTACCTCTAAAGCTGTTTAAAATACCATGTTTAATATGGGGTTTAATTTGACTCAGCCCAGCCCTTCCAAAGAGCCTGAAGTAATTCGAATTGCCCATAATAAGACAAGCCTCGGACTTCCCACTTTACCAGAGGATTTTTCCTAGGGGATTCTGCTAAACGCTTCACCCTCTCTCTACAATGAAAAAATGATAAACCAGTTTGGGTGGAGCAGTGGCCCCTTCCTCTAAAAAAGTTAGAAGTGCTTCATCAATTAAATCATTCAGTAGAATAGATAATGGATCTGCTTATATCTCTAACAGATGTCAAGTCTTTTTTAAATTATATAATATCAAACATATTACAGGAATTCCTGGTAATAGCACTGGACAAGCTATTAATGAAAGGCAAAATTGAACATTAAAAGAAATGTTATTGAAACAAAGAAAAGGGGGAGAACAGTATAACATCACCCCTAGAAATAGATTATCTTCAGCCCTTTTCACTTTAAATGTTTTAAATATGAATGAGAAAAATGAAATACCAGCTTATAAACATTGGGTAACCATGACCTCACTCCCTCTTGACCAACCAGTTTATTATAAAGATGTAATTAAGAATGTATGGATACCAGCTACTGTTATATGTTGAGGAAGAAGCTATGCTTATATTTCCACAGGAGATAATAAACTCTGCGTTCCAGATAAGAATTTAAAATTATGACACTACCCAGTGGAAGTAATACCACAAAAGAAAGATGAATAAGAAGGTGGTGAAACGGGTAACAACCAACTTGAACAGGATGAGTGTGAGCCGACCCTAAAGATGCTCAATATATTCAGGCTTGCCTACCATTACCTTTTATGTGGCGTAAAGGAAATGTAAATTGGAATAAGGAAACAGGAGAATTATTTTGTCCTGCTTGTCAATTACTTACTTGTATTAACCAATCTGTGAGTTTTGACCCCTCTAAGGAACAACTGTATTTATTGAGAGCTTGAACTGGAGTTGGCTGCCAGTTGATTTGGTGAGACAATGGGAGGAGTCCCCGGCCCTGTTGGCTCAGCAAATCCTGAAGAGAAGTCACCGATTTATTGGACTGTTGATTGCAACCATTTTGGGGATCATTGCTGTTACTGCAACTGCTGCTGTAGGGGGTGTTGCCTTGACACAAAATATAAGAACACAGACTTTTGTTGCTGATTGGCATAAAAATTCAGAGCAATTATGGACTGCTCAAAAACAAATAGATACTAAAATATCTAATGAAATTTCTGATTTGGAACAACCTGTTGTTATGATAGGTGATTAATTGGTTAGTTTAAAAAAGCAGATCAAACTCAAATGTGATGGAATATTACTACTTTTTGTATTACCCCTGTAAACAAAATTTCTTTGGGAGAAAGTTAGGAAGCATTTGTTAAATCATGAAAATTTAACTAATGATATTGTGAATTTACAGACTGAGATGTATTATACTTTCCAACATAAGCTGGGAAAGGTGGATAGTGATGAGATCTTGAAGGGATTAGCAGAAGAAATAGAACAAATGAATCCTATGCCCAAGATCAATAGACTTATTAGAAGTACTGTTGGATCTTTTGCTTTGTTAATTATTTTTTGCTTGATTTTATATATCGTGTGCAGGAAGGTAAATCAAACTAATAAGGAGAATGAAAGACATGCTGCCATTTTTGCTTTAATGATGTCTGATGTGAATGCCAATAAGAAAAAGAAGGGGGAAATATAGGCGAAAGGCCTATATTCCTCTGGCTAAAAAAGCTGTTTGAGAGAGAGCAGTGAAAAGACTTCGTTCAGGCATACTTCTGAGAAACTGAGGGCGAATCCCATATGACTGGGTTGGCTGCGGGTGTAAAAACCCCCTGATCTAAGGTCAGCCTGGCCGGTTGCATGTGTAAAAACTCCCTGACTTAAGGTCCACATGGGAGCGGAGGCTTGCAAACAAGTTTTCTGTATGTCTTAGAAATTACTTAATTATGCCTTGCTTAAAACTGAAGTAACTGCCTCCAAACAGTGAGGCCAGTAAGGGCAGGTAATCTACCTTCCCCAGAGCCTCAGGCTTCGTCAGATAAGAACAAAGAAGTAATGGCTAACAACATGTTCTCCATTAAATTATGTTAAAAGGAGTATGTTAAAAGAATTGTGTTAGGAAGATTACATTAGGAGGATTATGTTAGGAGAATTATGTTAGATAAAGTGGTATCAGTTAATCCCTAGATTACTAGGGAGGATCTGCTCCTGAGATAGTCACAAGATGTTTATTCATGAGATGGATTATGAATTGTAATGAAAATTAATGAAGTCATTGATGTACAGTGCACATGTGAAGAGGGATTGTAATGAATATTAATGAGATACAGCTAACTATTTAAACCAGAAGAAGATAAACAGCCTTGCCACTTGCCATGAGAGAGCAGTGGTCTCTGGCTATGTAGGAAGCCAGGAGAAAATAAAGAAGTTTGTCACATGCTTGAGAGAGCTTTATTTAAATATACAATTTCAATATGCAGGTTTATGCTCATCGACACTGCTTCTCTGTGAGACCCTAATGACAACAGCTTAGGAACAGTAAACTGCACCACACAGCCCAGGTGTGTAGCTGATGGGCAGTAAACTGCACCATACAGCCAAGGTGGGTAGTTGAGGGGCAATAGACTGCACCATACAGCCCAGGTATATAGGTGAGGGGAAGTAAACTGCACCATACTCTCCAGGTGTGTAGCTGATGGGCAGTAAATTGCACTATACCACTGAGGTGTGTAGCTGAGGGGCAGTGAACCACACATACAGCCGAAGAGTGTAGCCTGGAGCAGTAGACTGCACCATACAGCCCAGGTGTGTAGATGAGGGGCAGTGAACTGCACCATGCAGCCCAGGTGTGTAGCCAAGAGCAGTAGACTGTACCATACAGCCCAGGTTGTGTAGCCCAGGGGCCATACAGCCCACATGTATAGCTCAGGGGCAGGAAACTGCACCATACAGCCCAAAGGTGCAGCTCAGGGGCAGTAGAGTACAAAATGCAGCCCAGGTATATAGCTAAGGGGCAGTAAACTGCACCATATAGCCCATGTGTGTAGCTGAGGGGCAGTTAACTGCACCATTCAGCCCAGGTATGTAACTGAGGGGCAGTAGACTACACCAGCCAAGAGCAGTAGACTGCACCATACAGCCCAGGTATGTAGCCAGGAGCAGTAAACTGCTCCATACAGCCCAGGTGTAGAGCTGAGGAGCAGTAAACTGCACCATGGAGCCCAGGCTTGTGGCTGAGGGTCAGCAAACTGCACTATACACCCCAGGTGTGGAGCTGAGGGGCAGTAAAGTGCACAATACAGCCCAAAGGTGTAGCCAGGAGCAGTAGACTGCACCATGCAGACTAGGCATGTAGCCCGGGGGTCATAGAGTGCACCATCCAGACGAGGTGTGTGGCCAAGGGGCCATACAGTGCACCAGACAGCTCGGGTGTGTAGCCCTGGGGGAGTAGACTGCACCATACAGCCCAAGTGTTTAGCCAGGAGCCGTAGACCACACCATACAGCCCAGGTGTGTAGCCCAGGGGCCATAGAGTGCACCAGACAGCACAGGTGTGTCATCCCAGGGCCGTGGAGTATACCATACAGTCCAATTGTATAGCCCAGGGGCAGTGGACTGCACTATACAGCCCAGATGTGTAGGCAGGAGCAGTAGACTGCATCATACAGCCCAGGTGTATAGCTGAGGGGCAGTACACTACACCAATTAGCACAGGTGTGTAGCTGAGGGGCAGTAGACTGTGCCATACAGCCCAGGTGTGGAGCTGAGGGGCAGTAGACTGTACCATACAGCCCAGGTTTATAGGGGCAGTAACTGCACCATATAGCCCAGGTGTGTAGCCACGAAGGGTAGACTGCACCATACAGCCCAGGTTAGTAGCTGAGGGGCATTAAACTGCACCATATACCGCAAGTATGTAGCTGATGGGCAAAACTACACCATACATCCCAGGTGTGCAGCCAGGAGCAGTAGACTGCACCATAAAGCGCAGGTGTGTACCCCCAGTGCTATAGACTGCACTGTACAGCCCCAGTGTGTGGGCAAGAGCCGTAGACTGCACCATGCAATCTAGATGTGTAGCCCAGGGGCCACAGAGTGCAATATACAGCACAGGTGGGTCACCCCAGGGTGGTAGAGTGCACCATACAGGCCAGTTGTGTAGCCAGGACCAGTGGACTGCACAATACAGCCCAGGTGTGTACCCCCAGTGTCAGTGCCATAGACTGCACTGTACAGCCCAGGTGTGTGGGTAAGAGCTGTAGACTGCACCATACAGTCTACACTCAGGTACACAACTGGACTGTATGATGCAGTCTATGACCCCTACACATACCAGATGTGTAACCCAGAGGCTGTAGAGTGCACCATACATCACAGGTGTGTCGCCCCAGGGCAGTAGAGTGTAGCATACAGCCCAGTTGTGTAGCCCAGGGACAGTGGGCTGCACCATACAGCCCAGATGTGTAGGCAGGAGCAGTAGACTGCACCATACAGCCCAGGAGTATAGCTGAGGGGCAGTACACTACACCATATAGTGCAGGTGTGTAGCTGAGAGTTAGTAAAACTGCACTATACAGCCCAGGTGCCATAGATTACATGATACAGCACAAGTGTGTAGCCCAGGGGCAGGAAACTGTACCTTATAGCCCAGGTGTGTAGCACAGGGGCCATAGAATACAGCACAGGTTTATAGCCTAGGGACAGGAAACTGCACCAGGTGTATTGCCCAGGAGCATTGGACTGTACCATATAGCGCAGGTTTGTAGCCCAGGGACAGGAAACTGCACCATACAGCCCAGGTGTGTAGTCCAGGGACAGTAGACTGCACCATACAGTCCATGTGTGTTGCTCAGGAGCAGTAGACTGCACCATACAGCCCAGTGTGGAGCTGAGGGGCAGTATGTAGACAGGAGGTATCTGTCCAGGTGTGTAGACAGGAACAGTAGACTGCACCATACAGCCCAGGTTTGTAGCCAGGAGCAGTATATTGCACAATACACCCCAAGTGTATAGCTGAGGGGCAGTAACTGTACCATACAGCCTAGGTGTATAGCTGAGGGACAGTAAACTGCAGCATATTACCCAGGTGTGTAGCTAAGGAGCAGTAAACTGTATCAAACAGCCCAAGTATATAGATAGGATCAGTACACTACACCATATAGCCCAGGTGTGTAGCTGAGGGCCAGTAAACTGTACCATACAGCCCAGGTGTGTGGCTGAGGGCCAGTAAACTGTACCATACAGCCCAGGTGTGTGGCTGAGGGGCAGTAAACTTAACCATACAGCCCAAGTGTTTAACCTAGGGGCAGTAAGCAGTACCATACACTCCAGGTGTGCAGCTGATGGGCAGTAAAATGCACTACATACCTGAGGTGTGTAGCTGAGGAGCAATGAACCGCACCATACAGCACAGGTGTGTAGCCATGAGCAGTAGACTGCACCATATAGGCACAATGTGTTGCCCACGGGCTGTAGACTGTACCATATAGCCCACGTGTTTAGCCCAGGAGAAGTAGAACTGCACCATACAGAACAGAACAGGTATGTAGTCTAGGGGTCATAGACTGCATCATACAGTCCAGTTGTGTACCTGAGGGGTAGTAGACTGCACCATACAGCCCAGATGTGTAGCCAAGAGCAGTAGACTGTACCATACAGCCCAGGTGTGGAACCAGGGACAGTAGACTGTTCCATATAGCCCAGGTGTATAGCTGAGGGGCAGTAAACTGCACCATAGAGCCCAGGTCTGTGGCTGAGGGGCAGTAAACTGAACCATACATCCCAGATGCGGAGCTGAGGGGCAGTAAACTGCACCATACAGCCTAGGTGTATAGCTGAGGGGCAGTAAACTTCACCATACAGCCCAAATGTGTAGCCAGGAGCAGCTGACTGCACCATACAGACCAGGTGTCTAGTCTGGGGGTCATAGAGTGAACCGTCCAGACCAGGTGTGTAGCCCAGGGGCTGTAGAGTGCACTATATAGCCCAGGTATGTTGCCCAGGGGCAGGAGACTGTCCTATTTAGGGCAAGTGTATAGATCAGAGGTAGGATACTGCACCTTTCAGTCCAGGGGCCATAGACTGCACCATACAGTGCAATTGTGTAGCCCAGGAGCTGTAGGCTGCACCATACAGTGCAAGTGTGTAACCCAGGGGTAGGAAACTGCACCACACAGCCCAGGTGTATAACCCAGGGGTATAGACTATACCATACAGCCCAGGTGTGTAGCCCAAGAGCAGTAGACTGCACCATACAGCACAGGTGTGTAGCCCATGGGCAGTAGACTGCACCATACAGCCCTAGTGTGTAGCCCAGGGGCAGTAGACTGCACCATACAGCCCTAGTGTGTAGCCCAT